>NW_008359443.1:812946-848128 GCF_000622305.1 Nannospalax galili
AATCCAATAGAGGCAATTCCCCAACTGAGGCTCCCTCAACCCAGGTGTGTCAAGTTGACACTAAAGCTATCCAGCACAATATCATACAGAACATCCCAAACAATCTTATTCATCTATATACCCACATCCCAAATGGCACCTTCCCATAGCCTCCCCCTCCACTGGAGCCCACATACTCTGTCATCCCTGTTACTGTCCACTGTGTTGCCGGCGTCCCCAGCCATTCCCCAGTGCATGTCCATCTGCTGAGTCTGGTCAGCCTATCTAGAGAGCCTTGTTTTAGGAAGATCGGCTGCTCCTCATCTAGCAGCAATCAGTTGCCAATATTCCTCTTGGGCCACCCTGGCCAACAACTCACAGAAAGGTGTCTCCTGTCTGGCATTGTTTCTTGTTATGTAGCCTTTAGCTGTGCACATGGACTCTTAAAGAATTATAGTGATCCCTTTAATCTTTGGGGCAAAAAGGCGAAATGAAAAGAGCAAAAATGAAACACAAAATCTTCCTCTAGCAGACGGACCTCGACGGCTTAGACTCTGCTACAGTGACGGGTGACGCCTTATACAAGCAATCACAGCCTAACTCCCAATGACCCTGGCACCTCGCCCCAAATGACCAGTCTCAGGGAAAACAAGCAGCATTAAAAGATTTGCTACCACAGGGCTGGAGAGATAGTTCGGAGATTAAGAGCATTGGCTGCTCTTGCAGAGGACCCAGATTCAATTCCCAGCACCTACGTGGTGGCTAGCAACAGTCGGTAACTCCAGGTCCAGGGAATCAGATGGCCTCTTCTGACCTGTGTGAGCATTGTAAGACATAGGTGTACTTACATACACACATGCATTACACACATACACATAAAAATCTTTAAAATTTAAAAGACAATCTACTACCTCAAGATTAAGAACTGCCCTCTTGACCCTATTCAAATACGACCCATTCAAACGGCCTTCGAAGAGAACCAGATAAACTCTCTTAACATCTACAAATGGCTCCATTCCCTCTCAGGGGTGCAATTCTCTCTGAGAATTTGCCCATGTTTCTGTCTCCAGGTGTCTATTCTTTATTAAAATTTATATTAACTTTAGTCCTTTGACACCCTACCCCACCTTGGAAGATTGTTGCACCATCACAGGACAGGGATGGCTGGCATCCTGGGTATGGCAGAACTGGGCAGTGCATGGGTCCATCACTCTAAGTACAGCAGCATGCAATTTGAAATGCACAGATTATTTCTTCCTGAAATTTCCTGTTTACTATGGTTGACCTCAGGCAACAGAACCTGGAGGGTGCAACTTCAGACCCAGGAGCTGCCACAAGTGAGGCCTGTTCTCAGGACACTCCAGCTTCCTCTTCTCGCCCCCAGTGAATCTGTTCCAGCCTTTACCGCACTGGCTCCTCTCCGCAATGTCTTTCTGCTCAGTGACTGTCGAACAATACCAGCATGCTTTCCAGATCCTGGCCTTGCTTCCTGCCCCTGCTCCCCTGCAAGGTGGAGATGGCCTTCTGCCACTGTGCCTCTCCTGCACATGTCTACTCAGCGCTGGTCACACTCTGCACCCTGTCTCTCCACAGGTACAGGCTAGACCCTCAGCAGAGACTGAGCTAAGGACCATGAGGCCCGAGTTTGGTCTTAGCCTTGTCATTGATAAAATGCGTGAACCTGGCCAAGTCCCGCCTTGCTCTGAGTGCAATCCCCTTCCCGTAAATAGGAAGCTGGGGTAATTGGGCTCTGTGATGAGACTTTCTAGAAAGAAGCCGTGTCTGCAAAGGCTGATTGACTGATGAGAACTTCAGTGACTGTGGAGAGTTTGAAATGTTGCAAGTCCAGAGCCAAGTTATCTTGGGGCATCTTTAGCCTGTTAATAGCCCTGTATTGCCCTGCTCTGTCCCTGATCTAACAGCCTTGTAACCTTTAGGTAAATCATTTGGAGTGTACAAACAGCGCTAGTTTTCTTTTGGAACGTATTAAATTAGCTGACCCTAGATTCTACCAACTCAGAGGCTGAGTGTCATCATATTGTATCTGAGCCTCTAACAGACACATCTCTGTTCTGCTTTGACCTGCCTCCCTAAAGTCTCCACCAATATTTTTGAAAGTGCCTTGATTTATGACTTTCTTTTTTGTGTTACCATAAAAACTTCATGAAACCGCTTCTGTGTGGAGACATGGAACTTGGGGCAACCTGAATCTGTGTTCCCAAGCCATGGTCACTCACATTTGGCTCCAGAATAAACTATCTCTTATCCCCTGAGCAAGAGTTATGCTTTTGCATCAACAGCCTGAAATAGATAGCTGCTCTAAATTTGTACGTGGAAGACAAAGTGAAAAGAGGTTTGTGATAGCCTTTTGATGGATTAGCTTTGTGGAACTGCAGCCCCTTGGTAATCAAATGCTAATCTGGGTGTGCTGGGAAGGCATTCTGTGCTTGGGACTAAAATCCACAGTCAGTAGTTTATTTTAGAAAGCTGGGCAGGCCAGTTCAATGGCAAGGTCTTGGTGAGCCCTGCTGAGGCATCTCAGGAGAATTTTGCCAGAAGATGGCAGTGCCCGCCCCGTCTAGAAGCCTCACCTGCCCCTTCTGGTGACACGCCCTCCATGCTCCCAACCTGCTGGCCGGTCCCCACACCTGCATCAGCCCATTCCTTGCACCAAATATCTTAGCATGTATTTCTATATAGTTGTGTTTCCTTAGCTGAGCCCCATCCAGCCTTCAGACTCATGGAGGCCTGGGTTAAAATCCCAGCTCTCCTACTCACCAGCTGCGAGAACCAGGGAAGTTACTGACCAGCTCAGAGCTTTTTCATCTATAAGAAAAATAGTAATCAAACAGGGTGTGGTGGTGCACACCTTTAGTCCCAGCACTCGGGAGGCAGAAGCAGGCGGATTCCCAAGAGATCAAGGCCAGCCTGGTCTACATAGTGAGTTCCAGGCCAGCTGGAGCTCCCTTTTTTCAAAAAAAAAAAAAAAAAAAAAAAAAGGAAAGAAAGAAAGGAAGGAAGAAATGATCACTCCAGAGTTAACGATGACAACTATTCCTATCTCCCTTCTCCTGCCTCTCTCTCTTCCCTCCCTCTCTCTTTTTAACGTCTTTTCTTTCCTCCCTCCTGCCCTCTGTCCCTCCCTCCTTCCTTCTTTCTCTTTCTTCTGGTATTATCTCCATAGCAGCATCTGTGATAAGCATTTTACACATGTTCTCTCATTTACTTCTTTATTCATTTTTAATAATTTATTTTATATGTATGAGTGTATTGTCTGTATGCATGTAAGTACACCCATGTCATATAATGCCCATGGAGGCCAGAAGAGGGTGTTAGATCCCCTGGAACTGAAATTAAGGATGGTTATTAGCTGCCATGTGGGTGCTGGGAACTGAACCTGGATCCTCTGCAAGAGCAGCCAGTGCTCTTAACTGCTGAGCCATCTCTCCAGTCCCTCATTTACTTCTTTAAACCCCTTGATACTAAGTGACATAATAAACACCAGTAATGATAAGTGCAATCATGTCAGGAACACAGAAGGACCAGATAATAGTTAATTCTGATTTTCATTCCTTTTTATGACAGTAATTCTAAGTGATAAGCTACTTAGAGGCAATTTCACACTAAGGGGTGGTTTAGACTGTGCGTTGATCTAAAGGAATCTGCTCTTGGGTTAGAAGACAGTCAATGTAGCTCACCCAGTCTTATCTCTAGGTTGGTTCAGATGGGTCGTCTGGGTATTAAATTGTCCTGGAAAGGAAGATTTATGGATTTGGTCCATGTGATGCAGGGGAAGCTGGTATTGACCTTCTTTGGTGGAAGTAAGGCATCCAGAGAAACTACCAAGTCAAATCAGAGAATACCAGTGCTCCAAATCAACTACACATTCTTTTTATACTCTGAAATTCATACTTAAAATGTTGCAGATGAAATATTAACTACACCGAATGGGTGGATGTTAAGAGTGAGGCTAGGACTTACCAGATGAAAGAGATGTAGGCGTCTCTGCTTGCCAGTACAAGGTCGTGTACTGCATTCTAAGAACCCCTTCACTGAAATAAAGCCAGTCACAGTGACTCATTGTTGAATGGGAGTTGACCCTCCTCCTCCCTGATTTGTACTGACATGGAGGAAGTCACAGCCCGAAGGCTGGGAAGTGCAGTGGGAGGCAATGGGATGCTTCACTTGGGAGGAAGGGCGATTAGTAAGTAGGTGCCAAGAAGACATGGGAGAACCAGGAGAAAAGTCCAGGCCAGTGGACCTAGGGTACCAGTTCCCACGTCAGCTTGGTCCTCTCCCCAGGCACATACCGGGCCACCACCAACCTCACCGACACCTTCTTGTAGCCCCGCCCACACCCTTATTTCCTAAGCCAGTCGCCACTTGGGTAGGAATGTGCTTTTACTGTTCATTACCAATTTGGAAAGTAGGTAGAAAAAATTTACCTGTTCCCCGGCAGCTGTTGTGATCTCATAGGTAATCTTACCTGTCTCACCTCAGGGGCCACTTTGAAACAGTTTTTAGATACATAATTTTACCCAGAAATATTTCAGAATGACTCCTCAAGAGAACTCCAAAACTTGCTACATGTATTATACTTAAAATAATAATTATTCTAAGATGGACATGTAATTGAGGTCAGGACACTTGACTGACAGGCATGAGACTCTGGCTTTGATCCTCAGAATTGGGAAAAAATTTTTAATAATAAATAAATAATAAATTCTGCCAGTTAATAGTCACTTTTAGATAGCTTATTTGAATGAGGTTCAATTAAGTTCTGTTGTTTTTATTTTCTGTGTGTTTGAATGCATGCCTCTGTGTGTGTATGTGTGTGTGTGTGCACACACATGTGCACATGCACAAATGTGCACGTGTTCACCTGTGGGTACACATGTGGAGACCAGTGGTCAGTCTCAGGTGCCTTCCTCTATCACTCTCAACCTTATTTTTTGAGACAGGGTGTCTCACTAAACCTGGAGCTTGCCACACAGACTAGCTAGTCAGCAGCCTCTCAGGATCCCCCTGTCTTCACTCCCCAGGGTTGGGACTACAGGTGTGTGCCTCCATGACCAGCATTTTCATGGGCCCAAGTCCCATTCAGGGCCCCATGTCTGCACAGCAAGCACTGTGTCCCTGGCCGTCTCCACAGCCTGAGGTACATTCTTCTCATGTCTCATATCTTTTACAAATATTTTATTTATTATTTTTATTCTATGTGTATGTGTGTATTGCCTGCATGTAGGTAAGTGCACCCATGTCATGCAATGCCCGCGGAGGTCAGAAGAGGCTGTCGGATCCCCTGGAACTGGAGTTACCGACAGTCGTTAGCTGCCATGTGGGTGCCGGGATTCAACCAGTGTTCGTAACCGCTGAGCCACCTCTCCAGCCCCATGTCTCCTGTCTTTTTGAGCTAGCAATAGGCCCTTCACCTGCTTCCCCTACAGGGTTCATGGGGAGTTACCGACAGTCATTAGCTGCCATGTGGGTGCCGGGATTCTAACTGGGGTCTTCTGCAAGAACAACCAGTGTTCGTAACCGCTGAGCCACCTCTCCAGCCCCATGTCTCCTCTCTTTTTGAGCTAGCAATAGGCCCTTCACCTGCTTCCCCTACAGGGTTCATGGGCTTGATTGACAGCATCTTCACGATGTCATTTAGTGTGTTTCTCAGTTCCCGATATTTCCTGCCAGTGGTTGGATAACTGAGCGACATACACCTTTGGTTGGGCGTGCGAGGCTGTTTCACACTCAGCTTTCCGTCGTGTCTGTCAGTTTCCCATCAGTCTCTCTGCCTTGCTGCGTTATTTTCATCCTACAAGGACCCCAATCACTGAACTTTGCCCACCTGAACCCAGCATCACATTTTCGTTTAACTGCATTGAGACTTTATTTCCGCATGAGGTCACTGCCTGAGGCTCTGAGTGGCCATGACTTTCAGGGGACCAAGAGCGAGCAAGCGCACAGAAGCAAAATTGTGAAATCGAACAGTTGAACGTAGTGACCGAAGTGCAGATGGAAAAGACTCTCCCTAAAGCTTCAGTTGTCTTCAGAAAGAAACACCAGTGGCTCAGGGGCTCAGGGCAGTACAAAGCTGGCCTGGCGTCGAGGTCTGGGAGCTACAGTGATGACTGGCCACAGCAAAGACACCGCAGGCTGTGCTGCTGACAGTGGGCACGGGACCTGCTTGTCACTGCCCTTGTGGCAAGGCATGTCACGAACCAGATCTCATTTTTATTACAGCCCTGGGTGGTGGACAGACCAGAGGCTAGCTTCCAGGGAGAGCAGAGGCTAGCCTCCTTTTCCTACAAATGACAGATCAGGAGAATAAGAGAGTAAACTGGCTGGGTGTGGTGAGCCTGTGAGAAGGGTCAGCAGGCAAGAGGGCGGGGTCGGCAGAGCCAGGAGGGCGACAGCGGGGTCGGAAGGACCTCGCCACCTGTGAATGCCCTGACTATGGAGAAGCTACTTCCCTTTCAAGTTTAGTTCCATCAGCTGGACAGTGGGTGTGATCCCAAAGTCACTCACTGGTATTTAGCTTTGCTCCTTATATTTACTGAGCATCTTCTCTGTGTCCAGCCCTCTGGCTGCTGCCAAGGACAGATGGGTAGAAAAACTAGACAAAAATGTCCACCTGTGGAAGCTGCATTTTAATCCAGGGAGTCGTGAGCACAGGTGAAATAACAAATGTAAACAGTTGTGAAGGATGCACCCCAAAAGTTAAATTCCCTTCCTTTGCTCAAGCTAACTACAAGACCCAGATTCAGAGGCTGACGAAGCATGCCAGCTTGCTGTAACTCCTGTGAGTGAGACCCTCCTAAGAAGGAAGCCACCCACCGGTGCCCCAGCACTCTCTCAGGGAACATGGTACAGCTAAAGGCAGTTGAGGGCAAACCCCAATGTTTCTTCTTTCAGAGGAAAAGGGGGTGTTTGTTTAAACCTTTGGAAAATTTTGTTATGTTTTGTTTCATTGTCCAAGTGTGATTTCTGAGAAGGCTGGACTGGGTGGTTTTCCTGGAAAGATGTTGTCAGATTATTCTCTCAAAAACACACTGGCTACCTGCAAAGGGGCTGAGACAACCCACTGATGTGTTGACTCAAGTTTTGTACACTGGAGCTACTAGCCTCTCAGACCCTAAGGGGCAGGGATCAGGAACTGGAGGATGGGATTTGCATTTCATCCCCACCGGAAAGATGGCTGAGTGGTTCCTGGAACTGAGCAGGGACTCTGGACTCTACTGCCTTGAGAACACAGAAGGGGTTTCCAGAAGCTCTGAGCAGGGGGCTCAGGAGCCTTCAACTGGCAGACTGGCCACACAGCATCCTCACAAAAGAAATCTTGCATTCAGGGACCAACACCTAGAGATTGACAAGGCTCTCTTCGTCAGCTGTGGATGACATTGGAGCAGGACAGACTCCTGGGACCACTGGGTCACCCCCACACTGTTTTGGGTAATGCTTTCCCCAACCGTGAGCCCTCTGAGTAAGCAGGAGAAAGACAGAGGCCTCAGCTGAAAAACTCCTGTTTCAAATCCCACACAGACCACGGGAAGGTCAGATGAGGATATTTCTTTCCCCGGAAGACGGAATGAAGGCAGAAAGCTAATGTCACATGCAGAAAAGATGACAGCATGCACTCCAGGACACCACAAACAAAACCCACAATCAAGAGGGATCTGGGGGAGGGGAGAGGACAGGGAAGTTAAGGAGGGGGAGAAGGGGAAGGGAGGAGCATGGATAGGGGAGGAGGAGGAGGAGGAAAAGGAGGAGAAAGAGGTACTGGTTTTGATTCAGGTAGACCTAAATTTTTAGCTGCAATGGGCAATCGCCTTTTGTCTTCCTACATTAATGTTAGTATACTGTTTGACTGAGTGTTACGGAAATAACCAAACACTTTCTAACTGGATTTAAAGCCTGCTCCGCAGGACAGAACTCATGCCTAGTACTGTTAACTGGACCCAAGCCATGGCCAACTAGATGCTAGGCCCTAGTACAGAACACCATACTGTTATTCTGCTGAATGGACCTAAGTACTAAACTCCCCCTAAGGTCCTGTCTTTATGCCCATAGATTAGCGCAGCTCTCAGTCCTCATCCGAGAAGCTTCTTTTTGCAGCAGTTGGTGGTTAATACAAAGACCCACAACTGGTCAACATGCACAGAATAAGAGATTGTGGAGTGCTTGGCCCTAAATGGAATGTACATATCACAGCCCTGTCACCCCCCAAGGCTCAGAGATCATCATGGAAGAGAGGCTGGAAGATTACAAGAGCCAGGAAGAGTGGACATCTACAGTGAAACAGTATTTGCCAGACACGCCAGGGTCAGTGCACACATGAACTCACAGTGGCTTTGACTGCACGCACAAGAATACGCCCAAGATGTGGCCTTTCAGAAGCCAGCCATGCCCCAGTAGATGGTTCTATACCCATGCACATACAGGCACTAAGTGGACTCGTTGGGCTTGCAAACAGAGCATGTGAAGTTGGAAGGGAAAAGGAGGGATCGGAAAAAATTGGAGGGGAGGAATACAGGGTAGATTCCATCAAACCACAGATGATGTATAAAATTCTCAAACATGGAGGCAGACGCTTCGTTATAAAAGCACTGGGGAATTGAGCTTTTACTGAAGATACTGTTTCTCTGGGCATTTTGAGCAATCAGATGGGAGGGGCAGTTTCTGGTACGGTTCCCTGGTCCACTTCTGGGAAAACCAATAATTGCAAAACCACAATTAGCACAGTGCACAGTGCAGACACAGACTGACCCAAGCCTTTGATCTTCCCTCCTCCCTCCCACGATCTGCCCTGCTCCACCTTGAGGGAGCTAGAACATAAGGGGTTGGCAGGGCAACCAAGGTCTTCCTTATCTTAGAGACGTTTAAGCAGGCATCTCAAAGACTCCTTTTCTAAGAACAAAATAGTAGGAGAATAGGAAACAGGCTGGAGATACACCAAGTACATCTCAAATATTAAACATTATATTATTTTTATTTCAATAAACAGGCTTAGGGTGAATTTTAAGAACAAGTTCTACTTGGTTACACCAGATTAACTGGAATTATAGCAAATGACTTTGCATCGTTTATATTTAATTCTTGCTCTAAATTTTATGTCACTTAATGATATAGTAATTGTTCACAGTAGGCATTTGATAGATTTGCTGAATAAGTAATTCAATACATATCCTCTGTGGATCTCCATGCTGTGTAATGAGACAAGAGTGGAAAGTACCCACCAGCACAGTCCTGCCCTCACTGGGCAGGGCAGACCCTACAACAGAGTCTATCATGAAGGGCCCTGGGGAATTGATGTGTGAACAGAGGGAAGAAATAAGTGGAGGCTCCCAGGGCTTATAGAACGAACGAGAAAGGTCCTGGCAGACAGAATATAGAACGAGAAAGGTCCCAGCAGACAGAATGGCATTTGCAAAATCCTAGACAAGAGGTTAGGGGTGCGGTCTACAGAAAGTGAAAGATGGCTGAGACTGGAAGACAGGAAGTGGGGAGGTAGAAGGACAGCAAGACAGGAAGGACAGAGACCATGCCATTTAACCTTGGGCTTGGTATCTTCCTCTGTAAAGTAGGGGTGTCCAGTGGTACATCAGGGTCATCAGAGGAGGAAAGGTTAATACGCAAAGCACTCTTGGCACACTGCGGTGGGTTGGCTGTTGCTCCTCTTCCTGTGCTCTGCTTATCACAGTCCACCTTCTGTTAAGGCTTTCAGGGATCCCGCCTTGACTCTGACTGTGTTATCTTTTGCTCAAGGTTAGAGACTCTGTCTTGTTCATCTTTGGATTTCTGAAGTATTGAACACAACAATGACTGCATAAATAATTTCTGAATTAAGTTTTCTGAAATTATATAGCATGGTGTGGCTTCAAGGCCCTTTGGATTTTTTTTTTTTTTTAATGAGACTTAAAGATATTTCTTTTGGGGCTGGAGAGATGGCTCAGAGGTTAAGAATACTGGTTGTTCTTGCAGAAGACCCGGGTTTGAATCCCAGCACCCACATGGCAGCTAACAACTGCTGGTAACTCCAGTCCCAGGGAATCCGACAGCCTCTTCTGACCTCCACGGGCATTGCATGACACGGATGCACTTACCTACATGCAGGCACTACATTTGTACACATAAAATAAATATAATAAACAAAACAAAACAACGCTTTAAAAAAAGATGTTTCTTTCTAAAATATAAACACTCAGAAAATAGCATAAGTGATCATGTTGATTCAATAAATGTTCACAAGTAAGTGCATCCTTCTAACAAGCTGTCACATCTCCGACGAGCCTTTCCTACTGTCCCCATTTCAGGCTCTCTCTCTTTTTTTTTTTTTTTTTTTTTTTTTTTTTGTCTTTTTGAGACAGGGTCTCCCTGTAGCCCCAGCTGGCCTGGAACTCACTATGTAGACCAAGCTGGCCTTGAACTCACAGACATCTGCCTACCTCTGCCTCCCAAGTGCTGGGATTAAAGGCGTGTACCATCTGCCCAGCTTAAATTGAATTTTTAAAGCTTTTACAATTTTATTAGAATTTTAAAGAAAAAGAAATCCTCAGGGCAGGCAAGCTGCCTTGAAGAGGGGAATGGTGGGAAGAAAGGAAGAAAGCCATGAAGCCGCCAGGTTTAGAGCCTGCGGGGGAGGTCAGACACCTGCCTGACTGGCAGCCACACAGCTGGAAGAAGGAAGCTTTAGAGAAAGTGAAGAAATGCAAGGTGCTGGGGCAGCCCAAAGCCTTAAAGAAAGCGTGTTTAGTAAGAAAAGCATGAAGAAGAAAAAGGGAAATTATGATTCCCTGAAGAATTCAGGGAAGTGGGCAACTCACAGTCTACATGGCTGTAGATAGGAAGTTCTGGGTTAGTAGGCGGGATTCCAGGCAGGAAAAACTGGCTATCTCATTAATGCACTAGGTATTCCGCCCATCTATTTAGCATAACCCACTTCCTAGGGATGGTCCTATGACCGGATGATTGACCAGTTACATAAAATAGAGGGGCTTGGGGTATTACGTTCCTCACTGGCGCTGGGACATAAGTCAAATCTTTGACTTGTTTTGATTTTGAGGTTCATATTGGATCCTTAGAACCACAATTTTCATAGCATTTGGACACCTCTTGATTTATTCGGTTAGACATTTTAGGAGGCATGGGCTCACCATAAAGGCTAGGAGGAGCATTACCAGAGGCCCAGCAAACCCAAAACAGCAAACCTGACCTAAGGCGTGTACGAGCCACCTTCCTTTAGGAACAGCAGGTCCAGTCCCTTCTGTGCCATAGCACCATTTTAACTACAGAGTTAGCCTGTCTCTCCAGCTGCCCGATGGAGTCCTGTCTGTCTGAGAGCTTAGAAGCTGAAAATTTTTATTACTCAGGGCTAGGGTGGTGGCACCCAAGGCAGAAGAGCCTGCAATGTCTGTTCTACAAGGATGGTGGGAGTCTTCTCTTGACCCTTGAGAGACCTGGTTAAGGTGAAGTGTTTCTGCCCTTTCTCTCTGCTATAGAGATAAACCTGGGGGAGAACATGGGCGAGTCTGCACATGTCCCCAAGGTGAGAGTCCCATTCTAGCTGTTACGTACTTAGTAGGACTGAAAGTGCGTGCCCATCAGGTGGTTTCAGGGGCTTGAAAGAGAAGACCCAGGTTTCCTGATAACTTCTGGGGCTCTATGTTGCTCTAATATTTTCCCCCTCTGAAGAGGTAACCTTTAAAATTTAGGGATTAGATAAGAGCACTTAAATACTTTTGGTATTTTTAGACTTCGATACAGATCAGGCTGCTAAGAGGCCCAAGGATATTTTGACTTTTAGCCAAGAAAGAAACTGGCTACTTTTAAGGGGAGGTCTTTTTACCTTAACTGTCTAGTTAGTTTCTATCTCTTATTTTTATCATATCATCCTCTGAAAGAGTTACCCAAATTTGCCAGTGGGGAATCAGGCGCAGACTGCTCTGGCTTCTTCCATGCTGAACAGGGACATAGGGTGAGGCAATTGGGGTACCTCTTCAGTGGGTCTACCTAAAAGTCTCTCAAATTGTATAACTTTTATCTGTACGGAGAGAAGAAAGTCCTTGACTGGTGGATAGGAGATGTGAAGGAGAAGTAAAGGCAAGAGTAATTAGCATTACAAGTTCTAGACAGGGAACCAGAAAAAAGTCAGAACAGGACAAATTTTAAACGCCCAAATCGAAGTCCATTAGAGTTTCCTGACGAAGGCTTCCAAGAGCATCCGTCTGTTGGGTTCCTCCTCATTTTCCTTTATGGACTTGAGAGTGATGAACTCAGGATTTGTTTCCAGGCACTTTGATAGCTGTTGGAGTGGTTAGAATCAGTTTTCTTTTAAGTGGCTTTTAGACGGGGAGAGAAACTAAATTTATCCATCATTTTTAGAACAATAGCTGGTTTTCTCCCTTAGCTACCGGTGGGCACTACAGTATTGGAAACCAAGATTTGAAATCTTACACCTGAGCAACATTTTCTTGTTAAGAACAAAATCATTAATGAGAAATAATTGTTTAAATAACATTTTACATGAACTTAAGTCTAATGTCTGGGAAATGCAATCCTTTAGACTCTTAAAGAAATATACTGATTACTAATTTTTGGTTATACTTTCCTTTGGGTGTTTAAGACCATACAGTTGGCCCAAATTAACTGACCTTAAAAGTAAAAGTAAATTGGCTGATTTGGGCCAACTGTATGGTCTTAAACATTTCAGTCACTCTTAACATCCAAGGGTAATGCTGCTCCCGGGCTGGCTGGCTTCTTTTTGTCTTTCTCATGAACTGCCCACTCTTCGGTGTCTAACTTCCTGTTCTCACATTACTGTGACGAGACCATGTGTCATCAGAGTTGATTCATTTCACTTCCGGTTGGATAGTCACTTGCAGGGCCGACACACATAATCTGCCATAACGTACTCACATGTTCCACTCCTAATGGACGTCTGGGGCCTGCCCAGGGGAGGGAATAGCAGTTGTACTGCTTCCGACATTCTAGAACATGCCATGTGGCGAACAGAGGTTTGTGTTCCTGCAGTATACATAGTATGAAAGAAAAGTTCCGAAAAGGAGCTCCTGCACCTTGGACTGAACTTCCTGCAAGGCTGACCAAGTGATTATCACTCCGGAGACAGGAGCGTTTGGAATGTTGCAGGTCCAGAGTCTAATTACCATTTATCTCGGGCCATCTTTAGCCCCCTAAACAGCGACTCCTTACCCACCTCTGTTTCTGATCTAACATCCTGTGACTAACAGATAAAACTCTTTTAGAATGTATTAACTTAGCAGACCACCAGGTCTCACCAATCCAAAAGCTAAGAATGTCATCAGATAGCATCTGAGACCTATAGTAAGAGCCCTCCTGCTTTGCTGTGACCCACCTACTGAATGTGTCCACCAATGTATTTGAAAAGAGTCTTGGTTTAGGACTTTCCTTTGCTCTGTTACTATAAAAATGTAAGGCAGCTGTTACCACGCTGGACCGTGGAATTCGGGGTGACCTGAATCTGTGCTCCCAGGCCATGGTCACTCATATTTGGCTCCAGAATAAAGTAAACTATCTCTTATCCCCTTTGGGGTGAGTTACACTTTTGCGTCGACAATAGCTAGAAGCGAATGCTGGTCCCAGACCCTGTGTGTATCCAGCTTCGGGAGGTGTCTTCCAGAGAGACTGCGGCAGTTCTCACAGCCTCCACGAGGGTCCAGGGCCTCCGACTGCTCCACGACCCTCGCCATTTTCTTTTTCATCTTGATTCTGTTTAAAATGCATGTTTGATCAGTGTGCCTCAGCTTTAATTGTCACCTGACACAACCTCTAATCACCGGGAAGAGTCTCAGTGAGGGATTGTCTGCATCAGGTTGGCCTTTGTACATGTCTGTGAGAGAGCGTGTAAAGGTAGTTGATGTGGAAAGACCTGGCCCAATGTGGGCAGCACTGTTCCCTCAGCAGGGGGCCCCCCGAACCATACAAGAGTGGGAAAATTGAGCTGAGCCCAAGCTCGCCAAGTGTCTGCACTTATTTCTCTCTGTTCCTGACTGAGGATGGGATGTGATCAGCTGTCTCAAGTTCCCACCATTGTGACTTCCCCACAGGGAGGGACTGTAGCCTGGAGCTGTGACTAAACTAAACCCCTCTCCCCACGAGTTCTTTTTACCAGTGTTTCATCACAGCAGCAGAAGCTAGGCCAGTTAGGTTGGGGTGCAGGGGACTGTGGTACCATCCCCCAACTATGAGGTCACAGCTGTGATGTGCATTCCAATGGCTCCATTAGAGATTTTTTTGCATTCATTGAGCAGTGATAAGAGGTCTGCTCTGTCCTAGTCCCAGAAAACTCCAGCTGTCAGAGTGCGGCGATCCCAGCTTAGGAGGCTCCCAGGCTCCCCAAGAGCAAAAGAGCCAAGAGTTGAACTCTCAGACCCCTCAGCTGTGCAGAAAAGGTGCTTGGGAGACAGTGGGATCAGCAGGTGGCCGGGGACTGCAGAGGAGATTCACAGAGGTGAGCAACAGCTTGCCACAGGCTGGGGAGGAGGAAGGTCCCAAGCTCTCACAGGAAGTCACGTGTGTCTAAGCTCAGAAACATGGAAGGGTGGCATGTAGGGCTCTATGTTCGGACGCCCAGGAGGTCTCTCCTACCTAAAGTGCAAATTCCTGCCACGAGGCTTCTGCCGAAGCTGCCAGGTCTCTGCTTGGAAGCCTCCCCAAAACAGCCTGCTTGCCTTCCCCAAGAGAGCTTTTTACATTCATGACAAGTACCTAATAAAATGAGTAACAGTCACGCCTATCGATCAAAAGCTCATCGCACACTACATGTAATGTGAAGCATTGCGTTTTACATTGCTGAAATTACTTCTCTGTAAAGTCCTTTGAAGCGGACTCCATTGTTACACCCACTTTCTATCTGAGGAAACTTAGGTATGGCTGCATGCTCAGATCCTGTGGTAGAGGTTTGTAGAGCCAGGAACAGAGCTCCAATTCTTATCTATGAACTAATGCTCGTTTTCTCTTATACTGGGTCAAAACTCTGCCTTTTTGTTAACAAGTCTACAATCCCCTGCCCCTCACACTATCACAGGTAAAGAACAATTTAAAAGAGAAAAATGTAGGGGCTGGAGAGATGGCTCAGCTGTTAAGGACACTGGCTGCTCTTGCAGAGGACCTGAGTTTAATTCCCAGCACCCTCTTCTGTCCTCTGTAGATATTGCATGACACAGGTATACTTACATACATGCAAGAAATACATTCATACACATAAAATATTTTTTTAAAAAGAGAAAATTTAAAACCAAGACTCTCATCCAGATATTAAAAAAAGTACAAGTGTGAAAGATTTTATTCTGTTCATGGAGTAACGGGCTGGTTCAAATGAAAGTCTGAAGAACAAGCTCACAGATCAGGAAGATTTAAATTAATCACAAATGGAGGCAAACAGGTTCTAGACAGGGAGGAGGATGTCAAGGGCAGAATCGCACGTGTTGAAGGACTGTCTTACATGCCTACAGTCTACAGAGCTGCAGAAGAGTGCAAAGTTGATTGAAAAGAAGAATCGGATGGCGGGAAGAGGTGCCCTGTAAGCAAGGAACAGCTGCTTGACACACACTTGTCCCGCCCGGCTCTTCTCACATCCAAAGAGCGCCGCTGTGTTCCCTGGCAGTTTTCCTCAGTACAAATAGTCGTAGTTCCCACTGATGACCCTCAGTGAGGAACTCTCCTCTCCCTCCTGGTCCCTCATCTTCGTTGAGTCAAGCATCTCAGAACTAACAACCGTCAGCGGACTAACGGACAAACACAGAAACAGGAGAAATGCTTTGACAGGGTTCTGGAGGCAGAGTCCAAGATCCTGACGCTGGCAGAGTCTCCATCTGCTGAGGACTCACTTCCTGTTTCACAGGTCACACCTTCCTGTATCTGGTCCTGAGAAGTGGGAAGAGCTGAGGGAACACACCAAAATATTGCACCCTAGTGTTATGGTTTGGATTTGAAGCCCTCTCCGCCCCCCCACCCAAGCTCATGTATTACTACATTACTGATGAAGTTTTTCCATATGAATTTAAAATGGGGAATACATAACAGACCATGACACTCATTTGTGAGCACCTCCAACATCTCAATTCTCTGTTAAGACATGACACCCTAAGGCAGAAGGGCTCAGAGGTGGAGCCTTTAGAAAATGACTGGATCATGAGGGCTCTCTCTTCATGGACTTGTCCATTGATGGAGGAGATGATTGGATCACTAGGGCTCTGACTGCATGGATTAGTCATTGATGGATTTGTAGCTATCAGTGGCTTAGAGGCAGCACTTCATTATAGAGGCCAACAGCTCTACTCTACCACGTGCTCCCAGACGTGACGTTCTACCTCACCACAGGCCCCAAGCTATGGAGCGGAGCAACCATGGACTGGATCCTTTGGAACCGTGACCAAAGTAGACCGTTCTCCTTAAAAACTGATCATCTCTAGCATCTTGTTGCAGTGACAGGCAGTGAACCTACCTGGTATGCTCATTTAAAATTGTTTTATTATTTTTATTTTGCCTGTATGAGTGTATTGCCTGCTTGTGTGTAAGTACACTCGTGTCGTACAATGCCCACAGAGGCCAGAAGAGGGCATCAGATCCCCTGGAACTGGAGTTATGGATGGTTGTTAGCCGCCATGTGGGTGCTGAGAATCAAACCCAAGTCCTCTCCATGTGGGTGCTGGGACTCAAACCCAGGTCCTCTGGAAGAACAGGAAGTGTTCTTAACCACTGAGCCATCTCTCTAGCCCCATGCTTGTTATTTTAAATTTTAATTGGAATTCAGCAGACAATGGAATGGGTTTATTCTGATGTTCCTTTATCTGCCTAAAGACTAGATGTACCAAAGAGGGAGATAATTGCTCTGGTTGGCTCCCCAAGGCTCCATTAACTGAACTCACACGACAGGGAGCCCGAGGAACATCACTACATGTGGACAGATGTTCTCAGAAGCTGTTTTATCTCCCAGGTCTGTTCATTCTTCTAAAGAGCAAATCTCATAGACAATGCCATCTGTCCTGTTGATTCATTTGTCACCCCTAAAATCACTTACTCCTTACCAATGCCTCCCACTTCCGTCTCTGGCAAAGAAAGACAGGTAAGCACCCACACCTCACCGTGTTACTGGGTGGTCACTTTGTCTGATTAAGGTGGCAGCTGTCAGTTCATTCCACAAACCTTTGGGCTCAGGGAGGCTGTTGCATTGCCCTACAGCGACAGCTAGCTCTCCTTCGTGAAGAATCGTAGTCATGAGTGCCTACTGGCAGCTCTAAATCACTTCCTGGAGACCCTGGTTCCCACTGTTGCATTAGGTAGGTTCCACCCTGTGAGTTTGGGGTAGGGGCACATTCTGACCATGGCACTCATTGTGGGGTGGCCTCCAATATTACATTATCTCTACTAAGATGTGACACCTTGAGCTGAACAAAATACTCAAGAACTGTCTTAACCAGGGTGAAGTAAACTGAGATTCAACACTAACATTCAGAAGGCTTCATTTCTATTTGCTTGTCCTTAGCTCAACTAGCTTGACAATTTTGGCTTGATGCTTTGTCAAACCAACCTCATTTCCTGGGCCTCTTGGGCACATAGGTAGACCACATATCCCGAATCTCTCACAGGTAGGTGAGGTCATGGTGCTGAGCTGTAGCCAATGAATGGCCAGAAGTGATATGCATTGCTCCTGGGAAAAAGCAGGTGGATGCACCTCCTCCTTGTTCCTGTCTCCATCAACTAGCTGAATGGGAATAAAGCTCTCTGAGCCTCATGAGGAATGTGGCGTCTCTCAGCTGAAAGAATACTGGGCCATGCCACCCACCCTGGATTGCATCAAAAGGAGAGGTAAAATTGCACTCAGTCAAGCCATGGAGTTTAATTCAGGGAAGGTAGCATTGTATTAACCAAAATGAGGAGGTGAAAATGGCCTCCCAGGTCCTGACTCACTCTTCAGCCCACTTTCCCTGAAGTACTATCAAAGGTCCCACAATTTCATCTGCAACCTCCTATTCTTCCAGGAAGGTTGTATGGTCACTTAGGTGAATCAGCACCCTCACATCCTTTCCCCTTGAATGTCTAAGGCTAAGTTTTTCCTCCAATTTCTAAAATAGCTGTTCATTCATCCTAAAAATTATACTGGGGAAGGGCCTGGGAAGTTCTGTATTCTCTCTGTGCTAGATAAGCTACAGTGTCTAAGTCATTTTTTTTTCTTGACAACAAAACACACACAAAGCACGTTCTTCCTGCCGAGTAGCGGAGCAAACTACCTGTCCCACACATGTCCAGAGCAGCAGGCCTTCCCTGTTTTTTCAGAAGATCCGGGCATGATGAAGCTGGAGACAGGGCCATCTCCAGCCAACTGCATGTTTCACAGAGGAAAGTCAGCCACTGGCCTGGCATGAGGTGCTCATGCTGGTAACACAGCTGACGGAGTCCTAAACTCACCTCATTAGTGCGGTGAGTGACTCAGGTACCATTTCCTAAGCACAGATTACAACTAATAACTGTTGAGGAAGCCAATCACTCAGCACCCACACATAAAAACTTCAAGTGTTCTTAGTCTCATGGTCATTTGGTCACATGGTACGTGTATGATATCACTCTGGATGTCACAATGCCTGGGTTTGAATTGCTCCAACAATACGTTCTATTTGGGGGGCACCTGCCGTTTCCCAGGTTACCGGAGGCCCTTCCTACAGCTCACTTCAAATATCTCCTTTGAAATAGAACAGTAATTTGTAAGTCTGTACATTTTACACTGACCTCTTTTTTTAGACATACCCATTTTATAGATAAACACATTGAGATTCTTTCTACTATATGCCCAACACTATCACTCTTTCTGGAGTCTCTGATAAGTTTAAAACCCCCTTAAGAAAGTAAGGATTTCCTGATCTAATTTGAACCACATTCATACAAAGCCAGGTGAGTCTTTGAAGGGATCAAAGCTGAATGAAGACAAGGGCCCTGGATAGGGCAAGACGGCTGAGGGCCAGGCCAGGGCTGCAAAGGATAACCCGCCCAGGTACCAGGTCCCTAGATGGACAAGCATTCCTCTTGAGTGGGAAGAGGTCAGGACTGGGCCATGTGGGGAGGCAGCAGCCAGTGTGGGAGCTGGGAACATGGATCTGGGGGTACTCAGGATGGCTGATATTTTGCTGAGCAGCACAAGGCTGCACTTAGAGCAGTGGTCCTTAAGCTTGGCTACACATGAAAGATGCCAAGAGGAGCTCTCCGAACATAAAAGCTTCATCCTCAGAATTCTGATTTAGTGGGTCTGCCTTCCTGGGGTTGGGTTTGGATGCTGAGAGTTCGCAGAGCTGCCCAGGTGATTCTAATGTGAAGTCAAGATTGACACTCTCTATCTTAAGGATACTAATCCACCACTAATCTAGTTGCTGATTCTATTCTCTTTTTAAAAAATATCTTATTGATTATTTTCATTTCATGTGTATTGGGTGTATGTGAGTGCACCCGTGTCATGCAGTGCTGTGGACATCAGAAGAGGGCTTCCGATTTCCCTGGAACTGGAGTTAAGGATGGTTCATAGCCGCCATGTGGGTGCTGGGAATCAAACCTGAGTCCTCTGCAAGAGCAGTCAGTGCTCTTAACCACTGAGCCATCGCTCCAGCCCTCTATTCTAACTCTTTGAAGAAAGTATCAAGGGATGCTGGAGGTCAGGAGGACAGGCTTCTTGGAAGAGGTGAGTCTCTGGCTAGCCTTGACGGACTGAAGAGTCTCTCAGTGTGGGAGAGAGGGATTATGTAGTATCTAGCAGTAAAGTCCAGGTATCTTCAGGCTCTCTGTCAGTGGAAATTTTGCTCCCACCTAAAGGAGGAGGGCTCATGAAATATTAACTGGACAGCGTCTGCAGTGTACGCTTTTTTCAGGGACCAACCTGGTTAGCAGTAGAGCTTATATTTTCAGGTTTAATAAACTCTTAAGAATCACTTTATAAATATTTCAGGCTATTGCATTGTCCTGCCATCCCATGTCCTGGCTAGCTTTAACTTTCCATTTGACACACCCTAGAATCACCTAGATCAGATTGACCTGTGGGCATGCCTGTGATGGACTGTCTTGATTGCTGATTGATGTGGATGTGCGCAGCCCCCTGCAGTTGGCACCATTCCCTAGGCAGGTGGCCCTGAACTTAATAAGAAAGTTAGCCGAGCACGAGCCTGCCTGTAGCCAGCAGGCAATGTCCTCCTTAGTTTCTGCCACAGTTCTTTGACTGTGAAGTGTGTCCTTGGTCGGTGGTAGTCTGTAGAAGAGCAAGCAGGTCTGCCTTGAGTTCCTGCCTTGGCATCCTTCCATGATGGACTTGTAAGTCAAATAAACCTTTCCCTCCTCTGTGTTGCTTTTGGTCAGGGCAGTTTATCAAGGCAACAGATGGGAAATATGAATCATCCCATATGATGTACAGGACTTCTTTGGAGTTCCTTTACTTTTCCTGCTTAGTGCCTCTGTACAACACCTGAACCAGCTGGATTATGGGCGAGAGAGTCTGTGTACTTTGTAGAGCACTCTCTAAGGCTAGACAATAACAATGACAGTTATTATAATTAATCAGGCATTTACAATGTTCTAGACACCTTTTTTTTTTAGAAACACTTTATTCTCCACCTGCCTTCTTTCCAACCTGCTCAGGTGTCTGCAACACAGCTCAGGACTACTCAGTGGTTGTTCCAACCCATTCAGTGGCCTGAGCGGTAGGGGCTGCAGACCAGTCCTCAGTGGCCAGCTGGGCACTCCAGACTTCAGCAGGGAACTGCTGGATAGGTACAGGGGGCACTGGCACGCCTTCAGACCAGTCTGCCGCCTCTGGCCGAGCTGCAGTGAACTCAGGAGCTGGTGCGGTCTATTCACCCTGAAATTCCTCTTTGGTCATGGCCTTTTCAGCAGCGGCTTGCTCTTCCTTCTCAATCTCCTCAGGGTCTCTGTAGAAGTAGAGATCAGGCATGACCTCCCGGGTGCTCACGGGAGATGGTACCACTCATGCGCAGAACTTCCCAGGCCAGCATCCACCACATTGAACCCACTGAGTGAGCTCCATTAGTGTTGCATGGGATGGCAATGTCTAACAGTGCAGAGGAGAATCTGTGTTACACAGAGCAATGGTAGGCAGGTGTCACCCAAGTTCTCTCAGGGTCTCTTGTGCTATCAGACAAACCATATAACATATTTTTATGTGAATTTATTATAGTTTATACTGTTGGGTGGGGGGAGTAACTCACAAAGAGACAAACACTGGGTGCCCAGCTCTGCACCATGGCTCAGAGCCTGCCATTCCAGATCGCGAGCCCACCACTCCAGATTGCTCCCACAGCCCACCCATAGTCACCGCTAGCTTTTGCCTATGTCTCGGCCTGTAGTCTCACCCCAGGTCAGTAAATGCCGGGCCATTTGTTCTCGTGTGCCTGGCCACCACGCTCTAGTCACAGCTCCTGTCCAAGATGGCACCCAGAAGCCCCTCCCTTGGTGACTAATGCTCCTCAGTCAATTCCCTGCAGCAGGCCCCGCCCCTTGGAGGAACCAGGCTCCTGGGATACACTCCACCCCCTTCCTCCACTCTTACAATCTTCCCACCAATCTTCCACTACGGTCCCTGAGCCTTGGAGGGGGTGACAGATGTAGGGTGATCTCTCTTGTATCATGAGATAATAACTTCTTGGGCCTCCCCATTATTCGTCTTTAAGCTGTGGCCATTGATCAATCTCAGTGGTGTTTCTTCTACTATAAAAACTAAATGGAAGGAAGACAGATGTCTCTCTGTTTATTCTTTGTCCAGTCGACCTCTCTAATGGAGACAGTGGGATATTGAAGTCCCCTACTATTACTGAGTTGGGGTTAATCTATGTCTTAAAAGCCCTGTAATGTTTTTATGAATTTGGGTGCACCAGAGTTTGGTGCATGTATGTTAAGTATTGTAATATGTTCTTGGTTAACTATTCCTTTGACCAGAATAAAGTGTCCCTCCTTATCTCTTCTGATTAGTTTTACTTTGAAGTCTATTTTATCAGATATATTAGAACTGCAATCCCTACTTGTTTCTTAGTGCCATTTGCTTGGAATATTCTTTTCCATCCTTTTACCTTAAGGTAGTGCTTGTCCTTAAAGGTGAGATGGATTTCTTGCAGACAGTAAAGAGATGGATTTTGTTTCTTAATCCATTCAACTAGCCTGTGTCTTTTGACTGGAGAGTTCAATCCATTGATATTTAAAATTATAATTGAGAGATGTGTATTGGTTCCCATCATTTTGATTGCTGATTTGTGTTCTTTGTCTAATTTTGTGTTTCCTAGATTATATCTTTATTTATATTCTTTTAGTTAAAGTTGTTTCTCTCGCTCCTCTCTGTATTGCTTCAAGTATTCTTTGAAGGGCTGGTTTTGTGGACATGTATTCTTTCAGGTTGTTCGTGTCATGGAAGATTTTTCTTTCCCCCTCAACTATAACAGACATATTTCCTGGGGTTTGTATTCTGGGCTGGCATCTACTGTCATGTAGAGGTGGAAATACCTTGGTCCAGGCTCTTCTGGCTTTCATAGTTTCCATTGATAAGTCAGCTGTAATTCAGATGGGCTATCCTTTGTATGTGACTTGTTGTTTTTCTTTTGCTGCTTTGAGTAGTCTCCCTTTGTTCTGTACATTTGGTGTTTTTACTATGACATGTACTGGGGAGTTTCTTTTCTCATCCTATTTGGTGTTCTATGTGCTTCCTGTAAATGTATGGGGATGTTGTTCCTTAATTTCAGGAAATTCTCTGCTACAATCCTGTTTAAGATCTGGTTAACACCATTAAACTGAAATTCTTCTTCCTCTATTCCTGTGATCCATAGATTTAGTCCTTTCCTAGTGTCCCACATCTCTTGCATATTCCATAACTCTGCTTTTAAAAATTTTCCATACTCTCACCATTGACCTGAAAGTCTTCTTCCTCTATTCCTATGATCCATAGATTTGGCCTTTTCATGGTGTCCCACATCTCTTGCATATTCCATTCCTGTGTTTATTTTTTAATTGTCCATACTCTTTGCTTGAGTGGTCCAATTCTTCAACTTACATTGGAGTTGGGCCACCGCGGAACTCCTGAAGACAAAAACAATCCGGCCTTGACAATATAAAATCAAAAGAGAGAACCAGAAGCTTAGACAAACCAACTCTTCATTCCTGCCTTTTTTCAATGTTTCTCTTTTGTGAATTCATTCAGAAGTTTATCCCTATCTTCTTTTAGCTCTTTGATTTGTTTGTTCGTGTGTTCTTTAAATTCGCTGAATTCCTTGATCATGTTTATGATTGTTCTTTTAAATTCAGTGTCCTGGGTTATCTCTAGGGGGCTCTCCTTGTAGAACTCTTCTACAGGATTGATGGAGTTCGGTGGGGACGTAGTGTTTTGGCTTTCCATTTTATTATTCTTTTGTTGTGATCTTGGCATGTGAATTTCTTTTGTTGTTTATGATTCTGATATGAGAATTAAGTTGAAGTATGCTTCTGCTTGTGTTGTCCAGGTGCCCAGATCCTTTCTTTATTGGTTATATAAAGCTGGTTGGTACAGGGTTCATGTTCTTTCAAGTTTAATTTGGAGGGAACTGATGGCTTCAGATCAGCTATTCAGGAGTACCCATAGAAGCCCAATTCAGGTTCCAGTCAGGTACACTCAGGCTTCCTTCACCACGTGGATGCAGGATCCAGGCTCTCCAAGCAGTCCCTCACACTGTGAACCCTATGGTAGAGGAAGGCCAGAAGAGGGACCAGAATTCAGCACTCTCTGGCCATCTGCTGAAATCTCACAAATGGAGGTCCAAAGCCACCCTCTCAGGCTGTCTGCTAGGATCCCAGCCTTAGCCTACCAAAGCCAGATCAGCCCTGGGGCTTTGGGAGGGGCCTCAGGAAATCCCAGATAGGGGGATGGGTATGGCACAATTAGGGAAAGCTCACCACCACATGGAGGCAGGATCTGAGTTCTCTCAGGCAGTCCCCTGCATTCTCAGGCTCTCTACCAGACAGAGGCCAGAGGGAGGCCGGAACTCAGCACTCTCTGGTGGTCTGCTGAGATCAGAGCCACTACACAATGGAGGTCGGAACCCAATCTCTCAGTGCAATGATATTTCAAATGTGCAAGGTTATTGATGTCACTCAGCCACTAAAGCTCATTCAGTAGCTCCCATTCTCCCCTCACCCCAAATCAATCATTTGCATAATTTATAGGAGCTTTCATAACTGGGCTGCTCCCTAAATTCTGTCTCCTGCCACTCCTTTTAGCACTTCATGGCACTTCATATGTATGCCTGAGACCAACATGCAGCCACGTGTGTGTCTCAAGTCCTCTCAGGCCCCCGTGCCCCTCTAGAGCTTTCACACCTGCGCTGGACACCATCTTTCCTGCCCCACTTACAAACTCTGGCTCATTCATCAATCATCAGTCGAACAGCACCTCCAGGCCTTTCCTGACCCCCCAGGCCACCTCATACCTGCTTCAAGGAGGCCTGTGTGTTTGCATCACTCCTTCACTACCCATGTAATCACTCTGTTTCCTTCCTCCTCCTGTACTCAGGGCCCATTATGGGGCTTGGTACACTGTCGATACTGGAAAAAATATGTACACAGAAGGATGGAAGGACAGGAAAGGAGAGAAAGACAAGAAATGGGGAGGGAGGGAGGGAGGGACAGACGGACGGAGAGAGGGAAGGAGGGACGGAGGGAGGGATGGACGGACGGACGGAGGGAGGGAGGGACGGAGGGAGGGAGGGAAAGAGGGAGGGGAGTGGACGGTGTGTAGGAGAGGAATGGGGAATAGCAGGCTGGAGGGACAGTTGATTGGAAGGTCATCAGGAAATCTAAAGGCAGAAAATGTTCTACATATTACTCTGAATGATGTTACAAGTCTATCGAGCTGTCAAAACCTCCCACCCATTGGTGTTCTTGAGATCTGTGCATTTTGTGGCATGTAAATTGCACCAAGTGGGAGGCAGCCTCTAAATGACCCTCCATCCCAGGCATTTTTAAGTAATGTCCACTCTGGAGTGTGGGCTGGAGTGTGTGACTCACTTCCAACAGTCAAAATGGATGCAATGCTGTCTCTGGGACGAGGCCACACGAATTGAGTCTTGTGGCTTCTGGGCCACTCTCTCACTCTGCTGTTCCTTACTGGCCACTCTGAGTGGTGGGGTGCCGTCTTGTGAGCTTCCTGGAGAGATTCACATGGTGGAACTGGTGCCTCTGGACAACAGCCAGCAAGAACCAGCCAGACCTGAGCCTTGGGGTGAGGCCACTGTTCCTATGGGTATTTGACTTGCAGCGTTGAGAGAGACCTCGAGTCATTTTGCCTCAGTAAGACTGTACATAGATTCTGGAACATAATAAATATTTGTGGGTCTTAGCCACAGCATTGGAGGGTAATCAGTTCTCTGGCAATGGATAATGAGTGTGCAGGTGGAATCTTAATTAAAAAATTTTAATGCTATCAAAGGGCTGGTGAGATGGTTCCACCAGTGAAGTGCTTGCCTCCTGGCCTGGAGCGAACAGTGGCTTAGGACCAGCATCACCAATGGCAGCATTAGGCCACTTGGCCAAAGCATGACCATCATGGCACTGAAATAAAGGCAGTGGCCTGAAGGCCTCAGCAAGGGAGCCTTGAGAGCCAACTTTTCCTCATCAGCAGTGTCGACATGAGCATTTCCTGTGTTTCACTCCAAGCCAGTAAATATATGTTGACACCAGCTGAGCGGCCTACAAATCAAGTGTATCAAACGTCTCCTCCCTCACACCAAGGAGATCAGGAGCTGGAATTGTAAGCTTCTCACCAAACCAAAAAGTGAGATATGAACCGAACATGGGAAGGAAGCCTGCTAATTGCCTTAAAGTTGCCAGGGGGATGGGCCCAGCCAGAAGCTTCCATCTCTATGGAAACCACAAAAGGAAGTTGGGACAAAAAGACATGAAACCAGGGCAAGGAAGGGATTGGCTCTGTTCTGAACCAGACTGAATTCCAAGGCTGGGTGGCTGAATGCTGTGGGGGGTGGGGGATCTTCAAAGCTCACAGTCCAAGCTCCACATTACCCAGCACCAGCAAAGACATCTCAGCCTGGGCCATGGCACCTTGTCAAGATGTCCTGACTTCTTGAGTCTTAGTGACTGCTGAGGAAATCCAATCTGAGGAGGCTTGTGGGGTGGGGAATTCAAAGGCCCAATGGGAGAAAAGGCAGAGAATGTGGTCACCATGGCGTGGGACCACTCTGTAGCCCTAGAGATGCCCTGTGCTTAACTCCACAGTGACACAAACCTCCCTGTTGCTTGCCGTCTCCATCACTACATTATTCCTGGAGAATAACAGTGTATGTAACTCATTATATTAGACTGACGGGGGCTCAGTCTTGCTGCTAACAGGAATTGCTACTCATAAAATAGCAGTGGCAGGCAGGCAAAGTAGCAATTACCAACTCTGGTCACACGTCTTCATAGGGAGCTAGGAAGGTGCTCCCTTCACACCTGCTACCTTTGTTATTTTCTTGTTGTTGTGACAAAATGTGGACAAAATCAACTTAAGGAAGGAAGAACTTATTTTGTCTCACAGTTCCGGGGAACACAGTCCACGAAGGTGTGGAAGGCGTGGAGAGCTGCTGGTCACATTGTATCAGCAGCCAGGAAGCAGAGGGATCAATGTTGATGCTCGGCTCGCTTTCTCCTTTTTATGCACCCTAGGATCCCAGCTCATTGGATGGTGCTGCATGCTTTCAGGGTGGGTTGGCCCTCCTCAGTCAAACCTTGTTGTAAACAACCTCATAGACACACCCAGAGTGTTTTGTGGTGGGTCTAAGTCCAACCAAGTGGACAATGAAGATTAATTATTATACCTTTCTAAATTTTCCTAAGATTTATTTATTTATTTTTTGTGTAAGAGTATATTGCCTGCATGTGTGTTAGTGCACCTGTGTCATGCAGTGCCCTTGGAGGACAGAAGAGGGCGTCGGATCCCCTGGGACTGGAGATACAGACAGTTGTTAGCCACCATGTGGGTGCTGGGATTCAAACCCAGGTCTTCTGCAAGAATATCCAGTGCTCTTAACCACTTCGCCAAATCTCCAGCCCCACACCTTTCTAAATTCTCACTGTTAATATTAGACCAATTTTACAGAAGAGGAGCCAGAGGCACACAGAAGCTTGCCAAAGACTGCACTCCTAGTAAGTGGCATAGCTGGGATTTGAACCCAGGCCACCTGCTTCTGACTGTGTTTCTCAGCCTCTACTACTGTGTCCAATAAAGGTCTGTTGAGTAAACAGCCCACCAGGGTTCAGTCCTCATCTGTTCTCTCTCTCTCTCTCTTTCACAACAGTCCTGTTTCCCTCATCAGTTTCTCTCTTCTGCATCTTCACGTGATTTCTAGATCTATATTCAGACCCTGAGCTCTTTCATGGGCACCAATTTCTTCTCTTTTTTTATGTGTATGAATGTATTGCCTGCATGTAGGTAAGTGCACCCATGTCATGCTACACCCACGGAGGTCAGAAGAGGCTGTCAGATCCCCTGGGACTGGAGTTACAGACAGTTGTTAGCTGCCATGTGGGTGCTGGGATTCGAACCGGGGTCTTCTGCAAGAACAGCCAGTGTTCTTAACCGCTGAGCCATCTCTCCAGCCCAGGGCACCAATTTCTAACTGATGGCTTTATCCTTGCCTTCTGTTCATTTATGGTATAGTCATGGAAGAGATAAATACAGTAACTCTCTCCGTCTCTCTGTCTCTGTCTCTGTCTCTCTCTCTCTCTCTCTCTCTCTCTCTCACACACACACACACACACACACACACACACACAAGTGCACAGGTCTCAAGATTCCACACCATATTCCCTCCTCCCTTGCAGGGTACAACGGATCAGCAGCAATGTCCTGCTTCCTGCTCCTTGCCCTCCCCACCCCAAAGTCTACCTAAAATTCCTGCCTTGAAAAGGAAGTAAGTTCTGTAGAACAGTTCCATATGGAGACAGATGGACCAGGGCATGGCTTTAATTTCTTCATCTCACAGACTAGAGAGGAGTCCTTTTTCCTGGTAAGATTTATGGTTTTGCTGTCTAGTGGAAGCACTCCCTCAGGCCTGAGCAACCTCATGTCACCCCTCCCCACCATCTTTCCCACCAGGAGAGAGTGCTCTTTGGAGTAAGTTTAGAGTGTTACAGAAGTGAGCTGGGCCACAGCAGCATCTGGCGCATTCTGCCTTCCTTGACGTGAGATTCCTGAATTACACTCATCCATAATTTATAAACCAAGAACTTCAGCTATGTAAACCAAATTAATGTGCTGGGGACCAACCTTGGGCCTTTCTGAACAGAAGCGGCTTACATTCAGGATGATGAGTGTTACTGTGACCGAACAGGGAGAGCATTTGAGGAGAGAGATGCTGATGGTGATCTTTCCACGTGCTTATGATTTAGTCAAAGAGAGCTATGCAGACAAATGACAGTAGGCCAGAGGGGACAGCTGTATGCACACGGTTATGGATAGGAACGAACTCTGCTCTGAGACACACGTGGATACGGGAGGAAGGGGAGATCTTCACAGACTCAGAGTCCCCTGAATTGAGATCTTAGGGCTGAGGATCACTTCCCTGGAAGCATCTGTTTAAAAAGCTTTTATCATGTGGTCATTATAACTTTTACTTTTCTTAATATTAACTAGAAAGTGTCCACATTTTTTTAAAATTATATGGATGAAGGGATTTTTCTATGTGAACTGCCCAATTTAAATTTTTTTTATTGATTTGAGTTTGTGGACATATTGGAAAAAGTTTCCAAAGTCAGTCTTCTGGTTCCCGTTTATGGCACTCTGTCACAGAGGCATTTCAAGCTCAGTGTCATTGGATTCAGTCATCCTGTCCTGTGGTAGACACCTGCGTTGACACAGCTCCAGCCATGGTCTACTTGGACCTCTCCATTGCAACGTAAGCCTCACCTGTGGAGGTGTGGAGACAGCTTGTGTGAAGCTGTGGAAACAGCTTTGCAAAGTGTGTCCTTGGGGGAGTAACTCCGACCCTACAACCTGTTGCCTGACCGCAGCTGCTCTCCACAGCCCCCAACCTTGCATCCTTCATGCCTTCAAAATCAGCATCACATGGACAAAGTTGCCAAGCTCTGGACTGCAGCTGTATTAGCTTCTGTGTGCCGACCCTGGGGAAATACTCTTTTTCACTCTGAGCTTGGCCTCTCTCCTTTCCAGTAAATTTGCACTTTCAGAAGTTGGAGGCTTTGATGGGTAGGGTCTGGCCCTCAGGACACTTTTCTTACTGTCCCAGTGCAAAGCACCAGGCTTTTGTTTCTTAAGATTTATTTTATTTTTTTAATAGGAGAGGGGGTATGTTCACATGAGTGCTGGTGGCCAGGAGGCAAGAGGCCTCAGATCCCCTGGAGCTGGAGTTACAGGTGGTTATGAGCCACTAGATATGGGTACTAAGAATGTAACTCTGGTCCTTGTCAAGAGCACTGTCCTAGTTTGTTTCTTCATTGCTGTGACAAAACACTCTAACCACTACCAACTTGGGGAGGGAAGGGTTTATTTATCTTACATCTCCCAGGTCACAGTTCATCAGGGAGCCCAAGGTAGGAACTCAGGGCAGGAACCTGGAGGCACAGGCCATGGAGGAATGCTGCTTACTGGCTTGCTCCTCTGGCTCCTGCTCAGCTTGTTTTGTTATACAACACAGGCCCACCTGCCCAGGGATGGCACCACCCACAGTGGGCTGGGCCCTCCCATATCACTCAACAATCAAGAAAATGCCCCACAGACATGGCCACAGGCCAGTCCAATGGAGTCAATTCTCCAATTGAGGCTCCCTCTACCCAGGTGTGTCAAGTTGACACCAAAGCTATCCAGCACAAGCACTATGTGCTCTGAATTGCTGAGTCATCTCTTGAGCCCCACCAGGCTTCTTCCTGGCACTAATCTATCAGTTACAGCTGCTTTCTTACCTGAACTCTCCTTTTTCACAAAAATTATTCCTAAGTTAATTTTTGTATGTCTCATGGCGCAGGTGTGGAAGTAAACTGTGTACTACCATGTCCAGTTAAGTAAGTTTTGGGTCACAACTGGTCACACACAGAGAATATGTGTCTGAGAGATGCCCAGCTCTAAGTGACACATCTACAGTGGAACCTCTACACCTAAGGCTCATGGAACATAGTGGAAGTGGGGTAAAGAGAACACTGATACATCTCTCAACTCTCACTAGCAAAACTTCCTCATACAACAGAGTGTGATGCACACAGACGACCACAACTGGCCAAGTTTAAGAGAATAAGAGACTGTAGAGTGTGTATCCCTGGATAGGACTCCTTTATTAAACCTCACCCATCCATGGCACAGGGACCATTGCAGAAGAGGGTGTGGAAAGATTGTAAGAGCCAGGGGTAGGGCATGACCATAAGGAAAGAGTCTTCCGCACCTCTGTGAACTTGCTCATATGAACTTACAATAGTGATACCAGACACAAGATCCATGCTTGCAGGAAACCAGGATGGCAATATGGATCTAAAACTTTCAGATCAGGCTACAATCCCTGCTGAAGGAAGGGCACTGAAAACAGCAGCCCTCAAATCCCTGTCTCATAGAACACTGCAGGACCAGCAGGAGAAAAGTGGCCGGGTCAAAAGTCCAAGCCCCTTGCTCTGAGGGAGAGAATCTTGGTCAACAGCCCACCACTTTGTTTTGAACAAATAACTCTCAGCTTTCATTAGCAAAAAGAATAGGCCAGGATGGGCTGGTGAGAGGGCTCAGCAGTTAAGAATACTGACTGTTCTTGCAGAAGACCCAGGTTTGAATCCCAGCACCCACATGGCAGCTAACAGGTATCTGTAACTCCAGTTCCAGGGGATTCGACAGTCTCTTCTGTCTTCCATGGGCATTGCACAACATGGGTGCACTTACCTACATGCAGGCAATACACACATACACATAAAAAAAAATAAAAAGATATTTTTTAAAAAAAGAATAGGCCAAGTTAAAGGTTTACTCCTGAGCTAAAAGCTAAAAGTTTACTATGCTTTTAGCCCTAAGAAAGAAAACATTGTGGCCAATAAATTACCAGACAGGCAGTGGTAGCCCTGAGTAAAAGTTCAAGCATTCTCCTTTATAAACAGCCCTTTGCTGGTGCCAGCTAAAAGCTGTATGTCCTGTTTCTTGTCTAATTGTGCCCTAAATCTTTGTATGTAACTGCCAAACCCCACGTGACTGCCAGTGCCTTGTAATAAATGGCTTGTTACCAAACCTGCAAGCCCCAGGGTCTTTACCCTCACCTCCAATCCATCGTCTCAGGGCAGGTCCCCCATAGGGTGGCCTCAGCACATGCTGACTCAATCAGACAAAATCCCAGCATAGAACTGGGGAAACGGGCAGCGGTCCCAAACCCTAACTGAGAAACTATTGGCAATTGATTACTGGGGGGTGAGGGAGAGTAGATCTCCTTTAGGGAGTGACTCTAGATAAGCTGACTAGAATCCAGTGGATGCACTTGCACCAAGGGACATCTGGGTACAAATGCTTGATCAGATAGGGCTTAACAAATATGACAGAATGCATAAAATTCAGTAGGGGTGGTGGGACTATGGGCGGCATGGATGGGGGCTCTAAATTTGATTAAGATCTTCTATATGAAATGCACAAAAACTCAATAAAAATATACATAAAAATAAATGAGTTATGGGGATTTGAACTCAGGTCCTCAAGCTTGAATGCAAGCCCTTTGCCCACCAAGTCATCCCCAACCCCTTGTTTACAACTTTAAGCTTGTTGCTCTCTCACTGTAGGACTGAGAGCAACAACCATGCCTCAGTGTTGTCCACAGCCTTGGTCCTGCCTTGAGATCCCCTCCGCCAAACAAATTGGGCCAGTACTTTAGAATTCAACCTCATTCAAGCTTCATGGGAAGAACGTACCCAGAGTCTTTGCCAGAACACAACCTGAATGTCCTATAGCCCAGTTGTGGACAGAATTCCTGATCATCTCTGAAACTCAAGGAGCCAGACCTCCATGGCCCACCTTTTCTCTCCCTTCTGGTTTTCCAAACTCTCACCAGAATAGCCCATTGAGCTCTGTGTACAGCATTCAAGGGCTTTTCTAACTCAAAGTCCCAAACTCTTCCACATTCTTCCCACAAAGCAGCTTCAAAGGCCATATATCCATGTTTGTTACAGTGGCAGCCCCACTTCTTGACACCGATTTTCTGTCCTACTCACTTTTCCTGTTGCTATGATAAAATGCCCTGACAAAAGTAACTTTAGAGAGAAATAGTTTTGAGGGGCTTACAACTCCAGAGGAGTGCAGTCCTAGGCAGGGGCTAGTCACACTGCCTCTGCATCAGGAAGCAGTGGTCAAGGGAAGCAAGGTCTGGCTAGAAAGTCTCGGTCCACCCCCAGAGATGCACTTCCTTCAGCAACTGTTCTGTCTCCTAAGGGTTCACAACCTCCCAAACATACCAGCAGCTGGGGACCAAGTGTTCAGACACATGAGCCCATGGGGGACACGTCACAGTCATAACACTGAGGTATTTTATATTCCTATTTTGAGTATTTCTGTCATAAAAACTGTTATGTTTTGTTTAATGTTTTTTTTCCTGAAGCAGTTGAGACAATTGTGGTTTTTGTCCTTCATGTGGTTGATATGCTGTATTCATTGACTTTTATATGTTGAATCAGCCTTGTGCTTCCAAGAATGACCCCACTGTTCATGGTGTGCAGTCTTCCTGATGAGCTGTTGGATTCAGTTGACAGTGCTGTGTTCAGAATGTTTTTCTTTATCGGTTGCTTTTATATTTTATTGTTTTTATGTTTATGTGTGTATTGCCTGCCTGTATGTAAGTGTACCTGTGTTGTGCAATTCCCACAGAGGTCAGAAGAGGGCATTGGATCCCTTGGAACTGGAATAAAAGATGGTTGTTAGCCACCATGTTGGTGTTGGGAACCAAACCTGGGTCCTCTGCAAAGAGCAGCCAGTGCTCTTAACCATGGAGCCATTTCTCTAACCCCTTCAATTGTTTTTATATGGATGGGGCAATTTTACTCTTAATGCATAGAATTTAATGGAAAAAAATTATATGATGATTGTGCTTTCATGATAATTGTTAGCATAAATGGGAAATAAGATCTCTCAAATGAACACCAATTTCAGTAATAGTTTAAATCCAGCAATAGTTTATTCTGAAATGTTCGCTGAGTTCTTTTGGGACAATGTTCATTAATAAAGGGACAGCCCACTACAATATACAACGACTCAAAGTATAGCAAAAATTCTGCCTTCCTCAGACAAAATTCAGTTCAGGGAAACAGTTTCATTCTGTTTTACAAGTATGCAGATGTGCATTTTTTTTGTTTTGTTTTTAAAAATACTTTATTATTTTTATTTGTATGTGTGTATTGCCTGCATGTAGGTAAGTGCACCCGTGTCATGCAATACCCATGGACAGAAAAGGCTGGCGGATCCCCTGGAACTGGAGTTACGGACAGTTGTTAGCTGCTATGTGGGTGCTGGAATTTGAACCTGGATCTTCTACAAGAACAACCAGTGTTCTTAACCGCTGAACCATCTCTCCAGCCCCTATTTATTTCATTTTTTAAGTGTGTGTGTGTGTGTGTGTGTGTGTGTGTGTGTGTGTGTGTGTATGATTCATGTATGTGTACAGATGACATTAAATGAACTCACAAGGACTGGAACATTTTTCCTAAATACCAATTTCTCTCTGAAGTACATTCAGTATATAACCCAGAAGTATATAATGTTTTCTTTCTGCGAATATATTTATTTCTTAAAATAGTCCTTATTTTAAGACAAGTGGCAGTGGTGGGGTGAATGTTACCTAAGTGCATGTAAAACAGCCTTGTTCTAGTCAGTTCTAACTGCCAAGTTGACACAGCCTAGAGACTCCAGAGAAAGGAGTCTCCATTGAGGGACTGCTCAGATCACACTGGCCTGTGGTGGATGTCCATGAGAATGGTCTTATTGACTGATGGAGAAGGGCCCAGCCTACTGTGGGTGGCACTATCCCCTAGGCAGGTGGTCCAGGGCCATCTTAGAAGGCTGGCTAAGCATAAGCCTGTGAGCAAACCATGAGCAGCTATCCCCCATAGTTTCTGTTTGAGTTCCCGCCCTGACGTTCCTCGGAGATGGCCTATGGCCTGGAAGTTCGAGCTAGTAAACCCTTTCCTCCCCTCAGCTGCCTTTGGTCAGTGTCTTATGACAGCACCAGGATGAACCTAGAAAAATACAAATGCACTTGGTTTTGCCATTTTTTTAAATCTATCAAGAATCCCTCCCTCTGTAAATATGACCAGTGGAGGCAAAGTGCTGTGCAGTGCAGTTCTCAGGACAGAACCGTCCAAGAGTCACACATAGGAGTTTTGAGTCAGTATGGAGCAGGGTGCTGCTTTGCCCGGCTCCATGCTTTGCTTTCCTCCTGGCTGTGTCTCATCGACTCACATATTTTCTAAAAATATTTAAGGTTTTGATTTTCATGCTGAAGGTTGTCATCTACTCAGGGTTTATCTTACGTGTTGTAAGATGGGAATAAATGTTATCTCTATAATGTGGTGTGACATGTGAAACAAATCATCCTTTCCGGTCTGTGTGTTACGTCATCTCTGTCACGGTACTTGGTTTTGCCATTTTTTAAAATCTATCAAGAATCCCTCCCTCTGTAAATATGACGAGTGGAGGCAAAGTGCTGTGCAGTACAGTTCTCAGGACAGAACCGTCCAAGAGTCACACGTAGGAGTTTTGAGTCAGTATGGAGCAGGGTGCTGCTTTGCCCGGCTCCATGTTTTGCTTTCCTCCTGGCTGTGTCTCATCGACTCACATATTTTGTAAAAATATTTAAGGTTTTGATTTTCATGCTGAAGGTTGTCATCTACTCAGGGTTTATCTTACGTGTTGTAAGATGGGAATAAATGTTATCTCTATAATGTGGTGTGACATGTGAAACAAATCATCCTTTCCGGTCTGTGTGTTACGTCATCTCTGTCACGGTCCATGGTCTCTCCAGGGTTGGCCAATCTCTGGAATCTGTTTTCTTATCGTTTCTTTTTGTTCTGGAACTGTTGCTATTTTGTACTGTTTGAATTACTTCATCAGCAGACTGACAAGTATTTTTAATTTGGTTTTTTTTTTTTTGTTTTTTTTTTTGGTTTTTTTGAAACAGGGCTTCTCTGCACCCCCAGCTTTCCCGGA
>NW_008359443.1:848511-852237 GCF_000622305.1 Nannospalax galili
TATTTTTAATTTGTTTTTTTTTTTGTTTTTTTTTTTGGTCTTTTTGAGACAGGGTCTCTCTGCAGCCCCAGCTGTCCTGGAACTCACTTTGTAGACCAGGCTGGCCTTGAACTCACAGAGATCCGCCTGCCTCTGCCTCCCGAGTGCTGGGATTAAAGGCGTGCACCACCACACCAGGCTAGTACTTTAAAATTTTTAGTTCTCCCAGTGTGGCGAGCGTGTAGAGCACTGGAAGGCTCTGCCTCGTCGGGGCACAGCTCTGTTCCCGTCCCTTTCTTCACCCTCGGCTTCTCTGCACATAGTACTTTAAAATTTTTAGTTCTCCCAGTATGGCGAGCGTGTAGAGCACTGGAAGGCTCTGCCTCGTAGGGGCACAGCTCTGTTCCCGTCCCTTTCTTCACCCTCGGCTTCTCTGCACATATGGACAGAAAAGGCTGGCGGATCCCCTGGAACTGGAGTTATGGACAGTCGTTAGCTGCTCTGTGGGTGCTGGGCTTCAGCTGCCACAGCTCCTGGCGATTTCCTCTTTCTTTCTTGGGAGTAGATTCTAATTTTTCTTTCTTTCTTTTTTTTTTTTACATTTTATTTATGCATGTTGAAGAGTGCACAGAACACGGCACATGTGTGAAGGTCAGAGAACGACTTGTGAGACTAAGTTCTCTCCCATCATGTGAATTCCAAGGCTTGAACTGAGCCGGCAGGCTTGGCGGCCTATTTACCTGCTGAGCCATCTCCCTGGCCCTACTTTTTTCCATCTCCTTCCCAGGGTCACGTGGAGGCAACTTCCCATCTGCCATCTTACCAGGAATCTCCTTCTGGAAACCCTCACACCCTGCACAGAGACACAATCTACACAACCACCTCAGTGAACAGTCTGACCTTAATATGCAAATTTTCCCTTTTTATTGCTGGGAGGCATTCTGTGGTATGCACATGGCTTTACCTGTAGATGGACATTTGGGTTGCTTCTGGGTTGCTGTTGTAGGAGAAGCTGCTCAGAGAGTGCGCATAGTAGGTCTTCTCTGTATGGTTTCTTACTTCTCAGGCAATTAGTAGAATTTCTCAATCGTGTCCTAAGTGTATATTTAATTAATGATTTTTTACATTTTTTGCTTTATTTTATCTGTGTTGATCTGTTTGGGCTTGCATGTACCTTCTTTGGGGGTCCCAGTAATTGAACTTGGGTCATCAGGTTTGAGGACAAGCTCCTTTACCCATTGAACCATCTTGCTGAACCAGGTGTATATTTAATTTTTATAAGAAATGTCTTAATTTTATAAGAAATATTTTCCCAAATGATAATATTATCTTAAATTCCAGCTAGAAATTTTGAGACTTCCAGATTCTCCACATCCATGACAACACTCAGCACTGCCCACATTTTGAATCTTATTGTGAAGTAACAGATCATTGTGACTTTGTGTTTCTTTGATGACAAGCCTTGAACACATTCCCCTGTAGATACTGAATATTCACGTCTTTTCTTTACAACAGCTGAGAAGCTGTTCACATATCTTTTGTTTGTTGAAGTAGCTATTACAGCATTTTGCCTACATTTACCTGTGTTATTTGCTTATTGTTGAGTTGTAAGAACAGCATATTCAGAATGCAATTCCATTGTTGGGAAGATAATTGTATTGTGACTTCCTTTCTCCATCTGGACATTTGCTTTTATACTTAATTTTTTCTTTATAATTTTTAATTTTTTATGTGTATGAGTATATTGCCTGCATGTATATAAGTGCACCAGTATGGTGCAGTGCCCACAGAGATCAGAAGAGAGTGTTGAATTCCCCTGGAAATGGAGTTACATATGGTTGTTAGCCACTGTGTGGGTGCTGAGAATCGAACGTGGGTCCTCTACAAGAGCAGCCAGTGCTCTTAACCGCTGAGCCATCTCTCCAGTCCTTCACTTTTAAATTTTTATGGTGCCTTCAAAATACAGAAAATTTAATTTTAAATAAATTTAATTTAATGAAGGCTAATTTATCCATGTTTTCTTTCTTGTTTGCGCTATTTAAAGATTTTCTACACAAGGTTGCAAAATTTTTCTCATGTATTTTCTTTGGGAAGTTTTATAACATAAGCTTTTTTTGACCTGGCTCTAGGAGTAGTTCCCAGGTAATTTTGCGTGTGGCAGGAAGTGTGATGCCTGTTCTTGTCAACTTGACATACTTGGGAAGAGGGAACCACAGTTGACGAGTTGCCTCCACTGGGTTGGCCTGTGACAGTGTCTGCGAGGCGTTTTCTGAATTGCTAATTGATGTAGGAGGGCATCCCTGGACAGTTGGGCCTGGACTGCATAAGAACGGAACAGAAGGGAAAGCCAGTGAGACTTATCCCTCCGTGGTCTCTGCCTCACGTTCTGCTCCCAGTGTCTGCCTTGACGTCCCTCACAGATGGACTATGACCTCTACAATGAAATAAACCCTTCCTTCCCAAGTTGCTTTGGTCATGGAGTTACCACAGCAACAGAAAACAGACTGGGACAAGAGGTAAATTTGAGTTCACTTTTCCAATGTGTATATCCAACTGTGTCAGCACCACATGCTGAAATACCTGTCCTTTGTTGTTTTCAACTGCTTTGAAACATCCTGTAGAATTCATCTTTGCTGGCTGCTGTCTGTCTCCACAAGCCTTTATCACAGTTGGAGTTCAGGAGGTGATTCTTCCATCCCCTTCTTGATGGGGTCTGTGCTATTATTACCATACATCTTAACCAGATGTTATAAGCTCTGAAGTTTATTGTTTTTATTGCTTTGAAAGTTATTCATTGTGGTCGCTGGCTGTGGCTGCTCTCCTCCAGCAATGGCCTCTCTCCTGCTTTCTTAGTTCCTCCAATCAGTTGTCTGGTCTGGACCCCAGGGCTGGTGAGGAGTCTGCGCCAGCGGAGCCGCATTCAGACACAGGAGACCAGGTTCAGTGACGCAGATGTGGTTTATTGCAGGAAAGCACAAGCTTCTATAGGGGTAGTGGTCCAATCACAGCACAGCAAGAAGTTCAAAGGTGAGGTATCCAAGGGTGGTGCACAGTACAGTAAGTAGTTTAAAGGTGAGGTACCCAAGGGTGGTGCACAGTACAGTAAGTAGTTTAAAGGTGAGGTACCCAAGGGTGGTACATGGTACAGTAAGTAGTTTAAAGGTGAGGTACCCAAGGGTGGTGATTAGGGAGTGGTGACCTCTAGGCATCAGTCTCATGATCTGCCAATGGGAGCAAATGTCACAAGGCATTCCTTGTGGCTCCAGTAGTTGGGCCGTTGCCTCGGCCCTGCTGTATGGCTGTCAATAAGACTTTCACCCTAGTCTCAAGCCTGTCTCCCACATCCCCCCTTGTTTTATTTTTAAAGGTGAGGTATAGTTTAGAATATATAGCATATTGGTATCAGTCCAGATACATCGAGGCAAGGTAGAATGGCTCAGGGGGTCATTGTATCAAGAGCTCCTTCCTGCAAGATGGTGAGCTACCTTAAGAGCAAGTTGTGCCAATTCCATGTCAACCAGTGGGAGTCGAGATTCTTTGCCTCAGTATTGTTGTCCCCACCTCAAGGGTCACCCAGCATAATGGACTGTGCCTGTCTTAGGTTGTCCCATCTGTCGGGATCTTACCCGTCATTGACTACCAGCCCTCGAAGGGTGGGTCCCTTTGTGTGGTTTGGCCGAGGGAGAAGCAGTACATTTAGTATTGGCTTGTCTATAGGCCTCCTCAGGGGTCAAGAATTTGTTGAAA
>NW_008359443.1:852503-868326 GCF_000622305.1 Nannospalax galili
GATCTGGAGGCAGGGCAACAGCTAACTTAACCAGAGAAATATGAGTTTTAACAAAATTATCAAGACCCTTAACAATGCAGGGTCCAAAAATCAGGAGTTAGCAGTAATGATGGCACACATAATAAGGAACACAGACAAAGGTTTTCCTCTGGATTGAGGACTTAGCTAATGTCTCTGTTTGTGGAGAGAGATGTTTGATGTCTCCCGGGGTTGGTGGTTTTCATGGTCTGTGACATTGGTCTGAGAGAGATGTTCGAGTTCTCCCCAGGTTGGTGGCTTTTGTGGTCTGCAAGATCGGTCTCTCGGTGGTTGAAAGGTGTGCTGCTTCCTCCAGGGTCAGGGCTGCCATCTCCAGGGTCGGTGGTTGTGGAGGGAGGTTTTCTATCACAGGCAATTCTGATGTTCCGGGCTGTGATCCATATGGGGGCTGGAACATTATCTGGAAAGACACAGCATAGCCTCACCCTTGTGTTAATAATAGGTGTGGACCTTTCCATTCACTTGTGAGAGGGTCCTTCCATCTCACCATGGGGGCAGGAGTGGGCTGAGTGAACGCCCCCCCCAATGCTTTATTGCTGGTGGGAGGCCATTGGAGTCAAATTTTAGAAAATTTAATACAAATAGAGCTTGTTGTATAACAAAATTGGGGTCCTTATAGCGGGGGCCTTTATCATTGTCTTCCCCTATTTTCTGTATTTGTTTAATGAGTGTTTGGTGGGAATGTTCAACAATCCCTTGGCCCTGAGGATTGTAAGGGATACCAGTTATATGCCTAATATTTCAGTCAGAGCAAAAATGGCTGAAGGTAGCAGAACATAACAAGGACCATTATCTGTTTTTATTTGCCAAGGAACTCCCATAAGGACCATGGCATATTTGACAGTCCTTATGGCATGAGAAGCCGTCTCACCAGAGCAGGCCAATGCAAAATGGACATTGGAATAAGTGTCAATAATATGATGGATATACTTGAGCTTGCCAAAAGGAGAAAAATGAGTGATGTCCATTTGCCGTATCTTGTTGGGGCCAAGACCTCTAGGGAGAGTTCTAGAGGGTTGTAATGGTCCCAGAGGTAAAAGAGCGGCACAACAGGGACAGGCACGGACCAAATGTTTACAGTTCTGAATCGGCAAGGTAAGGAGGAGCCTATGTATAGCTTGGGGAGAAAGGTGGAAGCGGACATGTAAGTCTCTAGCTTGTTGAATTAGGGTGGAGTCTAGGGTGGCACTCAGGACCAGTTTGTCAATGGTGGCATTGCCCTCTGCCAGAAGTCCCGGGAGATTGCTACACCTAGGGCCCCAGCATGGCTGTGCTCCTCTCGGGCGCTGGGCAGCAGCTTGTGCGGCCGGGCCACACAGCCTGAGCATGGCCTAGGGTGCATCGCACTCACAGGGAGGAGCCTGCCGCCCCGGGGCTGCTGCACATGCCCGAGCCCGTCCATCTCTTCCCAGCCTCCGGCCCCAGCCTGGTGCCACCCCCACGCTTGAGCACAGCTGCCTCAGGAATCTCTGCCTTCCCTTGGCCTTGGGCATCTGGAGTAGTGGCTGGGGGTCTGCTTCCTTGAAACCAGTGTAAGATGGCGGAGGGTAGCCACCACCCCGTAATGGCGGAGCACAGGTTGTCTTAACTTCCTGCTTTTCATCAGGGGAGCTCTCAAACCCCAATTCCTCATTTTTTATATCATCATTAACAGTCATAGTTTCATCAGAACAAGAATCCATTAGTTTTGTTTTAACTGGAAATGCCTGGGACAGGTGACCCCCCAGCATCCTGTTGCTGTATTTGCTCATCTATCTCCTTTAATAGGAGAGTGTCCTGTTCAGGGGCTTCGGGGGGGGGACTCCCCGAAGCCAGGCCAGAATGGCAGTCACATGGGGTAAAACGGCACAGATAATGGATGCCCCTCCCTGCCTTCTCTCTTTCTGGCCATGAATAGCACAGGAGCCCATTGCTCCAGATCCCAACAGCAGGAATCTGTAAACCAAGGAGCAAGAGCTAGCACTTCATCTAATACCTTAGTTACTTCCTTTTTTGTTACCCTAATTTGCCCACTCCTGAGAAGAGAAACCAGTGCAGCAGTGCAGGGGCTGGCAGCAGCTGGATGACTATTCCCATGTCAGAGGTCACTCACCCTGCAAGACATACCCAAAGGGACTCAGGAACTGTTCAAGGAGACCGAAGACAGGAGCCACACGCCCAACCGAAGATCGAGAACCAGAATAAAAGGCAGAGCCCAAGGTATTACAGCTCAGAGTGTTTACACCTCTGCAGGGAGGGGTCCCAGCTCCACGTTTAGGTGCCAGGTGTGGTCGCTGGCTGTGGCTGCTCTCCTCTGGCTATGGCCGCTCTCCTGCTCTTTTAGTTCCCCCGATCAGTCGTCTGGTCCGGACCCCAGGGCTGGTGAGGACTCTGTGCCAGCGACAGGTGCAGGAGACCAGGTTCAGTACACAGATCTGCTTTATTGCAAGAAAGTACAGGCTTATATAAGGGTAATAGTCCAATCACAACACAGCATATGGGATCCCTTATTAGCATGGTAGACTAGTATCCTATTACACTCTAGCAGGCCAGATGCCCCATTAGAAGCAATGCATTCCAGCATGATAGATATGTAAGGCAAAAGGCAAAAATCAATCACAAGATTTTCCACAACAATTTATATTTTAACAACACATTTTTTAGAGCTGAGCTAAGCACAAAGGCTCCCATATAATCCCGGCACTTGGGAGGCTGAGGCAGGAGGATTGCTGAATGTTTGACGTCAGCCTGGACCATGGAGTGAGACCCTGCTCCAAATGAAACAAAACACAATACATTTTTAGTCCTGGGGACAGGAAGTACCTATCTCCTTGCTTCCAATTTCGCCCAAAGTAGAGGTAGAAATAGCCAATATTACTCAAATACTAAAACCAGGTGAAAGACACCACAAAAAAGAAAACTACAGGCCAATTTCTTTGACCAACAGAGATGCAAAAAAAATCTCAACAAGATGCTGTTAAACCAATTTAGGAACATATTAAGAAGATCATACAGGATGACCGAGGGGGCTTCGTCCCAGAAAGGCGAGGTTAGTTCAACGTATGCAAATCAATAAATGTAATGCACCATATGAACAAAGCAGGGCAGAAGCCACACGATCATCCCAGCTGATGCCAAAAAGGCACTAACAGAGTCCGACATGTCTTTGTTGCAGCAGTCCTGGAGGTGTTAGGGTTAGATGGTGCATACCTGAAAATAATAAAGGCTATGTACAATAAACTTAAACACTACAGAGATGGAGGCAGACCAAGTGTTTCCTCCAAAACCAGCAGTGAGACGCGGGTGCCGCTTTTCCTGTCTTATCTGATATAAAGTCTTCTCTATAGCAATGGACAAGAGAAAGACATAAAGGGGAAAAACAGGAGAGGAAGGTCAGACTATCGCATGACTCTATACTTAAAAGACCCTGTAGAATCTATTAGAAAACTAATAAACACAGCAATGTTGCAGGATACAAAATCAATATATTACAAAGTAGCCTTCTTATAGACCAACGATGTACTCTCAGAGAAAGAAATTAGAAAAAAATCTCATTCAGAAGCGCTCTGAATATTAAGAACCTAGGAACACACCCAGCAAAGAAGACAAAGAGCTCTGTAAGGAAAACTTCAAGACACTCAGAGAAGAAATCAAAGAGACTGGACCACGGAAAGGCCTTCCGGGCGGCTGGATTGGCAGAAGTAGCATTGTGAAAATGGCTATACTACCAAAAGTAATCAAAGATCGTATGTGATTCCTATCAAAACTCCAATGTCGTATTTCACAGCTCTAGAAAAAACAATCCAAGAATTCATATGAACCACAAAAGACTGCCAATAGCCAAAGCAGTTCTAAGGGGTAAAAAGACAGCTGAAGACATCATAATACTTGACCTCAAATTGTACTACAGAGCAATAGGCATAAGCACAGCCTGGTGCTGTCATAAAAACGGGCAGGTAGACCAGCAGACAGAGCAGAGAACCTGGAAATAAACCAACAAAGCTGTGCCCACCTAATTCTCAACAAAGGAAGCAAAATGTACATCGGAAAAAATATAACCCATTCAATAAATGGTGCTGGTAAAACTGAATATCCACCTGCAGAGGAATGAAATTAGATTTGTATCTTTCACCTTGTACAAAAATCAATTTAAAATGGATCAAAGACCTTAATTTAAAACCTGAAGCCCTGAAACTTCAAGATGAAAACAGAGGGAACACTCTTCAGGACACAGGGGTAGGAAAGAACTTTCTGAACAGAACATCAATAGCACAGAGACTAGCCCCAAGTATCACCAGATATGACTTGTGAAATTAAAAAGTTTCTATACAGCAAAGGAAACTGTCAGCAGAGCACACAGACAGCCCACTGCATGAGACAATATCTTTACCAACTATACATCAGATAAAAGGCTAATATCAGAACTTCCAAAGAATTGCAGGAATCAGGCATCAAGGAAATAAAATTACCAACAGATGGGCTAATGAACTGAACAGTTTTCAGAAAAACAAATACAAATGGCATATATACATTATATATATATATATATATATATATATATTATATATATATATATATAGCATTCAACATCTCTAGTCATCAAGGAGATGTAAATTAAAGCTATTTGAGATACCACGTCACATAAGTCAGAATGGCTGTCATCAAGAAATCCAACAACAAGTGTTGGAGAGGGTGTGGGGAACTAGGAGCCTTATTCACTGCTGATAAGAGTTCAAATTAGTGAAGCCATTGTGGAAATCAGCTTGGAAATTCCTCAAAAAAAATCAGAATTACCCCATGACAAGGATCCCACTCCTGAGTATATACGCAGAGAACTCCACACTTCACCAAAGAGATACTTGCAGCCCCATGTTTAGTGCCACTCTGTTCAGTAAAGCAAGAAAATGGAGTCCACCCATCAACAGGTGATGGATAAGGAAAGTCTGTACATATACAAAGTGGGGTATTAGTCAGCTCTAAGGAAAAACAAAAATCACAAAATTCACAGGAAAATGGATGAACCTAGAATATATAATACTTAGCAAGATCACCCAGAAAGAAAGAAAAACCTCATGTTCTCCCTCATATGTAGATCAGATCCTAGCATATAATATGTACATGTATACACGTAAGCAGATGCACATGTGGTTATGGTATAACATTTAGAAAGGAGAAGGGCAATTTTTAAAGGCAAACTAATGAGTTCATATACATAGTACACTTTGTGTAAGTCTTTTGAATCCTATCTTAAGACATAACACATTTTAATGCAAAGTAAACCTTTCAACGGGTATTGTCCACATGTGATTCTACGAGAGGCTGTCACCTTCCAGAAAAATCTGACTTTTTAATTGGGTTTTTCATTCTTTGGGTACTTTTGTACTCTGCAGTTTCTTTTAAGTACTAATACACTTAGAAAAAAATAAAACATCATTATGACTTTTTAAAACCTAAAATCAAAATCTTTAAGTCAGATTGGCATCGTTTAATGGCTCCTTCCCGTACAAATGATGAAGTCTGGGTTCCTCAGGGTGGCCTTCAAGACCATTCATGATTCAGGTGTCAGCTCCCTCTCCAGCCATGTCCATGCATGTATGTGGCCTCTTGGGTCTTTTCATGTCCCTGGACCTTGCTTTGTGCTCGCCCTTTGCAGGTCTCACTCCTGCCTCAGTTGTACCCCATACCTCATCCATCTAATGAGCTACCACTTTTCCATCAGTAACTCAGATGGAATGACTCACCTAGAAGTCTTTCCTGACCCCCCTCCCTGCAACCCAGGCAGAGTTTGTTTCCTCTCCTGTGCATGAACAACATGTGTCATGTGTGCACTAGTTTCCTGATGAGCAGGAGACATATCACATTCACTTCTAGAGCCTCATGACCTATATTCTTGATCCCTGGGAGATATTTCGTATTTGTTGAATGAGTGAATAAATGAAGGGTTAGATAACGATCTTCCTAGAGTAAGCAGTCTTGGAGAGTCACACAAGAACCCTTCAACAAAATTTCTATCCAGCTAAGACCACACAATCTTGGTTTTTAAACCTTATTGTAAAAAAATCAACATTTGCCACTGATGGAAGCTGGGAAGATAAAAATCTTAGTGCCATTTCAATAAAAATCCTGCCCTTTCGAGTCATATACATGAGCAGAGCCTGCTCTCCTGAGACAGCCCTGAATAATGCTTGCTTTGACACAGTGTTTTTGGAAATGTCTAGAAGGGGCAGAGACTCTTTTTGTCCAAGCAATGCCACCAGGTGAATCAGACATGGCTCAGCCTTCAAAGAAGGAAGTTGTTTCCCTTGCATCTGGTCTGGAAATGTCCACAGTCACACCTGGCTGGGCGATTCTTGTGCACTGAGCAGAACTAAAGGCCGTCCGGGTCAACAAAAGGGGTCTCTTTTGTCTTGTGTCTCTGCCAGCAATTAGGTTGATGATACTTCAAATGCAATTAAGTACTTACACATTCAGTGCTTTCCCAGCATCCATGATTTGCTTATCCAGCCACGCAGCCACCTGCATGACAAGAGTGCTTCCTGTGGAAGAACAGAACTCCCTGACAGGAAAACACCTGCCAGTGTTTGTATAGAACAGGGGCCTCCAGGAATTTGGGCTTTTCAGGTGATTTTCAGTGGTTTCTCCATTTATGAACTGACCCCTTTTTGGCTTATCCCATCCACTGCTGTCATTAGAACTGGGCTCCGCCCCTCCAGAGAAGTGATGGAAATATGTCCCTGTCACACTCCAGGCAGCCAGTGCACACACCAGCGCCTTCTACACAGTGCTGCGACTGTGCCATGTGGACATTCCCTTCCTCCTCTCTGCAGAGTCAGCTTTGACTTTTCTACCCAGATCTTCCAAAGCCCAAAGTCTTTCCTTGAGAAGAACTTTCTTTGCTCTAAATCAGCCTCTGTAGAAACCGCCAGGGGTTTTGAACTTGGGCATGCCACTAATTTTTCGGAGATCTCACCCTTATCCCTTCTTAGAGGCATTTTTCCTTCACTTACATGCAAGGATTTTAGAACTAAACCACCAAACGGTTTCAGACACTAACAAGCCACTTTGTCGATAATGAACACACACATGAAATAAGTCAGTACGTATTTAATGACCTCTTCCAAGCACCATGCTATGGAGATGAGGGGCAGACAAGCTCCTTGTCCTCCGTGTTATCACATGGAGCTCAGCAACTGACACTTTGCCCTTAGAACAGGACAGGCACAGACTTGTGCCCTGGGAACTCACAGCAGACAAGACTTCTGTGAACTTGATCCTCTGTGAATCAGTCTAGTGGCAGAGAGTGACAGCAATCAGTATGTGTTCTAGAAACACATACTGAGGTGAACATTCTGATTCTGTTCTTTCAAAGTTCTTAGGAACTTCTAGAAGTTGTAGAGAAACCAAATTGTGAATGTCTCTACCTTTCTCCTTGAACGGCCTTTCTGGTCAGACCAGTACCTGATCTGAACCTGGAAACCATCTAGGGGTGGATGAAAAGGAGACACAAAGTACGGTTGAATGAAGAGGTGTTAGAGCAGCTGTTGGGAGTAATTATCCTAGAGAAAAGAAGTGTCCAGACACAGGCATGATCCAGCCCAAGAGACTCCCCGTGAGTCAAGAGGAACGATCACAAGGTGTTTCAAAGGCAGAAGTTGTCCTAAATTGAATTTCATAGAGAGAATGATTCTGGATCAACAGTAAAAATGTTTTGACAACTAGGCCTTAGTAATAATCTCACAGTAGCAGCTGTTTATTGAGTAGCTGAGATGTCTTGGACACTGTGTGAGGTGTTTTATGTGTTTTATTAAATCTATTACTTTCAGTTCAGAATTACAAACAGCTCACATAATAATCCCACTTGTGGGGGGGGGACAGGAAACAGTCACCAAACTGAATAAATTTACAACACCCTGAGAGCCAGGGAGTCTGGGGCTGGGTGAATGAGCAGGAACTTTAGTGAATTTCCAGGAGATGCAATGTAGGCAGGTACCTAGGGATGGATGCCCCAAAGCAAGGGATGCAGAGCAGAACACATTCCAAGGAGAGCCATGGCCAGGGTGGGCGCCGTCTCCCCACAAAGGGACACAGAGAAGATCCAAGATCAGAATGAGCAGACAGGAGATTAGGAGAGAGAGGAGGGGGTAATATTCAGAGCTAATACACTGAACAGCAATGTCAGCCACTCACAGCCACTTCTGTCCTACCCACTGGCTTCTCTGCACACAGCCTCTGCCTTCAGCTTAAAACCTGTGCTGGGTTTTCAAGGTTGAGTTGGCTTAGAGAAGGTGGGGCTTTCAGTTTGGGACTCAGCTGCCAATCACAGCAAGCCTCGCCTCATCACCTCATAGGACAGAGAGCAGTGGTCTGGTCTTCACAAACCTTACATAGCCACCTTTTACCTAACACATTCTACACACATGCAAACAGCTCCCAGGCTGCCCTTTGCAGGGGGAACTCATGTTGGAGAAATGATGGAGGACATCTGTGTCAGGAGCTCCGTGAATCGAATTTTCACTCTTCAGGTCGTTTGAGGATCTGTTCCTCAAGGGCCATATGGGGTTCGGAGGAGCCACTGGCTCCTTTCTTTGACCAGTTCCACCTATGTGAAGAGAAGTCAAAGGTCCTGCTCGACCATGGCTGGCTTCGCTTGGAAGCATGGAGGAAATGTTTCCTCTGAGTTGACCCTTCTCTGTAGACTGGACACTGGTTCAGGTCCATCTCATGGGGTCTCCTCAGCCTCCCTGAACAGGATGACAGGTGACTCACCCCAGTTACAGGACATTTTGAGAGATGCTCATACAACCTGAAGAGTAAAAATAAATTGATTTATTTGGACCAACTTTATGGTGTTAAACACCCAAAAGGAAAGTATAACCAAAGAGTAAAGTCATCAGTATATTTCTTTAAGAGTTCAAGGGATTACACTTCCCAGACATTAGGCTTAAGTCCATATAAAATGTTATTTAGACAATTAGTTCTTGTTGATGATTTTGTTTCTAAGCAGAAAGTGCTGCTCAGATGTAAGATTTCAAATCTTGGTCTCAATACTGTAGTGCCCACCTGTAGCTAAGGGAGACAACCAGCTATCGTTCTAAAATGATGGATAAATTTGTTTTCTCCCCCTATCTAGAAGCCTTTGAGAGGGAACTGACACTGATTCTAGCCACTCCAACAGCTATCAAAGGGCCTGAAAGCAAATCCTGAATCCATCACTCTAGAGTCCAGCCTTGGAAGACAAAAGAAAAATGAGGAGGAACCCAGTAGAGGGATGCCTTTGGAAGCTCTCATCAAGAAATCCCAATGGACTCTCATATGAACATTTGAAATCTGCCATTTTGACTTTTTTCTGGTTCTCCATCTAGAACTTGTAATGCTAACTACTCTTGCCTTTACTTCTCCTTCACATTCCCTATTCACCAGTCAAGGACTTTCTTTTCTCCCTGTAGATAAGAGTTATGCATTTTGGGAGTCTTTTAGATAGACCGACTGAAGGGGTACCCCAGTTGCCTCACCCTGCATCCCTCCCTGTTCAGCATAGAAGAAGCCAGAGCAGTCTGCATCCCACTTCCCTATCTGCAAGTTGGGTAACCTCTTCAGAAGATGGTGTGATAAGAATAGGAGATAGGAATTGGCTAGGAAGTTAGGGTAAAAAGACCCCAAAGAAAAGTAGCCAGTTTCTTGGCTAAAACTCACAATGTCCTTGTCCTCTTCGCAACATACTCCATTCCAAAGGCCAAAAATGTCAAAAGTATTTGGGAGCTTACAGTTAGGGTAAAAAGACCCCAAAGAAAAGTAGCTGGTTTCTTGGCTAAAAATCAAAACGTCCTTGGGCCTCTTAGCAACATACTCTGTTCCAAAGGCCAAAGATGTCGAAAGTATTTGGGAGCTTGTGTCTAATCCTTAAAAGGTTGTAAGTTTACCTCTTCAGAGGGGGAAATGTTAGAGTAGCCAAAAGCTCCATAAAAATAAATCAATCGATCAAAGAAGAAGAAAAAGTACACAAAGTTATCAAAAAAAAAGTGATGGGGAGATATGGGAGGTGTTGGAAGGGAGGGAGTAGATTTGATCAAAACACCTTATATGCATGTGTGACATTCTCAATAAATTTTTTTTTAAGTTACAGAAAAAAGAAAATTCAGTATCAGAGGAACCAGAGTATCCAGGAAAACAGACAGCCTAAATGCGTGCTTGTCAATAGCTTCAGAAGTCTGAGGAAGATGTTATGTCAGTGGAACATGAGCAGGCTGCATTACAAACAGGATATTCAGCAAGTAATTGCTTAGGAATTAGACGTGTAATTTCTGAAATAAAAATTTAACTGTAGCACTGGATAATAGAATTAGGGAAACCATCAAGAGCATGGAACAAAAGAAAAAAAGCTGTAAAGTGTGCAGATCATGTCCCAACCATCTGTTCCAGGAGAACATGCTACTTAACAGAAAGAACACATGAACGAGGTAAATTTAAAAGAAATTTCCTAGAGGAAAAAAATACAAAGAGGAAAAAGGACTCAGTTCTTCAGGTATAAAATATCTCTATTGAAAGCTATGCGCAGAGGGCTTTGGGGAGCTGGCTCAGTGGGAAAAATGCTCATCCTGCATGAGGGTCCAAGTTCAGATCCCTAGCCTCCACATAAAAAAATGGGCCTGGCCTCAGCACTGGGTGGGCAGGGACAGATGGATGGGGTGGGCTCACTAGCCAGCCAGTCCAACAGAGATGGTGAGATCCAGGTTCAGCAAGCAAACCTGTCTCAAAAAATAAGGAGGAAGGGATGGAGAGATGCTCAGTGCTTAAGAGCACTGGCTCCTCTTACAGAAGACTCCGGCTTGAATCCAAGCACCCACATGGCAGCTGTGATGGCTAATCCTGGGTGTCAACTTGATTGGATCTGGGATTAACTGAAATGAAAGAGATCTTCTTGATTGGATCATCTGAAGCTGGAAGACACATCCTAGATGTGGGCGTTACCTTCTGATGGCAGCCAGTATAAAAGTCCAAGGCAGAGGAGAACGCGGGGCTTTTTGCTGCTTGCCTTCTCTCTCACTGGTGAGTTCGTCTTGCTGCTGTAGACTGAAGACTAGCTGATCTTTTGGAATTTGTCAGACCTTCAGAGCCAGATTGGGACTACTGAGACATCCAGGCTTGTGAACTGAGCGACTACGGATTCTCAGCCTCTCCAGTGTGGTGCAGCTATTGTTGGACTACTCGGGCTCTATCCTGTGAGCTAAGCTGATAAATCTCTATACATATACGTTCATTGTACCGGTTCTGTTTCTTTGGAGAACCCTGACTAATGCAGCAGCTAACAACCATTCCTAATTCTGGCTCCAGGGAATCCAACGCCCTCTTCTGGCCTCTGCAGGCATTGCACAACATGGGTGCACTCAAGACACTCATACACATAAATAGTTTTTTACAGTTAAACAAACAAGATGGGGAATGATAGAGAAAGACGCCTGACATCAGTCTCCAGCCTTGCCATGCACAGCCATGACAACAAGCACACACACACACACACACACACACACACACACACCTACCAATGCAAAAAAATAGAAAATGCATATACAGATTCATCCAAGTAAATTTTCATTATTCCACTTAAAGAGATGCTCTTAAGAGCTTCTATAAGGAAGAGGGCATCCATAAAGAAAAATAAAGCACAGCATCCCCAAAGAGCTCACGTAGACTGGCAGGACCTTGTCTAAGAACTGATGGAGCCTGGACCACAGCCCCGTGACCCCTTCGACGTGCTGAAAGGAACTTCACCATGCTGCCTGCCCAGTTGTGGTGGGTTCAATGAGAATGTCCTCCATAGACTCCAAGTATTTGTACATTCTGTCCCCAGTTGGTGGTGCTGTTTTGGGGGATCTTAGAAGGTGTGGCCATGTTGGAAGAAGGACATCACAGGGGGTGGGCTTAGAGAGTAAATAAGCCTTGCCAGATCTCAGGTTGTTCTCTTGCTTCCTGTGCCTGCTAGAAGACGTAGAGCCTAGCTTCCACTCCTCCTCCAGCCACCTCTGCCACCATGCCAGACTGTAATTCCCCTGGAACCATAAGCTCAAATAAACTCTTCCTTTTATAAGTTGCTTTGGTCAGTGTTTCTATCACAGCAACAGAAAAGTAACTAATACACCAGTGGTGTGCTCAGAGAGAGCCTGGGGGACACAGGCAGAGCATCCAGGTCTCTCCATGTTGATAAAAGCTACAACTGACCAAACACGGAGGGCCAGCCGGGGCAAAGGCCTGCAGTACAGACAGGAAGTAAACCCCTGGCCTTCCCAGAGCTCCCAAGGAGTGCCCTGCCATGTCACCTGCTGCAGGTGAGCACTCCATTCAAGATGCTCCACTGATGTTATTTCACCCTCTTCCTCTCTCTAGTTTCTTTCCCAGAAGCCCACTTTGAACAAGGAACTGGTTATAAGCACAGCATATTCCACAATGTTTGCTGCAGGACGGGGTGAACCTGCACTGCATCCCTCATGTGTGTCTGCCCTCTAGCATGTGTCCGTGCTCTCCTTGAAGCCAGCTGTAGCTCCCGACAGTAAGACACTGGTCTAAGTTAGGATTTAAATCAAAAGACCCCAAGAGGAACATCTCCAAGAGACAAACGGATCTTACCCAAAAGTGATACCGCATCCCTGGAAGCCCTGGAAAATTATGAAGTTTCTTTCAATGAGACTGGAAAAAGAAGATATTTTAAAGAGCAAGGCAAACAAGTCAGGTGTGGTAGTGCACACCTTCAATCCCAGCACTCAGGAAGCAGGCAGGCCTGAGAATCAAGGCCAGCCTGGTCTACGTAGCAAGTTTCAGGACCGAGGAAAACAAAATGAGAATGGCCCAATGCAAAGAGAAATGGCAAAGGTGGAATTCAAGAAAATGAATTTAGCCCACGTATGTGAGAAATCTGTGACATACACAGGCTGGCGGTGTAAGACTTCCTAAATATGACACTGGCAGACATGGTTTACTTGAAAAATCAGTCTGTAGATAAAGCACAAGAGAATTGTAAGTAGAAACGGGCTGAGGAGATGGCTCATGGGTAGAGCTTTCTGTGTGCTGATGAGGACCAGGGTTGGGACCCTCAGAACCCACTAAAGCTGAAGGGGCATGGGGGGTGTAACCCCAGTGCCTCAGAGGTGGAGCTAGCTAACCCAAATGCTGAGCTAGACCCAACACATAAAGTGGTGAGTGATTAAAGATAGCCTGAAGTCAAAGCCAGGCTTCCACATGGATGTGTATACATAGGAATGTGCATACATTGCTCACAAACCACACAGGCACACACACACAAGTATAAAACAGAATTCAAGTGGCACAATCTTGTAAAAATGACTCACTGTAATTGACAGAGAAGAGGCAGGAGGCACACTGGCTATTGGCTCTGATTGGCCCACTTACCCAGGTACTGCTGGTCTCAAGTGTTGACGCAGAAGCATGTATCTAGGGAAACTCGTGTATTCTGCAGTTACTTATGAAGTGACAGTGAGCTGAGCACTAGCATGCGTGATTACTGTATTATCTCTGCTCTTGACTGCAGATGTGATGTGATCAGTTCTCCCAAGTCCCACTGCTGTGACTTCCTGGTTAGGATGGACTGTAACCTGGGTCTGTGAGCTGAAATAAACCCTTTCATTCCTAAGTCACTTCTGTCAAGGCATTTCATCAGAGTAACAGGAAATGAAGTAAAGCTCCCAGAGGCAGGGAGGCCACTGAGGCCCATGGCTGTTTCAACAATGAGGCTGCAGTGAACCGGCTCAGCAAACCCACCTAAGTTACTCCATTCTGTTCTGAGCCATTTCAGCAGCAACTTTGCTCCACACCGAAGGGAAAAGGGGGGCAACCTTGGGTCTTGGGAAACCGTCCTAGTCATGAACCATGGAATGTACTAATTCCAGACATTCTACATCTGGCTAACCGCTTGTTTTTGCTTCTGTAACTCGCTTGCTATTTTAGGTCACCTTGACACAAAGTATAAGACCACCCTTTTATTGTATGTCATGAACCATGGAATGTGCTAATTCCAGACATTTTACACCTGGCTAAACTGCTTGTTTTCGCTTCTGTAATCCGCTTGCTATTTGGGGTCACCTTGACACAGGGCATAAGACCACCCTGTCACACTGTTATTGGGTGACCACCTACAAGTTGTTTACCTTGACTGTCTTAGTATACTTATTATGGCTAGAAAAGTTGGCTAGTTTTAAGGTCACAAAGTTGGATGCCAAGTTATGTGACTAAATCACGTGTCTGTATAATGAATGGTTGCTAATTACTAAAATTAGCATTCTGTTATGCTGTACAACCCTGATTGGTGAATACAGATTTTGCTTATGCTGTGCTTACTGTAATCCTATAAAAACTCTGACCTGACAATCACCAGGGCTGCTTCTCCCGAGACAGACAGCCCGGCGTGTCAAACATTAAAATTTACCTTGCTACTTTTCTTAAAGTGGTGTGGTGATTTTTTGCAAACTCCGTCCTATAACAGCAGTATGTTAAAGGCAGTGGGCACAGTGGCTCTAAAGGGAGGCATAGCAAGGCAGGGGGCTTGCAGTCAGGGGTGGGGCTAACCAGGGAAGAGGAGGGTCGGTGCCCAGTGAGGAAGAGCAATTGCTATGATCCCAGCTGGTCTGAGGGGGTCTTGGTCCAGCCCAGGGCTTCAGCTGTCCCATCCAGGAGCCACACCCACACAGGGTGTCAGAGATGGAATGCGGGTTCAGCTTCGTGGACCCATGAAGCATACAGAATCTGATCTATGAAGCAGGAAAGCTCAAGAGGCCCCCACCTGACCTCCAGCTGCTGGGGTGTGTGTCTGTTCTGCCACCTGCTTAAAGGCAGCCCCTGCCCTCATCCTCTGGCTGTAACTACAAGGGTCATTTCAGCCCCACTCCAACTTGTCCTTACAGGCAGCTCTGGTTCATAGCTCCTGCAAGCAGAGGGAAAATGTTTCCTAGACTTACCCATCAGGAGCCTCTGAGTTGGGCATGGTGGCCCACACCTGCAATCTTGGTACTTAGGAGGTGGGAACCGGAAGATCAGAAGTTCAAGGGCATCCTAAGCTATATAGCAAGTTTGAGACCAGCTGGACTACATGAGACTGTTTAAAAACAAAAGAAAACAGAGGAGCCAGACTTTCAGAACCTGTATCCTAGACCTGCCAGCCTGGTGCTAAAAGCCATCAAGCTCTGGTTATTCCAGGCTTGGCATCAATCCTCCCGACAAGGAGCTCAAATGCAAGAGCTGTGAACCACTGACTGCCTTCTCTGTATATAGCAGACAAAACATGGTCTGCTGAGTACATCGGAGCGACTGTAGTGCAGAACAGCTTTGGGATCTATCAAGGACATGGATTCCTTCCTGATGGTGCAGCCTGGAAAGGTCTAATCTATGGTTTTTACAAATTGACCAGAAGGACTGGGACAGAGCTCTGTGGGTACAGTGCTCCCCTAGCATGAAGCCCTGGGTTCTAGCCCCAGCATCACATAAACCCAGTGTGGTACCTGTGATCTCAGCACTCAGAAGGTGGAGGTAGGAGGATCAGCAGTTTGAGGACAGCCCGGACTACAAGAGACCTTGTCTCAAAAAACAAAACAAAACAAAAACATCCTAATATAGGGCTGAGGGGTGCAGTTCAGTGTGGAGTGCTTCCCTAAAATACACATCAAGACTTTGGGCACCACATACACACACAAAAAATCCAAGTTTAGTACTCACTACTTTTTATTAAAATTATTTTCATTGTGACTAGGAAAACTCATTTCTGATAAGAAACATTCCTAAAATGATATTTACTTAGAATGGA
>NW_008359443.1:868948-875623 GCF_000622305.1 Nannospalax galili
GACTCCTTGTCCACCCTCTCGACGACCCTGTTCCCATCGGACTGAACTGCCCCGGTCTGGGCTGGTCCGTTGCAGATCAGAAGTTCAAGGTCATCTTTGGCTGCATATTGAATTTGAGATGAGCCTGGGATACATGAGACCCAGCCTCAAGAAGAAAAAAAAAATTGACGCGAGTATTAACAAGTGCCTCTGTGGCCTGCTGTGAGAACTTAGAATGCATGGAATGCCTGGCTCAGCATGGGGCACATGGCACAGAAACAAATTGGTTCATGATTTCTAGTACTGAGACACATTTGCCGCGGGATGAAACGTCTTTCTGCCTTTGCTTCCCAGTAGAGAGACACACTACAAGGTTTGGCTGTGCCCCCCCGCCCTTGGATGGGTCCCAGTGCCTTGTCCCCCGCTGTGGATGTTTGGGGTGTCTCTCAGGCAGCCCCTTCTTTCTATTACATGGCAGTCTGCTGAAAGAACATAGAGTCCCCAGGGGGCTCCCGTTGCACCTTCCCTGACTCACCAGGCGCCCACTAGGTCTGCCTTATGGGGGTTCTTGATCCAGCCCCAGGCTAGCTTTCCACTCCTCCATACCCCTTCACCAACCCAGCAGAGCCTGGCTCCAAAATAGCAAACCCCAGCTGCTGCTTCTCTGACCTCATGCTGTGGCCACCTGCCTCCCCAGGCTTGTGAAGAGGCTTTGGAGTAAGGGAGCAGACAAGTAGACAGGTCAGAGCAGCATCTCAGACTCTGAATTCCTGGGAAGCCAGGGACAAAGGCTGTAGGGAGCCTCTTCTTTATTCTGGTGTAGTCTATTTTTAGAGTTCCTGGGGTTTCAAAACATGCTTTGCTTAACAATGCTGAGAGTTTAAGCGCAGCTTGACAAGACCAGCTTTTGCTTTGGGTAGAACACCACCGCCACCGTAACTTGGTACCCGGATCTATAGTTGTGTGACCCTGGCTACGTCTATCTGTCTCAGTTAAAACGTGAGTGATTGTTCTGTGCGGTCCACGCTTTGCATCACTTGGCTACACGTAAGGCAACCGGCCTTAAATGCTATGAAAATAATAACAGCATAATTGTTCCCACTGAGTGGGAGACCCGAAAGTCATCTTCACCATGTGTGACATTTTACCCTCTTTTGACCTTCCGTGGTCCTTACTGCCTCTGGTTTGTAAAATGACTGCTGTAGCTCCAGATGGCACATGTAAGTTCAAAGCAGCCACATGTTTCTTCTTATTAATAGATGAGGCTGGGTGTGGTGGAGGAAGCCTTTAATCCCAGCACTTGGGAAGCAGAAACAGGCTGATCTCTGTGAGTTCAAAGCCATCCAGGACTATATGATGAGACCCTATCTTGAAAGACAAAAAGGAGCAGGAGGAGGTGGAGGAGGAGGAGGAGACAGATGGACTTCCTGTGTCCTTACACTGAACTTCCTGTTACCTAGAACCAGAGAAAATGTCAACTCTTATAGTAAGGAGCTGGGAAGTTGGAGGGCAGCGTTGCTGTCACCGGGATAGGCCAATGAGGGTTTATATACTGCAGCTGTTCAAAAGAAACAAGTTTAAAAACGACATATGAGAGGTAGGTTACATCTAAAAACAGGGAGTCGGTGCTGTTATTGTTGGCATATGCTGGCTGTATTAACTATTAAATCTAATATTTGTGGCATTTCCAGTATAGTGCTAGACTTCAAAGTTGTTTGAAAACTTGTAGTCATTATTATCAACGACATTTATAAATCTCCAAATTGCTTGGCTGTGTCCCACGTGAAATTGTTTAATGCCCTGCCTACAAAATAAAACTGATAGAATATAGCTATCTTATGTCTCACAGGATATTTCCCACACCCACTAGCTCAGGACTTCCTTCCATGGCACAAACACTCTTTAAGTATGAACTGCGTATTAAGGCCCAAGTGATGAGCCCCTCCCCTGACCCCAGGAGAACCCTAGGCCTCAGGAATTCAATTTATGTCATTTATGCCAATGTTTACTCTGATGGAACTTCAGGCCCAGATTTCTACAGAGCCACAGAAACACAGGCCTCTTCTACAAAGTCAGAGTCCAGGAGGATAGCTTTAACCCCTCAACACTGCACAGTGAACAGAGCTCTAGCTCACCGCTTCATTTGGGGCTTTGCAATCACCACAATGCAAATCAGAAACTCAAAAGAGCATCTAGAGGACACAAAAACTGCCCCTTACTCACACTGCAATTATATCTTCTTTCTTGTCCCTCCTCTCTGCCAACTTGCCCCCGCCCCCCACCGCCCCTTTGTGCTCTCCTTAGGAGCCATTAGAGAAGCGCTAAAGCAGGCTTGGCCACAGCAGCACAGAGAATCACTGTGTCCCAAGGGCTGGCCACGTCCTCTCAACTTTCTACAGGGGGACAGACTGTACAAATACCGAACACAGCACAAAGAACATTGTGGAGAGAGAGGGCTGGGGAGTCAAGACAGAAACTGTGAACAAGGGGAACAATGGCCAAGTCAGCACCCCATCCTGTCACAGAGAGAAGTTGGCGAAGCCCCCTGGAGTGGAAAGAGACACCTGTCCACCTTTTTCATGGTGATTATGAAGAAGAAAAGAAGCAGACCCACGCATTTGACATGACTTTGGTGTGTGTGATGTTGTCTTTTATCTGTTAATGACTGTTTTATACTTTAGGATGAAGGTTTACTAAACCAGAGACCACCAGAGACTTCGAAACTACCTTGAAGATGACTGCTACCATTACCTGATAGACCACCTGTGTGCACTTATCCTGCCTACAAGGCACCAACAATAAATTCTGATGCAAGTAGTGTGCGAACTACTGCCTTACTGTTTCTATAAACACACCTGTAGATGGAACTTCTCAGCAGCCTTGAGACATATAAGCACCTGCAATTTAACCCACCAATGGTGTAATTGTTAAGCTATGACCTGGGGGGACATAAGAACTGAGGATTTCTGTAAAGAGGCCCAGAACTTCAGAGTTACTCTGCTAGTGTAAATAAAGGACTGAGTTCTCCATCTCTCTCTCTCTCTCTCTCAGTGAATACTTGGTCTCTCAACTGCCTGATTTCCATAGCAATGATAAAACAAGAGTGTCACCTCCTGTAGAAGTCATGAGACCCTTCAGAGGGTTAGAGGAGCTGTGAGGGGTGAGGAAGGGGTTAGGAAAGGACTCACTGAGTGTTTACTAAGGTTCTAGGTTCATAATCAATATTAATTTATAGAATCATTAAGCCTTTTAAAGCTGGTATAACTAGCCGGGCGTGGTGGCACATGCATTTAATCCCAGCCCTTGGGAGGAGTTCCAGGCCAGCTGGGGCTACAGGGAGCTTCTGTCTCAAAAGAAAAAAAAAAAAAAAAAAAAAGGCTGGTAAACTAACCAAAGATTTTAGGTGAGAAAAGCAGGCTGTAAGAAGCTAGCAATCTGCCCCTACAACACATGGCAGAGTAGAATTCAAATCCAGTTCGCATGATCCCAGCACAGCTCAAGAGATCTCTAATCATCAGACTCATTTGCAGACGTCACACTGATCTGCTGTTTGTGTGTAGTTAGTCAGTGTATCTGAGTAGCTGACTGGGCATATCAGTCATGCAGGAAACACTTCAAACAAGGTCTTGCCATCTGCAGATTTTATAACTAAGTTCCACGGAAGTCACATAGCCGTGATGTCCTTGGTAGCGGACATAGCACTTGGATGTAGAGTTGTTGACAACTCTTCCTTTATCCCTCATGCCAGGCAGGCTGAAAAGAAAATTTAAAGGTACAGGGAAAATGGGGCCCCTTTTCAGGGGACCTTGTTCCATAAAAGAATTTAACAATGGATTCTAATAGAAGCTTTAGGACAATTTTGTTATAAGAAAAAGTCTCAGGGCAGGCAAGCTGTAAAATCTCAGCAGCTGCCTTTAGGAGGAGAGTGGAGGGGAGAGGGAAAAACACTGTAAAGCCATGCGGGCTTAGCGCTGGCATGGAGGCCGACAGTAGACTAGTAGCCACATGGCAGGGAAGCAAAGGATGCTTTAGAGAAAAAGTAAGGAAATCCAAAAAGTTGGGGCCGCCTAAAGCATTAGGAGATCATGGTCAGAAAAGAGTTAAAGAAGAAAGGGAGAGTCTGCTTTTCTGAAGCGTTCAGAAGTCACAGACTAATGGAGAGCCCGTGTCTGTTACCATCCATCCACACTGTGTCAGGGGTGGGCAGGGGAAGTTCATCACCTCAGGAGCACACTAGGCATCTGCCTAGCTCTTTATAAAGCATGACTTATGGTGACCCCATCTTGCTAGGGGTGGTCCTGTGACCATGTGATTGACCCAGTAAAACTGGGAAGTTGGGTCTTCATCCAGGGCAGAGATTTTACTCTTGAACAGTTTTCTCTTAAGGACTTTGCCACTATAACATTTGCACGTAGTGATAGGCTGTTATAGCTGTCCTAACTTGAATGCTCGGTGCCCTCCTACCCAGCAGTGACCAGATTAAGGCATGGCTCCCTTCCAATTGTGGCACATTGGGAAGCCGAAGGGAAGTTCTGGGCCACATCATACTTGATGTGTGTAAAGCCATGTACTGCACATGACTTCACTCCATTTGAAAGCTGTGATGCAGGCCCCAGTCTTGTCAGACAGAACTTGTGTCTCGGAATGAAGGCCAACAGCCATGCCCAGGATGTTCCATCCTGACCTGAAAATTCTCTCCAGCTTGAAACCAAGAATCACATAAGCAAATCTGTGACCCCTGAACGTTCCAGTCCATGGTGAGAGCCAGGTGCATGATCTTTGCTTCTTCTTGCCATAGTGCCAGGTCCTGATTTTGTCTATGCGGGCAGATGAGCTGTGCCTTCGCCTGCTCTGGAAAGCTGGAGCCAGTGATGGCACAGACCTGGGACACAGGACTTCAGAAAAAAATCACAGCCGCAGGCCAAGAACCATATCTGGGGTTTATGAGGGAGGCGGAGATGAAAGTTTCTGGCATGTATTTGGGTGAAGTAAGACAACAGAGGCGTGGCTGCTCCACTTGTTGGAGGGTTAGTGGTGCTTCTGCTCACTTGTTCGTTCACCCTTCTATGCTTTTCTGTGCCCCTCCTCCATCCATCCCTCCTCCATCCACCCCTCCTCCATCCATCCCTCCTCCATCCATCCCCTCCTCCATCCATCCCTCCTCCATCCATCCCTCCTCCATTCATCCCTCCTCCATCCATCCCCTCCTCAATCCATCCCTCCTCCATCCATCCCTCCTCCATCCATCCCTCCTCCATTCATCCCTCCTCCATCCATCCCCTCCTCAATCCATCCCTCCTTCATCCATCCCTCCTCCATCCATCCCTCCTCCATCCATCCCTCCTTCATCCACCCCTCCTCCATCCATCCCTCCTCCATCCATCCCCTCCTCCATCCGATGGCACAGACCTGGGACACAGGACTTCAGAAAAAAATCACAGCCGCAGGCCAAGAACCATATCTGGGGTTTATGAGGGAGGCGGAGATGAAAGTTTCTGGCATGTATTTGGGTGAAGTAAGACAACAGAGGCGTGGCTGCTCCACTTGTTGGAGGGTTAGTGGTGCTTCTGCTCACTTGTTCGTTCACCCTTCTATGCTTTTCTGTGCCCCTCCTCCATCCATCCCTCCTGTCCATCCCCTCCTCCAATCCATCCCTCCTCCATCCATCCCCTCCTCCATCCATCCCCTCCTCCATCTATCCCTCCTCCATCCATCCCCTCCTCCATCCATCCCTCCTCCGTCCATCCCTCCTCCAGTCGATCCCCTCCTCCATCAATCCCTCCTCCATCCACCCCTCCTCCATCCATCCCTCCTCCAGTCCATCCCCTCCTCCATCCATCCCTCCCCCATCCATCCCCTGGCAGCTCTAGAGAGAATTCGAGGAGAACTGGGGGTGTGACTACAATGTGCTCTTTCCTCCAGCTGAAGGATCTGTGGACGCTTTATCTGCTGGCTGCTCATTTTCTTTCTTCTCCCTCCCACGTAGACCCCAGCAAGTGCTTGGTTTATAATTTGCCTGAGCTTTGCAAATCCTCTATTCAAAGTCCCGTTTGAAAATAATGACGGTCATTGATAATACTTACTGAGCCTTTTCAAGCGTTGAGCAGTGCCTAACACCTTAAATTATTTTACTCCTATAGTGTAAGAGAGCAGACAGACCCTGCTAATGTGCTGTTTGTCCAGAGAAGGAAGCTTGGGCCCAGGACCCCTGTAAACCGCCTGATGTGGCACAGCCGGTGTGAGAGAGGGCTGGGGTCGAAAGCCCCCTTCTAAGCCACTGCAGTATCTGTAACTAGGAAGCTGCGGCCTTGTGCAACGTGTAAAGGTGCGGTGCTCTTTGCTGACTCTAATGATGGGGTTTTAAAGCTCCTGGAGTGTTCCTAATGGAAACTGTTGAAATTGTTCTCTCCTAACCCCACTCATTAGCGGCCATTTTCCAAGTCGCCGCACTCAGCCCCCGCCAGCAGAGAGAAAATTTACCCAGAGGAGAAGGCGAAACCCTGTAAGAAATGGTGGAAACGGGATATTCTGGGAATAAAATCCTTTTTCTTTTCAGCTTCTGGTGGCAGCTTTTGTAAGGAAGAGAGAGGGCTGAACCAGCGTTAAGGGAGAAGCTGGGGCCACTGGAAATGGAGGAGATGCTGGGGAGAGGGCTGAGGAAAGGCGCGCTGAGAAGTGAGGTGGAAAAAAGGGAGG
>NW_008359443.1:875730-910946 GCF_000622305.1 Nannospalax galili
AGGAGGGGTGCGGGGAGGAGGGGGAGGAGGGGTGCAGCCCGCGGTGACAGGGAATAAGGAGCAGCACTCCAAGAGCAGAGGCTTGGAAGAAAGTGTGCAGTCTTGCTCAAAATATCTTTCTCCTCTCTCCCTCCTCTTCCCTCTCTCCCTCTCTCCCCCCTTTCCTCTCTCTCTCTTCCTCCTCCTTCTTCTCTCTTCCTCCACCCCCTCTGTCTCCCTCTTCTCTCTTTTATCTCATTTATCTCTCCCTTCTCTCCCCCGTCTCTCCTTCTCTCTTTTCTCTGTCCCTTCTCTTCTCTCTGTTGCTTTTCCCCTCTCTCTCGCTCATCTCTCCCTCCCCTCCCCCTCTCTCTTCTCTATCCTCTTTTTCTCATTTGCTCTCCTCTCTCTGTGTACTAGACATGTTTTCAGTATGATTTTACTCCGAAGTGCACCACATTCTAAAGATTAACACAAGAAATGAAGGAGAAGCAAACATTTATCCACTGAAAACCCAACTAAGGGTCCAGGGCCCCCTGGATGCCACCCACGCATCCTGTCTCATCACCTAGAGGCTTATGAGGGGTTACTGCTCAGGTAAAGCAATTGAAACAGAGAGAGACAGAGGAGGGGAAGGAAGGAGGGGAGAGTAGGAAAGAACGGAAGGAGGGATGGAGGGAGGGAAGGAGGGATGGAAGGAGGGAGGGAGGGGTGGAAGGAGGGAGGGAGGGAGGAAAGGATGGAAGGATGGAGGGAGGGAAGATGATTAAAATGACATCGCTAATAATCCACTGAGGTCAAGATTAAAATAGTCATACCATCCTGAACAAATATTTGTTAATAAATCACTCAAAAATACAATGAAGCAATCACAAATCACACAGCTATGACTCTCTGACCCAAGAGTACATTCCCTGCCCTCTGTACTGGTGATTAAATCATGTGCCACTGTGACCAGCCTCAGGGAGGGTGAAAGGAACAGTTTGGATGCCTGGAGGAGTGGAGCCCCAGGCCTCACACCTTACCCCAGCCAGAGGGGCTCTGTACATGCTAAGCTTTGTGCTTCACATGGGATTTCATGTGAAGAACAGGGACGTCTTCTATTGAGTGTTTTGTTTTCCTGCCTTGGTACTAAGCTGCCTCATGTGTATTAAATCTGTGAACTAGTTAAAATTAATAAAGACACATATTGGCATAAAGTTGGGATTTTTATCAGTGAATCCCAGGAACAGGTCCTATTGTCCGGAAAACTACACCACTCCGTAATGCTGGGTGATTGCTGAGTGGTAGAAGCAGCTTGACCTCCCTGAACTTCTGCCTCACCAATGCAGTGTGGTGCTCGCCTTATAGGAGCAGGAACATCACATTCCTTCTGTGTGAATGGGCTCTCTGTAGCAAGATGCTCTGTTTCTTAACCCTGTGATCTTGCTCATGGTTGATTTCCAACTTGGAGCAGCCCAATTTCCGTGTTTGAAACTCCAGCAGAGGTGCCTATGTGCCGGCACTCAACAGATGTGGCTCCCCTGTGCTCCCCTGGATGTACAGGAAGTCCATAGCACTTGGTTTGCCTTCTGATGGGGACACTTGCAAGGTTTTACAGGAGCGGATGAAGGAGCAAGGCTGCTCCGCTGTCCGGGGTCCTGAAACACAGCCTCGGTGGTTTTCAATCTTATACTAAGAATAACTGTTAACAGTGACTGGTGTACTAGGTAAACTGCCCCAAATCTGACTATGTCGATGTGTTATAACCCCCTTTTTATAATGTCCTGGAGTCCCATTTGCACTGGGGTTGGAGAGGGAAGCTGATAAAGGGGTTTCTTACACAGTCATTCAAGATTCATGGATGAAGACGTCCATCTTCCCCACATAACCCAGGGCTGGGCTCCTGAAAAAGATGGAAGGCTGTGTAGTGGGGTTTTACAGAACAGGCCTAGAAGCATATAGCCCCTCTAACAGCATGCAGTCATGGGTGCTAAACAATCTAAGGACAAAAGCCACTAGAGATGTGCTTGCCTGCGAGCTCCGGGGAAAATAACTTTCTAGCCATTGCCACAAAACACTTTTTCTGTCATTACCCAGTTCATACTTTCTGCCTTTCTCTCTCCTACAGGTAACTATACATGCATGATAATCCTCTGGCTATGGGACAGGCTGATAGTTCCTGCTATTGTTTCATAGTGGGTCTTGCCATTGACCCCATTAAGCTGATATCATGGCTGACATCAGGGGTTGGACCTAGACTTTGAAAGCTACAACTTTAAGGCACTTCTGTGTCTACTGACCTTAGGCATGGACACATTGCCACAGAGGAGAAAATTCACCTCCTGAAGTCACTTTGAAATAACTGTCATTTCTAAGAAATAAGCTACAACCAAGACACGGCTAATACATGAAAACAAGAATGTTAAGAAATGTATTACCACCTAATGCCAATATAGAGGACATGTTCCCAATACAGGCAGTCAAGATCTTGCCAGGTCAGGCATAGTGGCACACATCTGCAATGCCAGTTACTTGGGAAGATCACAAATTTGAGGCCAGCCTGAGGAACTTATCAAGACCCTGTCTCAAAATTTTTGAAAAGGACTTGGGATGCTGCTCAGTTGTAGAGAAGCTGTTCAGTCGTGTAGCACCCAGGGTTCACTGCCCACTATCAGAACGACATTGCTGTCGAATGGTGAAAACTCTGGAGTTTTTGAGCTGTGCCAAACACATAGTACAACACTTCCTATCTGAACTGAGAAACCACCAAGGACAAAAAGGACATGAGCACTCAATACTGCTTTTTCCACTGAGAAGGATAATACTGGAAAATGCTTTCCTAGCAGCAAGCCCAAACAGGTCTCATCAAAGGTGGCTCTAAATTCCTACAGGCCTTCTGGGCAGAGTCTGCCTTGCTTACAGCATGAAGAGCAAACCAGAAGGCCAGACACACCCCAAAAGAAAGAGATTTCTCACCCTGTCCCAAGCCTCTTATTGCACAGTCAAGCACACATAACTTTCCTCTCTGTGGAACTGGAGAGAAAAGGTGAGACGGGCAGAGTGACACCCTTCCCCCTCAAGGAGGCAAGGCCAGGGCAAGGGTTTCCCCATAAATAACACAGGGCAGTGGTATGATCCACAGTGTGATCCTCACCGAAACCTGTCACCCTCTTCCCTGTTCAATTTCCTAGCAAGCAGACCTCTGTGTTATCAGCAATGTTTACACCAGCATAAGCAAAGTGGACTAGACTATCCCAAAACTGAAATATCTGATAGAGCTCTGTGGCTGTTTCTGAGAATGAAACAGAAGGTAACTAGGGGGCATGCCATCTCCCTCCCCTACCCCATTTGCCGCATTTGTGTCTCCTCTCTTGCCTGTCCCCTTCCCTCTCTGACATGTATGGGGTGTGTCCCGAGGGGTACTTGTTCCTCTGAGGGGCGGGGCCTGCTGCAGAGAATTGGCTGCCAAGAGGGAGCTGCGGAGAGTCAGCTGTGAAGGGAGGCTCATTGGCACAATCTTGGTAGTGGTGCCCCCTCCCCCAAATGGCCCCAGTGTCTCGTCCACGTGGACACGAGAAGGGGCATTTACTGACCTGGGGTGAGACCTCAGGCCGCTGCTGAGCCACAGAGTGGAATGGGACTCCCGGTGTTCACCTTTGGAAGTTACTCTATTCCCCTGCCCAGGATATAAACTATGACAAATTCAGATAAAGATGTGTTACATGGGTTGTCTAACAGTACCAGGAGCAGGGACCCTAAGAGAACAGGGTGACGGGGGCACACGCGTGCATGTGTGTACACAACCGTGGAGGTCAGAAGACAACCTCAGGGGACATTCCCTAGCACCTTCACCTTTTGATCTCCCATTGGCCTGGACTTCACCAAGCAGACTGGGCTATCTGGCCAGTGAGGTCCTGGGATTTACCAATCTCCACTCACATCTCACTGTGATGGAGGCTGCATGCATGCACCACCACATCCTGCTCCTTAGCAGAGCTTCTGGAGCTCTGAAGTCATGTCTTCGCATTCTCAAGGCAAGTGCTTTACCAACAAAGTCATTGCTCCTGTCCACATGTCTTTCTCTCACCACTGATTCTCTTACAATGTCATTTCATGGCGTCTAGTCACCCTAGTGGCTCTTATTTTAGTGCTGGGGATACAGTGCTTCTCTTACCCAACTTTCTGGCATTCAATGTCCTGAGTACAGGATTTTGTCCACAGAAGGTTCTGGAACAGGCTTCTCTGAGGTCATCACAGAGCTGAATCTCCCTGTAGCCCCAGCTGGCCTGGAACTTGCTACATAGACCAGGTTGGCCTTAATCTTGCAGAAATCCGTCTGCCTCTGCCTCTGCCTCCCCAGTGCTGGGATTAAGGATGTGCGGCATCACACCTGGGCAGAGAGGCCTTTTCAACCACTCCAGTGGAAGTGGCTGCAACATAAGGAGGCACCATGATGTCAACTGTGTGATCTTTCTCTTTTCAGTACTGGGGTTGAGCCCAGAACTGGCGCATGCCAGATATAACTATACCACTGAGCCATACCCCCAATGCTTCACCTGTTTAGCATTCCACTGCATAGACTAATTTACCCTTTTCTTGCTTATTGAGGATCCTCCACTAGAACATATATGCTGTGGGCACAGGTGCTTGGTCTTCTAGTCCCTTCTCTTAGGCTTAATGCCCAAAACAGTATTTGCTTCATGGATAGGATTAATGCAATTTTAAGAATAAGTCTATGAGGAACTGGAATCTGTTCCCATTTACCCATTTACCCATTCTGCTCCACTCTGGAGAGAGAGAGGGAGAGAGAGAAGAATGAATGCTGAGGAGACTGGTGAGAAGCTGAGTTGGGTAGGGGAGAAGCAGGGGCTCTGTGATTACAGAGTATTTGGGCTGAAATCTCCACCCAGTGCTGGCAGCCAGGCTTGAGGCAAACAGCACGCTGGGCCCTGCTGCACTTGACTTTCTCTGTGAGAGCTCTTCAGTGGTAATGAGCAAACAGCGTGCTTGTTACTAGCAGATGCTTCTCTGAGTCAAATAAATAACCCTAATCATTCACATGCTCCAAGACCTAGGTGGGCAGGGACACAGAGCCCAAGGTCTGGGGAGTTCTGGCAAGTTACCCTTCACACTGGCCCAGAGAGTTCAGTTTACAACGCTGTGACAGTAACTTCCAAAGGAGCTGTGTCCCAGGACATGATATAGCAGGAAGGACCACTCCCAGCTGATACAGCTCAGACGAAGGCCTGGGCTGGGCAGGAAGGCCGTGATGCTGGTGCCGACAGAGCATCAGTTACTGACTGGTCCTCACTCTCCATCTGCACCCCTGGGAAGGGTTCTGTTTGCCAATGGTTCCTGGGTCATTTACTGTTCAGATTAGGAAGACACAGGAGAATCACCAGAGAAACTGGATGTACAGCTTAGCTTTGCCTCTGAACTGTCAGAAAAACATAGGAGAGTGGGAGATCTAGAGGGTAGAGGAAAAAGACAAACCAACAAATGTTTACCCAGCATGAGCTTATGAGTCTTCAGAATGGGTAGCAGAGTTGAAAGACGATGTCCATAAAAAGGAAGGGAGAGAAGGAAGCCAGCAGCTACTTTCCTAAGCCTTTTGCTTTTCCAGACACTGAATAAAGGCTTGAACTATCTTATTTTGAGACTACAGCATGAACCTTACAGAGTTTTGTTTCCTTAGGTACGATCCCAAAACTAACGGGAGCCAGCTGAGCTGCAAAAATCCCGCAGAGGAAGAAAGATTGTTGGAGACTTAGCCCAGAGCAGAGTACATATAATAATCTCGGTAAACACTGGTTAAAGGAAATCTTCTCACTAAAAAATTATATTTTGAGTATGGCAATCTTTACCTCTTTCTCCATTTATCTGGATTTGACCTTCTTGATTTCCTTAGCTCTAGAGAACAACAGCTTCGGCCAACAGCTTTGCCCCTCTGGGGTGCAGGGGATTCCACGCTGGGCCACTTAGACAGCGTCAGTCAAGCAGTGTCAGTCAGTTTGAGACGCTGTGGTGATGTCAGAGCCTGAGCATCCAGCAACAAACATTTACTCGTCATGGTTCGGGGGGCTGAGAGTCTGAGGTAAGGAACCGGCATGGTCAGTGTGAGTTTGCCCTGGACATCTTCTCACATCCTCACACTGCAGGAAGGAGATCAGAATCAGCTCTTATGTCTCTCTTTAGAAGGGCACCAATTGTATTCATGAAACTTCACCTTCATCTACTTACTTTCCAAAGGCACCACCTCTAAACACCATCACATCAGGGACTCGGGCACCTCCTTATGAGTTTTAAGAGGGCATAAGCAGTCCACAGCAGACTGAACTGACATATTATCCAAAAATCCAGGGAATTGGTCTAGTCAGAGTCATATCTCATCATTGTAACCAAACAACTATGGCAAGGGGTAGGCTCTGGAAGAAAGGAACAGCTCTTCCATGTGAAGGGAGGTGGGAGGAGAATCCCTTGGGGATTACTAAGCCCCAAACAGAGAGCAGGTTGGCAGATGGGGCACCCAGTGTTCACCACAGGGTTAGGACAAGAAAAGACAGAAGGAAAGACAGCGTCAGGCTAGTCTGATCTCTTACGTCAGACTAAGAAGTCAAGGCCAAGAAAGTGGGAAAGAGGGAACGCCTGGCTTCCTGTCAAGGGAGAATGTACATTCATGGACTATTAGATACTGAAGAATTTCTTTCAAATACTCATCATTAAGAAAAGCATTCATTAGGAAAGAATGGCTAAGGCACAGTGAACTTCACTAATCCACCTTGTGTTATCTGAATGACAAGGTAAAAGTAAGTCCCTTTAAAAAAATCCTTCTCCAAACGGTTATGACTCAAGTGGAGAAACACGTCAAGACTGTGGAGGAGAAAAGGTAACAACAGGACGCCATAGCTAAGGTGCTAAAGAAAGAAAAGCCCTGGTCCTCGCCCCAAGCTTACTGTCACAGAACTGGGGGGCAGAGCCCAGGAGTCCACTGTCATCATAACAAGAGCTCCTTAAACTCTAAAGAAATGCTGCAGAAAGTTCCCCATCTCCAGAGAGCTGCCTGGCTTTTATAGTGGCAGAATTTGATAAACTGATTCAGGTATCACAAGTGCCATTAAATTAAATGAAGAGCCTAAGAATGGAAAGATACATAAATTTACAGAGTGACAAATAGGTAAGAGAAAGCCTATAGAAGTCCAGGTTTGAAAAATAGCCAAAAGACGTGAAAACTTTGCAGAGTAACAACAAAAACAGGCACACAAAGATAATATTTATTGTGCACCAACTGCCATTTGGAATAATTTCTATGTAGTGAACGTTTTCAACCCCTAAATGGTCCATAAAATCTTTCCACAGAGTCCAGGGATTGTCTAATGAACCTCAATGCGGTGAGTGAACACCCAGGCTCCATACACTCAAGGGAAGTTGAAGAATGATGTCACCAAAAATATGCAGTAGGAAGAGCCTGGTTTCATTCTCACACTGAAAGAACCCTTAGGCTCACAAGCTTGGTCAGGGTGAGCCATTTGGAAATGTGGGGATCTAATTTTCCAAACACGCTACAACAAGGGGCTTAGTGAGACGTTGCCAATGTTGGTAAGAGACGGTGGTGTTTTGAATTAGCCACTTACTACCCCATGTCCTTGTGGCCAGGGGGACGGTGGCTCCTCTGTTCCAACCAGGGTTTCCTGCTTGGCAGACACGGCAACATTACTATTGTCAATGAAATAAACAGCTCTCAACTCAAATGAATAAAAGACATGGTTTGTTCTGGAGGCAGCTTTGTGGGGTTTTATGGTAAGAGAACAAATAAAAGTTGTAAGTCAAGACACTTTTCAAATGCTTTGGTGGATACATTCAGTAGGCAGGTCATAGCAAAGGGGGCAGGGTAGGGGTTGGGTTAGGGTCTCTGCTATAAGTCTCAGAGGCTATCTGATGACATTCTTAGCTTTTTGATTGGCAGGATCTGCTGGTCTGCTAGTAAATACTTAACAAGAAGGTCTTTTTTAATCTGTTAATCACAGGATGTTAAGTCAGAAATAGAGATGGGCAAGCAAGTGGCTCTTCAAGGACTAAAGGTAGCCCCAGATAAGTGGTAATTAGGCCCCTGACCTGCAACATTCCAGACTCCACAATCAGTGGAGCTCAGATCAGTTAATCAGCCTTTCAAAAGAAAGTCCATTTTGAAGACACATGGTTTTTCCTGGAACTTTCCTTCACATTATCAATGAATTATGGGTATACACTTTGCCCTTTGTAGTAGGTCTGAGGCTTGCCTTTGTTTTATTATGCTTTAACTCCCTCTTGGCTGAGGCCTCTTAGGTAGTATTTGTAAAAAGCATTTGTCAATGGGAACTTTCGTGCTGATAGCCTCCTGGGGAGAGGGGTAGAGAAGCAAGCAAGCAGGGACACAGCAAACGCCCTGGAATAAAAGGCTGCGGGAGAAGTGCATGGAAATGGGAACTTTGAATGTTTTCTGGGTCCACCAGAAATTGAGACCTCCATGCCTGCTGAGCTCAGCCCATTCTCAAAAGACCACAGACGGAGGTTGGAAGACATGACTCAGTGGTTAAGAGCGCTTGCTGCTCTTCCAGAGACACTCAGTTCCCAGCACCCGCCTTGGGCAGTTTGCCACACTGCCTGTAGCTCCAGATCCAGGGGCTCCAACACCTCTTCTGGCCTCCACAGCCCTGCACATATGTGCACATACACAAACACACATGCACATGTAAGTAAAAATATGTAAGTAAAAATAAAGTCTTTTTTTAAAAGAAAGAAAGACCAGGAATGATTACATCCTGGCCTAACTGTCAACCTGGATAAGAAGTGGAAAGGGCTGTAGGTGGTTTGGCTAAGCAGATTTCAGAAGAATGTTCTATTAAAATTACCCAGTCTGAGTAGTAGAAAATAATCATAGACAAAACTGCACAGAGACTAGGGGACCCCCTGGACTTCAAGAAACATTCTAGAAGAAGAAAGAGAAAGAGGTAGGCAAATACCTGAAGAAATCATGGCCCAGACTTCACAAATGTGCTTGAGGACATGAATCCACACATTCAAGAAGTCCAGTGAATAACAAGTAGGATGTGGGAAGACATCCACACTGAGCTGCATTGTAATTAAACCACCAGAAAACAGTCTTGAAGGCAGAGGGAGAAGTGTGCGGTCGTGAATAAGGTAAGCAGCAATTTCTCATCGGAAACCGTGGCATATGTCAGCAATGAGTGACACACTGAAAGCAATTAAAAGAAAAAGAAAACCTAGGGGCTCAGCTGGTAAGCACCTGTCCCAGCTTCAGTTGGAAGCCAGGCAGCACATGTCTGAAAATGCAGCCCTGATGGGTGGAAATGGGCAGATCTTAGGGCTTCAGGGAACTCTCAGTTCAAGGAAAGACCCTGTCTCAAAAAAAATAAGATGTGAAGATACCTGAAGTTGACCTTCCTCCACACAGGCAAGGATCCCCCACCACACACACACATACACCACACACACACACCACACACACAGACACACACACACACCACACACCACACACACACCACACACCACACACACACCACACCCACACTCATGAAGCTAGGCAGCACAGCGTAGGTCCAGAAGAGGGGGCTGGAGGACTGCCACTCCCTCCTAGCTTGCCCACCGTACAAGGAGGCAAGGGCCAGGACATGGCACACACACACACACACTCATACACACACACCACACACACACCACACACATACACCACACACCACACACACACACCACATACACACACACACACCACACACCACACACACAGACACACACACACACCACACACCACACACACACCACACATCATACACACACACCACACACACCCCACACACATACCCCACACACCACACACACACACCACATACACACACACACACCACACACCACACACACAGACACACACACACACCACACACCACACACACACCACACATCATACACACACACCACACACACCCCACACACATACCCCACACACCACACACACACACCACATACACACACACACACCACACACCACACACACAGACACACACACACACCACACACCACACACACACCACACATCATACACACACACCACACACACCCCACACACATACCCCACACACCACACACACACACCACATACACACACACACACCACACACCACACACACAGACACACACACACACCACACACCACACACACACCACACATCATACACACACACCACACACACCCCACACACATACCCCACACACCACACACACACACCACATACACACACACACACCACACACCACACACACAGACACACACACACACCACACACCACACACACACCACACATCATACACACACACCACACACACCCCACACACATACCCCACACACCACACACACACACCACATACACACACACACACCACACACCACACACACAGACACACACACACACCACACACCACACACACACCACACATCATACACACACACCACACACACCCCACACACATACCCCACACACCACACACACACACCACATACACACACACACACCACACACCACACACACAGACACACACACACACCACACACCACACACACACCACACATCATACACACACACCACACACACCCCACACACATACCCCACACACCACACACACACACCACATACACACACACACACCACACACCACACACACAGACACACACACACACCACACACCACACACACACCACACATCATACACACACACCACACACACCCCACACACATACCCCACACACCACACACACACACCACATACACACACACACACCACACACCACACACACAGACACACACACACACCACACACCACACACACACCACACATCATACACACACACCACACACACCCCACACACATACCCCACACACCACACACACACACCACATACACACACACACACCACACACCACACACACAGACACACACACACACCACACACCACACACACACCACACATCATACACACACACCACACACACCCCACACACATACCCCACACACCACACACACACACCACATACACACACACACACCACACACCACACACACAGACACACACACACACCACACACCACACACACACCACACACACACACCACACACACACCACACACACACACACACAAGGTGGAGAGCAATTGAAGACATCCAACCTCTGGCCGCCCCATGCTTGTGCACACATATGCATGCCCACTGACACACCCACACAAATACATATATACAACATACACTCAATCAAGAACTCTACATTTTTCAAAAAGAATTCTTCAAAAAGTAAAGAGAATTAAGGCATTTCCAGAAAAATGAAAACCTAGAATTTATTGCTAGCAGATCTGCCCTAAGGGGAAAAAGCTGAAGGGAGTCTCCCAGAATGAAATGAAAAGAAATTAGGTAATAACTCAGAACCATGCAGCGAAACACCACCAGTCATCCAGTCACGGCAACTGTGCGGGTGAATACGAAAGCCGGGGTATCGTGTTTGGAATTTGTAGCTTCTCTTTCATGTCCTATACGATTTAAGATAAAAATGCAGAAAAATTATAAATTTTTTTGATGGATAACAGTGTAATTTGAAGTGGGACTGGACAGGAGCAGACGGTTTGGATGTGGTGTTCACTCATTAGTTAGTTTTGGTTTGGTTTGTTTGCTTGTTTGTCTGGGCCTTTTGTTTTTGAGATAGAGTTTCATGTTTCTGTGTAGCTAAGGATGCCCTTGAGCTTCTGACCCTCCAGCCTCCACCTCCTGAATGCTGTGATTCAGAGGCTGGTACTACCATACCCAGTTTATGTGGTGATGGGGATCAAACACAGGGCTTCCTGTGCGGTAGGTAAGCACTCCACCTACTGAACTACATTCCTGGCCCCCAGGGGTAGAGTTTCATACACTGCTGAAATAAGTCATTATCAACTCAAACTGGATTCTTAGAAATTTAAGCTGTTAATTCAAATCACCAGAGTAATTTCTAAGAAAACAGTTTAAAAATATTCAAGATAGTAGATAAAGGGAGAAAAAATTTAGATGTTTAAATTTAAATATTTTGGGGGGGTCTTTTTGAGACAGGGTCTCTGTAGCCCCAGCTGGCCTGGAACTCACTCTGTAGACTAGGCTGGCCTTGAACTCATGGAGATCTGCCTGCCTCTGCCTCCCAAGTGCTGGGATTAAAGGCGTGCACGACCGTACCCAGCTTAAATTTTAATTTTTAAATTAAAAATAATTAAACTAATTGAGAAGTCCTTTGGCTCATTCCGCCAACAGATGACGGGCCATCTTCATTGGAAACTGACATCATGCCCACAGGCAGGGCCTGGCCTGGAGCCTTCAGCACACAAAAGATTTCTTAAATCGGGGCCTGGAGAGATGGCTCAGTGGTTAAGAACACTGACTGTTCTTGCAGAAGACCTGGTTTCAAATCCCAGCACCCACACGGCAGCTAACAACTGTCTGTAACTCTAGTTCCAGGGGATCCAACAGCCTCTTCTGACCTCCACAGCATTATACTACACAGGTGCACTCACCTACATGCAGACAATACACAGATACACATAAAATAAAAATAATAAATAAAAAATTTTTTAAAAAAAGAATGAATAAGGATGAGAACTAAAGCTTGCAGAAGAGAAGACCTAGGATCTTCATGGAGTGCCTAGATTTGGGGGTCTGCAGGGGCCTGGCCATGCTGTTCTGCAGGCACAGGACCAGTGACATCTGGCTCCCAGTTTCTCAGCAGAAACACCCAAACCCAAATTTAGAGTAGACATTGGCAACTTTTGTTTTTTTTTTTTATTTTTTCGGTCTTTTTGAGACAGGGTCTCCCTGTAGCCCCAGCTGAACTGGATCTATATAGTGAGTTCCAAGATAGCTCGGGCTACAGGGAGACCCTGTCTCAAAAGACCAATAAATAAATAAATTAAATAAATAAATAAATAAAAATCTAATACAAGACTAGAGAGATTGTTCAGTGATTAAAGGGCTTGTTGTATAACCATGAGGGGCAGAGTTCAGATCCCCAGAGACTCATATAAATGCCAAGTGCCCACTTATAATTTCAGCCTCAGAGGTTGGAAACGACAACCCATATAAATGTTGAGTGAATCTGGGGCCCCACCTGTAATTCCAGACTCAGGAAGCAGAGGTCAGGGGATCCCCAGAGCAAGCTGTCTAGTGAGAACAGCTAATCAGTGAGCTCTGAGTTAGACTGAGAGACCCTGCCTCAATGAATAAGGTTGAAGAGTGATTGAGGATGATTCCACACATCAACTTTGGGATTCCACAGGCACACCACACTCAAAAGGAAAATAAAAATAAATAATAAATAAATAAATAAATAAATAAATAGCAAAACCCAGTGAGAATTATTATATCGGTATCATAGGCCTGACCCAGGTGCTCAGCATGGTCTGGGTGAAGGTGATGCCAGTCTAGCAACTCCCTGAGGATGACCAGCAGGACACTCATGCCATGGTGTTGTTAGTGGGTAGAACACACAATAGGGTTGCTGTGGTCAGATACATCTGGAGATGCTGGGTTAGATGGAGTCCACAGGGTTGGATGGAGCCCACAGCATGTCTTTCTTGCAGGAACCATAAGGATCAGGGTCTGGGGACACTGTGTGTGAGACTCTAGTCCTTGGGAGACAGAGAAAACAGGAGTACGCCCAAACCTAAGGGTCATGGAAAGAGGCAATTGTTTTGGAAACTGGATCTTCAGAAACTTCTTCAGGGAGGGCACAGGGAGGAGCCGAGCAGTGCAACCCGTTATAGTTGGGTGGTGGCATTTGGAATTCTGTATGGCAGCCTGAATGGCATACTTGGCCCAGGGCCCACCACATAAGTCATTAGTTCTTAAAGGTCTAAGGCCTTTTCTTGGGATCGAACCAATGATCTTGTATACGCCACCGCCTGAACTAGACTCTCAACCCAGGGATTTCTTAAGGTTTAAGTGCCAAGGCAGAATTAACGCACTTTTTGCCTTTTAATATTGAATAAGGCAAACGTAAACTTTAGCCAGAAATACGTGGACCCAAATCCTCATCCCACTGCTTATTGTTTATTTAACAATGCACAAAGTACCTCACAGTAACATCTAGATTACCAATTACTGTTTATTTAATAATGGGACAAAAGCCTAGATAGTTCGATATGTAAAACGTCATCAGAGGCCACTTCTCATCAATTTTTCAACACATACACTTCTTAAACCACACTTAATAGCCAAATAAAGACAACCAAAGACCATCTTCCCTTAGCATGACACAATTACCATGTACGCAGCTGGGAACACGCTAACCCCTTCCCAGAAGGAGATGTAGAGTCTTCAGTGATGGTCACTCTTTCTTTTGATGTCTTTTAGCTTAAACACTATGATATAAAGTTAACTATTATTAAAGTTTGATGATGAAGAAGAGAGAAAACTAAGAGACTTATTTAATCTCTCCAAGGTCATCATCTATAAGATGGGTTTGTAATTCCTGTGCAGGGCTGGGCCATTCATTCAACAATCACTCCTGTCAATCAGTATGAACCATGTTGTGTATACACATAACATTCACATATGACAGTGTCTTTGCCTTCAACTAGCAGACAGGCAGTGACATGAGAATTTGTCCAAGGTTTATAAACGCACAGAACCAAGAACTCAACAGACCCTTGAGAAACTTTGTCACCTCCCTTCATGCCTGATACAGTAAGGCAAAGATCTGAGACCTACCACAGCCTTCACTCCCCACAAAGAGCACATTCATCCCTTTGTAGAAATTACCCCGTGAAACACATTCCAGATTCAAAACAGACCACCATGCCAGGGAATCTGGAGAAGAAGACGTCCCACATTGTGTGGTGAGTACCACAGTTCATCTTCGGGGATGGTACAGCAAGATGATTCAATGGATCCTCTTACGCCCCAGTATCCATGGTAACCAGACATCCCACTGGCTTTGATCAGAAACACAGATCCTTAACTCAAATATAAGCGGACTCTTGGCAAGTGAGAAATCTTGCTTTGTAAGCCAAAGATATTGCATATTCATAACCGTTGATATTTTCTGGAGTGTTAAGCTTCGTAAAAACCGAAAGCAATTCAAGAGTTTCATGCAATGATTTAATCCCACTGGTCTAGAAAGAGGCCACTGTGGGATCAAGGATCACAGGTCTACTTTTCTAGAAGTGAAAACTGTTTAATCATTGTGTGACAGGTGATTTACCCACAATCTCTTCACAAGGTGATCTCCTTCTATCTTTCTTCTGTATGCACAAGACTGTGCGGATCCAGATACTTTCCATCTGAGAAAAATGTGTTGGGGCTGGAGATACGACTCATTAGGTAAAGGTGCTTGCTACCAAGCCAGATAACCTGCATTCAATCCTGGGACCCACATGGTAGAAGGCATGAGCTGACTACTGACAAATTGTCCTCTGACCTCCACACATATGCTGTGTAATATATGCACATGTGCACACACAATGGATAAAGGTGAATTTTAAAAGTATTTTCTATCATTTGATTTCTATAAACCACAAAATATATTGTGAAATTTCTCAGATACTTTCAATGTAAGACAAAGAAATAAAAACTGAAATCTGAAAGGTATATATTTATTTTCTCTTGCCTCTGAAATATAAACTGCAATTCCAGTCTTCAAACTTGAAATTGTGTATGTGCCAAAAAATGAAATGATATTTGCCAAGCTTCCTGGCTGTAGAGCTGTGGGGAGTCAGGAAGATGAGCCTGACGAGACCTTCCAGGGACATGGAGTGTGGTAAGGAGAGCACAGGCAGAAAAGCATGTAAAGCAAAAGAGCCAGACGTGCAGAGGCCCTGACCATACACACGAACAGACACAGAGACATGGGAACGCGCGCGCATGCGCGCGCGCGCGCGCGCGCGCACACACACACACACACAAACACACACATATAAATACACACATTCACACATAGACATACACACATATATATACACATATGCCCGCATATACACAGACATATACACACATATAAAGACATGCACACGCTCACAAACACTCAAAGATCCTGACCAAACACAAAATTCAGATTTCTAACAATTTTTGCTCTTAGTTTCTTGGTGGAAAATGAATCATGGCCTCTTCCTTTGCTCACTTTAGCACATGCCCACTGTGTTGCTCCACATGAGGCTGCCAGACAGGGTGTCTGCAGCCCAGGTCTGAGCCTAGAGGGAAGTTCATCATGAACAGGCTGTTCCAGAGCTCTGTGGTAGGTGTCATGATAAAGGTAACCCATGAGGCCACGAGAGCACTGGCAGGGATGCCTGACTCTGATTTGGGTCTCTTCAAATTGAGACCTGGAAAATAAGGAGTCAGACAAAAAAAAGGAAAGAAAAGAAAAAGGAAAAAAGGTCATGGGGCATCAAGGGCAGGGGAGGAGTGTCCTGTGCAAAAGGAAACCACACGGGTGAGCACCCAGAGCAGAGCAATCACAGAGGGCCACAAGCATCAAGGAAAATTCAGTTTAGGTGGGTGTAGGACCCTGCATCACTCTCACACTAGGGCAGGGCTGTGGCTGCAGTCCTAAGGCCAGTACCACCCTATGTCCCTGGGACGATGAAGGGTGGGTGGAGGGAGGCTGTGGTGGCGATAAGAATCAGGCTCCGTGAGGCCGGAATGGAGCCACTGGTCCCTATGTATTATAATCAACTGAACTGGTCCAGTCTAACATTACAGATCCTTGGGGAAAGCCTCAAGGACGGAGCCGGAGACATGTTAAGTAGTGCCACTGGTACATTTGCTGTGCCCAGGCACACTTCAATGTCAGCCATGCTCGGCTGACAGGCTGCAACGGTTGCTGAAAATTAGCCAATGAGGAAAGAGCACTGGTCACAGACTCAGAAAATGTTCCCCACCAGAGGCTGGGCTCTGAGGACGACCTCAAGGGCTCTGCGGATGACCTCACGGCTCTGCGGATGACCTCACGGCTCTGCAGATGACCTCACGGCTCTGCAGATGACCTCACAGCTCTGCGGATGACCTTACCAGGCTCATTACATTCACTCATTCACTTGTTCAGATATTTGGAGGCCTAAACCATGAACTATGCTAGAGGCAACAGAAGAATTGGATAAAGTCCCATCAAAGACCTCAGAGTCTGAAGAAGGATCTCACAAATATGCTCTAGATACACTACCTGGAATAAGTGCAACGCTAAAGCAAAGCCCAGCTCCTCACAGGGAGGGCAAAGGCCTGTAAGGCCTTGATCCTGGGGATCAAGGATGAGGCAGAGGGACTACCTTGGTCAAAAGCTACTCAGGGATCAAGCTTTCTGGAGAGAATGACAGCAGAATGGAGCCCTGCGGCCCAAAGAGCCAGTGAAGATGCAGGGCCAGGTCCTCGGGCAGACAGCCCTGCAGGTACAAACGCACAGAGCTACGGCTCATTCAGAGAGCAGCCTGATGAGTCTGCAGGGTGAGGATGGGGAGTGGGGAGGGTTTCTATAGTAACCAATGACTGGACCCTGAAGAGCCTTGCACATCATGTTAAAGCACTTGCAGTGAGAGAGAAAGAAATCCATAACAACTGCAGGCCCCTGGCCAGGGCTCTCAACGCGAAGGGTCCCATTGGCTGGCACATTGAATGGGGAGCCGAGAGCTGCGGGTGCTGGCAGAAGAACAAATGACATGTCACTGGAAGTCCTGGGACATGCACCACCTCAGGTCATAACTGAAGAGAGAGGATTAGAGTGCCCAGGTATAGATCAAGGGAGCCACACTGGAGGTAAAGTGGTCCAAACAGATGGGAGGAGGCCCAGGGCAGACCTTGAGAACAGGTTTTTGTGGCAGGAAATGGAACTTCTCATGGAAGGAATGTTGGGGGGCGGGCGGAACAAGGGTAAGACAGAGTCCTGGGGCTTAAGGATGAGGCAGAGGGATGACCTTGGTCAAAAGCTGCTGAGGGGTCAAGGGAGCTTTCGCAGGCCCTACTCACTGGATCAAACAAACAGAATGGGTGCGGGTGTAAGAAGCTGGGCAGCGATGGCTGGAAAATGTAAGTGACACAGAGGAACCACAGCAAACAGACATGGACTTTGGGAAGCATAACTAGGAAGAGGCAGACGGGTCTACAGCTGGTAAGGAACGCTGAGTCAAAGCGCAGATCCAGGGAGGGATGCTGAGGCGAAGTCAGTCTGTGCCTGTCAGGACACCACGTGACCCTCGGCATTCTGGCTTGACTGTAACAAAGGGAAATCTCACATGTCTAATTTTCAGTCTCTTCATTAGAACTTTGATACTTTTCTCTCTCCCTGCACGTGGTCGGAGGCTCTTCAATACCTGGTAGGCTTCACACTCATTTCCATTTTGTGATTAGACCTAAAACGTGGCCTTCCTCAAGTGGTGATGAAAGGCTCAGCATTAACACCCTGAAATCTCACAGCCATCATCAGAGACTGAAAGTGTGGGGGCCGGGGAGAAAAATTACAGAGGGAAGCGGGAGGGGAGGGGAAGGAGGAGAGGAAGGAGAAGGAGGGGTGACTGTGATGAACTAAGGGGTGAGGGATGGAAGGGAAGGAAGAGGGAGAGAAATGGGAGAGGGAGGACGGAAGGCTGGGGGTGGTTCCATGCACTTGCCCAGCATGTGCCAGGCTCTGAGTTAACCCTTAGTATTCTATACTGCAGCCCTAAAGTGAATACATTGCCCATCCCAGTGTAATTGAGAAAAGAGGGAGGAAGATTGGGAGAGTAAAGGACAGGTCACTAGTCTAGAGGGAACGAGGACGGACGAGGAGAGGACGGTGGGAAAGACGAGAGAGAGGAGAGGTAGGTTAAGCCCGACTAAACAGGAAACTGAATGAACACTGTTCTTAAAGAAATGTTGTTTATTCCATTCTGGCATTTCTTTTCATTTGCTAAGCAAACATTCTAGACTGTGCACTGTGGACCAGGCCTGCCTGCCCAAGCTGTGTAAAGAGATGGGGAGGGCCATGGTGGACAGTCAGCTTGTGGGCAGGAGGCAGGCGTGAGGATGCAGCAATGGCAGTAGACATCGGACCCAAGACAGCATCTCCCCACTCCAGAGACACCATGGAGCTTCCCTGGCTGTGGGGAGAAGCAATCCTTTCTGGGAGCTAGGATTAAGTGGGGGTCACCAGACACAGAGGTTGGGTGGGCTATGAGGAATGAGTCACCCACAGGCAGGAGGGCAGTTACAGATTTCAGGATTGCTGGACTCTGGAGTGTAGGCAAAAGACAGGACCTCAGGGCTGGCAAGATGACTCAGAGGATGAAGGCGCTTGCTGTCACTGCTGGATGGCCTGAGTTTAACCCCGAGAACCCATGCAAAGGTTGTAAGGAGAGACCTGACTTCATAAAGTTGTCCTCTGACCTCCACACACACACGATAACAAATTAAATCAAAAAGGAAAAGAAAAAAAATCAACCACAATCTAAAATAGAAAAGTATATTTGGACCAGATTTGAACGGGCCCATGTAACTAATTCTAAGGATTGAGACTTCTCTCAGTGTCTACAAAGATTTAATACAGGAGGATGATAGCCATCATTACAAGTTTTCCAGGAAAAGTAAACATCTCTCTCTGTTTTTGAAGAAACCCCATGAAATAGGAATTATATAAAAACTACCTTTGCTTAAGAAAATGTGTCTCTGAATACAAAGTCAGCATCATGCCTAGGAAGGGAGGGATGAGAACAAGATGTGAGAGGTGCAGTTTCCCCTGCATATTTTGAAATATTGTGTCATGTAAAATTTACAGGCTACAAACTGGCCAAAGTGTAGAGAATCAGAGACTACAGAGTGTAAGACCCTGGACAGGACTCCTATTTTAAATTCCACACACACCCCGAAGGCTCAGGGACCACTGCAGAGGAGGGGTACAAAGACTGCAAGAGCCAGGGGAGGAGGTACATGACCATAAGGAAACAGAGTCCTACAGGTGCCTGGGACCTTGCTCATATGAATTTACAACAATGGTAACAACATGCACAAGACCCATGCAGCCTCTATTAAACAAAAACCACAATAAAATTGGGGAAATGGGCAGGAGGCCACAACTTTGGCAAGGAACTATTGGCAGCTGATCACTGCTGCGTGAGGGAGAGGTGATCTTCTTTAAGGGAGTGACATTAGAGAGGCTGACCAGGCTCCAGTGGATGAACTCACACAGAGGGACATCTGGGGACACAAACTTGACTCAATAGGCCTTAACATATATGACAAAATGCATGACGTCCTGTGGATAGGCTATGGGGGTGGCACAGATAGGGAAGGGGCACTAAATATGATTAAGAATTATTGTATGAAATCCACAAAAATTCAATAAAAATATATTAAAAATATTTACATTTGATAGATAATTCACTTATGTGAATTATACATGACAGTGTTTCATCATTACATTTTACTTTTATTTATTCATTTATTTCTTTTTATTTGATGTGTATGAGCGTACTGCCTGCATGTGTGTTAGGGCACCCATGTCATGCAATTCCCACAGAGGACAGAAGAGGGTGTTGGATGCCCTGGAACTGAATTTACAGATGGTTGTTAGCCACTATGTGAGTGCTGGGATTCAAACCTGGGTCCTCTGTGAGAGTAGCCAGTATTCTTAACTGCTGAGCCATCTCTCCAGTCCCTCATCATTACATTTTTAAAGACCATTCTGGATAAAGGAAAAAACACTTCCAAACAGATATTGAACTCTGGTTAGTGATATGCATACCCGAGTTACTCAGAAGTCCGTGATTTCCTGCGCTGAAGCAAACGTACTTGGGATGCATGGCTCAACAGAGGGATGGATGGTTGCCTCAAAACAACAAAGAAGGCCGGCTGCGGTGGCTCATGCCTTTAGTCCCAGCACTTGGGAGGCAGAGGCAGATGAATCACTGAGCGTTTGAGGGGCCAGCCTGGTCTACATAATGAGTTTTAGTCCAACTGGAGTCTAGACAGTAAGACCTTGTCATAAGGAGGGGAGGAGGAGGAGGAGGAGGAGGAGGAGGAGGGGAAGGAGGAGGGGAAGGAGGAGGAGGAGAAGGGGCTGGAGAGATGGCTCAGTGGTTTAGAACACTGGTTGTTCTTGCTGAAGACCAGGGTTCGAATCCCAGCACCCACATGGCAGCTAACAGCTTTCCGTAACTCCAGTCCCAGGAGATCCAACAGCCTCTTCTGACTTCTGCAGGCGTTGCATAACATGGGTGCACTTACCTACATGCAGGCAATATACTCATATACATAAAATAAAAATAACATTTTTTAAAAAAAGAAAAGAAAATGGTAAGCGTAAAGTCAGAGCGGACGATGGATGCATGTTCACCTCTTCTTGTGTTTAAAAGGTCTTGTAATAAACTCCTGAGGAATGTTTCCATCCCAGCCACTGCATGCATATGAGATGTGGCCTTGGAGAGGAGCCAGGGAGTCAGGCTGGAGTGACCAAATGTGCCCCAGCTTCAGGGGAGAAGACCTGGGCTTCAGGGACACTCAGGACAAGCTGACCTTTGTCACTTAGATGGACATGGGGGAGGAAATGGTAGCGACACCTGTCTGTCCTCTGCCCTCGCTACACACTGAGAGAAGAGCTTTAATTGTTTGGGGGATGAGAGTACGAACTTGGCGTTCCCACTGAGCCCCACAGCAGGCCTCGGACTGCAGCTTCCTAGGAGGTGCCTGGCACAGGCTCCATGCTTCTGGTCTGTCTTCAAACTCACCAGGCCCCTTGGGTGCCCAGATAAAGGGAAGCAGGACAGTCACCAACATTAAGCATCCCTTGTGACCCCCAAAGAGGCTCTAGGCAGAGCCACTCCAGCCACCACACACACGCCTTTCAGAATGCCATGACCCCACTGCCTCTTCCCCTGGCAATTTAACAGCTTTGTTCTGTTTTAGAGCAAAATTGTGTTGAATCAGCTGCTTCAAGTGGCTCCATCCACAGCCTTCCTCGGTTTATCAGCTTTCAGTCAGGAAACAGATTATTTTGGAAGACTCAGCCACAATAAGGCAAAATGAGCTCTGCTAAAGGGCCTCAAACTGCCTCTCTGGGGACAGCCACCACTGCCCTGGTGGGTGGTTTTTGGAAAGGCCTCTCCTCCCTCCCTCCCTCCGCCTGCACCTGTGCGGGCTGCAATTTGGGCTCATTTCCTACCGCATTGTCCAGGAGATCATTAGCAAGTTCCTCCCCGCCCTTCTCCCCGACCCGGCATGTGAAGGACGGTTTTCCATTTCAGTAATGGCTTCTGTGACTCATTTCTGGATTTTTGTCCTTGCCGAGTCCACAGCCATTTTAAACTTAACACTCAACACCAAATCTCTTACCTCCGCAAGGCATGGTGCTCCCTGTCTCTTATTGAGTACCTGCCTCTACCCACCACCCCACCACCCTGGACGCCAATGTAAAGAGGACAGAAATGCCTTCCCACTTGATGTCTAACCCAAAGGAGAGACCCCCAGCTCTGCTGAAGGCAGACCTTGAAAGCTGGGTTAGTGACCACCATTGTCTCCACCCAAAAAATGCCAACACACCTCCAACATACAATCTGATTGTGGCGTTTAACTTTTTAAACAGAAAAGCAGACTGGAGACCTGGGCAGAACCTAGTCCTTCAGTCCTGTGGCACCTCACCTGGACCAGCTGTGGAGTCACACAAACCTCGTTCAGATCCTAGCTCCACCGTTCCTCAGCCAAGCCTCAGTTTCCCCTACATCTCAAACAGGGAGGGTGTCCGCGTTGGGAACAGTCATAGGCAGAAAGCAGCCGTTAAGAGGATGCCTCAGCCCGCAGCCCATGGCTAGTCCTTGTAGGTGATTGGTGCTCAGTACCCAGGTGCAGAAAGCGCCATTTTTGGACATGGGACTGAGGTGTTTGCATATCAGCAGCTGAACGTCATGAACTGTATTTTGTTTCTCAGTGAAAACACATGGGGTGTTTTGTTTATATTTTCTGTTTTGCATAAAACTTCAGTAACGTCGGTTGTTTCAGCTCTGGAGATAGAAGTCCTGCGTGCTCAGGCAGGCCGTTCCGCAGGTGCTGAAGGATGCCTTTTCTTTTCTCCAGGACTAGACTCATCGCCGCATCCTGGTGGCTCTCCAGCAGGGACCTCGGCTCCTGAAGGCTGTGGAGGAAGCCGCTGCTCAAGGCTCCAGGCGACTGAGCCAAGGAAGGGGCAGGTGGAGCTACAGGACAGAACACCATCGGGGGAGGGGGGAGAACTTCAGAGAGCAGAAGATGAAGAATGAGAACTGTCAAGATACCCAGGGGCAGATGTTGTGCGTGCCAAGACTTTTCCATGAACTCTTTCTCCCAGTAGTCCCTGCTCAACAGCTCTCCTTACAGATGGGCAGACGGACAGAAAATCCAAGTTGTTTTCCCCCAAGTTCCCGCTGGTGAGAGGCAGGGCTGAGCACTGAACTGCTCACTGTGGGGATCTCTGGTGCAGGGGGGTCTTGTTTCTTTGAGGAGACAAACCCTCTTGAACGCACGGAGTCTGCGGAGCTGGGTGAGACAAGGCCGCTCCCTCCGTCCACCTGCCGCTCTGCTCTGCACCTGCATCCTATAGAAACTGGCCGGAGATTAAACGGGCGGCAGATGGCGTGTCCTCGGCCTGCGCCTCTGTGGGGCTGGGGGGGGAGCACCTAGAGGGACCCTGCCTGTAAAGTGAGTATGAAGAGAATGTCTAAAGGGGTAGTGCTTTCCTTGTTCTCTGGAACTTTGGTTCTTAGGGAATATTTGCTGGCTTTGAGCTTGAACTGCTGCTTTGGAGGGAACAGCCTTAGGTTTAAACTTGAGGTAAACCTGGGCTCTACAGTGAAGTCTGGGAGTGTCTGATACTCTAAACTCAAGCTAGGCCTCAAGTTCTCTGCCTATGTTCAAGGCAAGCTTCCACCAGGCCTGGGGGAACAAGGGAGCTGTGGGTTCCTGCGTGGTAGAAATTAGGAGGCCCGTTCCCTGAGGATTTGGTGGGTCCTGGAAGCAGGGAGGGGTTTCTCGCCTTCCATCCCTCCACTGCTAGTACAAGCCAGAACAGAGATGGAATACAACGTCCTCCATGCTCCTGTGCTGGGGCGAGGCCTTGGAGGGGGCAGGGTCCTCACATCCTCACGGCCAGGGGTGCCCCCAGATCTGAGAGGCCAACAGGGCCCCTGGCACTTGGCTGTCCCAGCTTCGTGCTCAGGATGGACTTGAGATGGATTGAGGCTGGTGGGGGCAGAGCTACTGCTCTGGGGAAAGGACTCTGGCTAGAGCCAGAGGGCTGAGGACAAGCTGCCCCAAGGACCTGGCATGGACCCTTCTAGAGAACGGAACTAGGGTTGGTCCTTGATGGGTACTGCGTGCACTGGCCCCCAACCCCACCAAGTCCTTTGGCAATGAGGAGAATCTGCTTAGTGAAAATTGATTACTTGGCCAGGAAGCTGGCTGTGGGCTGGGAGCAGAGCTCTGAACTCCCAGTCCATATGCTTCTGAGTGAGCAAAGAAGCCTCCACGGGAAAGGGTAGAAACAGCTCCCCAGGAAGGCCTGGCACCACCTCCACCCGCCCTGCTCGTTGGAACTGGTTTTTCCCCGTCGCTGGATTCCATTTCTGCATCCATGCAATGGTTGTTGGTGGGGTGTCAGATCCAAGGATTATTCCATCTGCCCTGACATTCTGTGTTGCTGCTCCACACAAGGGTCTAGGAGCTGCCAGCCGAGGGAGCCTTGGAGCCAGAGTCTGTCTCCAGTACCTGGATGGTGGAGGGACTGGGGTGGGGTCCTCTCTTTCACAGTCTCTTCTCTGCAGCAAGCCATGGCACAGTGGCTGCAGCTTCTCCTGGGGTTGTGGGCACTCGTGCCCATCCAGGCAGGGGACAAGCTGCTCACTGTCTGCATGAATGCCAAGCACCACAAGAGAGAACCTGGCCCAGAAGACAAGCTCTACTTACAGGTACAGAGACTTGAGCTGAACTAGGTCTGATGTGGCTTCTTTGATCGGGGAAGGAACACAGGTGGCAAAGTGGTCTCTGGACCTCACCAACCCTGATCGTTTCATTCCTTGGATTGGGAATGATCCAGAGTTCCTGCCTGTGAGCTTCTCTGGCTTCTTGGAAAACAGGCCATGAGGAGATACCAGTGGCTCTTTACTGGCTAAGCATGGATCAAAGCAAGCCTTCCTCCTGGAAAGACAGGACTTCAGTGTCTCGTCCTGAAGCTCCTGAAGGCAATTGCAGGCAATTGCATTTAGACTACAAGTCCCTCCCACCCAGTGCAACTCCAGATTTCCTGCATCTCCTGGGGGCTCATGTCCATTTGCATTTCCCCCAAAGGCCGCTGCTGCCTCTCAGGAAGCTATGTCCCCTGACAGGGAGGTGAGGGAGGTGGTCTGTGGTCAGGTGCCTCTTGCTCTTTGAATAGATGTCGACCAACATCAGGGTCTCCCCTCTACAGAGGTGCTCAGATTATCCCCTTTCCTTCTACACTTTTGCCCAGGACACTCAACCCCAGCCTCCTACTCTACCTGTTGCTCCACCCCCTTCAGTGCATCCCCTGGAAGGACAATGCATGCTGCACACGCAACACCAGCTGGGAAGCCCACCTCCAGGAGTCCCTGCTCTTTAACTTCAGCCTGATGCACTGTGGATTGCTGACCCCGGTCTGTCACGAGCACTTCATCCAGGCCGTCTGCTTCCACCAGTGTTCCCCCAACCTGGGGCCTTGGATCCAGCGGGTAAGGAGACAGGAAGCAGACTCATATAATTCAGTCCTACACTGGCATCTCTAGGAGGCTAGTGGGAACAAGGGATGCTGTTCCTCTAGGGAGCAGAGCCCGAGGCCTCTGTTGGGGAAAGAGCTGGAGAAGAAATTGCCTCTGTTCCTGGTGGATGGCATGGGGGACACTAATCAGATGGAACAGTAGGACAAGGGTTTGCAGAGTGAGACAGACCTAAGTGGGTTCCATCTCCCATATCTACCAGCTGTCGTCTAGCCTGGGACCAAGCATCTCCCAGACATCACTCTCATTCATAGAATAACAATAAGGCCTGGGACTGGGACAGTGGCTCAGTCAGTAAAGCCTTTGCCACACAAGCACGAGGACCTGAGTTCAATCCTCAGAACCCATGTGAAAGAGCCAAGTGTGGTGGTGTGCCCTTGTAATCCTAGCACTGGGGAGGCAGAGACACACGGATGCCTGGGGCCTGCCTTCCAGCCAGCATAGCGCACTTGAAGAGGGTCACACCAGGGAGGGACTTGTCTCAAACATAGGGTGTTTGAGGGAAAATACTTGTGGCCTCTACAGGAGCACACACACATGCACCTGCACAAAATACAAACATACACACATGTACACAGAGAGACAGAATAACACAAGCCAGGTGCTGTGGTGCAGACCTTTAATCCCACCACTCAGGAGGTAGAGGCAGACAGATCTGAGTTTGAGGCCAGCCAGGTCTACATAGCAAGACCATGAGGAGAGGGAGAGCCTGACAGCCTCTGTAAAGAATGCTTTCCTGTCTCTCTGCCCGTACTCAGGTGAAGAGCGGGCAGGAGGAGCGGGTTTTTGGGGCGCCTCTGTGCCGCGAGGACTGTGAGCAGTGGTGGGAAGGCTGCGGTTCCTCTTACACTTGCAAATCCAACTGGCGTGATGGCTGGGACTGGAGTCAGGGTGAGTGGGCTGACGGGGCCCAAGGGAAGGCGGGCCTCTTGCTGGCCCTCAGCCTGGGTACAGATGCCAGCGTCCCTGTGTCCCCCATGGTGATGAGAACAAGGAACAGAAAGGAAGTGGGAAGTTAGCTGCCCGTCTTCAATCCCCCACAGGAAAGAACCGCTGCCCAGCAAGGGCCCCCTGCCGCCCTTTCCCAGATTACTTCCCCACCCCATCTGACCTGTGCGAGAAGATCTGGAGCAACACGTTCAAGGCCAGTCCTGACCGCAGGAGCAGTGGGCGGTGTCTGCAGAAGTGGTTTGAGCCCACCCAGGGCAACCCCAACGTAGCCGTTGCCCATTACTTTGCCAGTTTTGCTCCAGACCAGGCACTTTCCTGCCCCCTCACAGCCTTCTCTCTGTGCCTGCTGCTCCTTTCCTGAGCCCTTCTCCTACCCATATACCTTGGTCCCGCCAGGCTATGGCCACCTCCTTCCTCAGGCTGTTACTAGAAGCACAAGCTAAAGGTTTGGGGCTGGGCTGGTGCCTGCACTCCTCCCAAAGGCACCTAAGGTCCCCTCTACTGTTTGGCTCTGTCTAAGCTGACCTGGGAGGCAGCTGGTGGCCCACAGTCTAAGGTGACCTACCCCGCTCACCCTCAGGAGCAGGTACTATGATAAGGTGCTCTTGTCCTGCACACACCCATCCCATTCATGATGGAGCTGATGGTGACAGTCAGGCCTCCTGTCCTACCATAATTCAATAAAATGACAGGTGACCTGTCCTCTCTGTGTGACACTCTGTTCTAGCCCTGTGGCACCAGCTGGCCCAAGGAGGTGTAGAGGGAGCTGGTCTGCCCATGTACCAAAGTCTCAAAGTGAGGATGTTACTTGCCTACGAATCATTACCTGTTTACACCTGCCACACAGTTCAGGGCCTCTCTGCTGGGGAAACTTTCATCAACATCCTTTTCCAGTAAGTAGTGTGCCAAGTAAAAGACCCCAAACCAGTAGACCACCGTATCTATTCTGGGCAACAAAATGGAGACAGCCCCCTCACCTGTATTCAGTGTTCCCTCTTTCTCTTTAAAAAAATTTTTTAAATGTTTTTGTTCATTTGTTTTTGTGAGACCAGGCCATAGACCAGGCTGGCTTTGAACTTGTTATGTAGCTGAGAACAACCATGAACTTCTGAACTTCTTTCTCTGCCTTCCTAATGCTGGGATTTCAGGCATGTTCAGTCATACCTGGCAGTGGTGCTAGGGATGGAACTCAAAGAGTTGGTAGGTGAGCACTCTCCCAGTTGAGTGACATCCCAAGGCCCTGCTTCTCCAGTTTTACCAATTTACCAGCTGCTCTTTATGTCATCCACAAACATTTGATGAATCTCACCCATTTTTATCTTGCCAAATCAAATGAGGGAATAAAGATTCTTAAGATTTTCATTTCCATGGTTACTAATGGAATTGAGCATTTTCATATGTTTATTGGTCATTTAGGTTCTCCCCCCTCCCCTTTCTCTTCCTCTCTGTCAAGGGTCTCATGTATCCCAGGTTGGCCTAGAACTCAAAGATGACCTTGAACTTCTGATGTTTCTGCCTCCTTCTCCCAATGGGGCTACACATATGTGCTGTTTTGTGCAGTGGTAGGGATCAAACTCAGGGTTTTGTAGGCAAGTACTCTATCAACAGAGCCCCAGCCCCAACTCCCTCTTCCTCTTATTCCACAATCACAATATGCTAGCCTTGAATTTTGGACCCTTGATTTCTAAGGTGGTTTTTCTACCTTCTGATTTTGTCTTTCCTCTGCCCCCAGTACTAGGAACTGAACCAAAGACCTTATGTTTGCTAGGAGAGTGCTCTGCTGAGCTAAATCCCCAACCCCAAGGCCTTTCCACTTTCTATGAAACTTTTAACAATTTCTTTGACCTTCAAGGCTGCTTTGATTTATTTTCTGTCTGTAGAGAGGAGCTAGCTGGGCCAGGTGATTTAAAAAAAAAACAAAAAAACAAAAACAAAACAGGGAGAAGCCAGGGACTGGCCTTACTCGCTAGAATGTGGTGTGTGCTTTTGGGCAGAGCAAATAGAATGAAACAGAAGCCTGGGATTAAACTGTAGAAGGGGTACTGAGTTCAAGTCCTTCCTGTGAGTAGAGTAGCAACTGATCTGCCCACTAGGAACCTTCCCCGAGGCCCCGCCCCTCGCAGCACCGCCTTCCTTAACAAAGGGATGGAACAGGTGTTTTTCTCAAAGTTCATTATTACCTGACACACTGCTCACCTGTAAACACGGCCTCTGCTTTCCCTCTGCCTACCTGGAACTTCCTCACTCGCTGAACAAACGGTGTCCCAGGTGGAGCACTGCCATGGCAGAGCCAAGTGTGGTGCCCAGGGGACAGCTGGCAGCAGTTAGTGGAGACAAACGTGTGCAGGATCTCTGGAAGAAGGGGCCTAGCTGAATGGGGGCCCTCGGGGTCGGGGGGTCTCACAAAGAGGCAAGGCTTGCGCTCTAGTGGAGAACAGAAAGGAGATGTTCGTCAAAACCAGCTTTGGCTCCCAGGCGGAAGCCATGAGGGGCAGAGTTGCCAAAGTCTTTTCAATGAATCATCACACACAGCTACAAAATGACAGGTTGTATATGGGAAGCTATGTAATATTGGGCAGAATTATGAATTATATGCTTGTGATTATTTTCATTTGGAGATTAATCATGACACACAGAGGTGTGACTGGGTGCCAAGCTGACAGGTACAGGTTTATGATGCTAATCTTGTCAACATGACTAGGTCTGACACCAACCAAAATGCAAGCTGCTAGGCACTCCTGTGAGGGATGCTCTCATCAGATTTGAAGCAGGGAGACCCAGCCTAAGGGTGGGCGGCACCTTCAGGGGGGCAGCCCAGATGCAGGGACCCAGGGGAAACAAGCTTTTCTTCTTGCCTCCTGCCTGCACTCATCTGTCCTGTTACTGCAGCACTCTTTTGCTGGGTTTAGAACTGGCTTCTTCAGACTTCCAAGATAGACTGAAGACCAGCAGCTCTCCAGGAATCCTCCAGAGCCAGACTGGGACTGCCAAGACACTCAGCCGCAGCTGAGCAACTACAGGATCGTCACCCTCTCCAATGAGGGGTGGCAATCGGTTAGACTACTCCAACTCTGTGTAAGCCTATCCAATAAGCCCCCTTTTAATATACTTTTTAAATTACATACAGAAGCCAGGTGTGGCGGTAGACACTGTGGAAACTGAGGCAGGAGGATTGCTACAAGTTTGAAGTCATCCTGGGATAGTTGTAAATTCAAGGCCATCCTTACATAATAGCAAGAACGCTCTCTCTTCAGAACGGAGAACGATGGGAAATCAGAGGCTGTGATGCTCGTAAAGTTAAGAGCTTAGTGGTTTTTTAAGTGTTTTCTTTTCCATTATAAGTGTAAAAAAGTGGTCAAAATAGAGTCAAAACGGGTGAAGTGAAGCAGCACTAGTTCTGTTAAATGCTGTTAGAATTCATCGATCACTTACTGTGTGCAGGGGGCTCTGCTAGATGTGTCACTCCATTCGTTCCAGTCTCACAAAAGCCTTGATGGGGGATTCTTGCCGACATTTTCCAGATTACAACATAACCAAAGCGTTCTTGAAACCAGCCAAGTTACCCTCCCCCAGCTCCAGCTGACACCCTAGTCCGGGCTGACCCCCAAACTCCAGCTGACTCTACAATTCCAGCCTACCTCCCAGCTCCAGCTGACACCCCAGCTCCAAGCCCCAGGCTTGAACATCAAAGCTGCAAGCCTACCCCCAGCTCCAAGCTCAAGCTCCAACCTACCCCCAGCTCTCAGCCCCAGGCTTACACTGGACAGCCTGGCCCATGGTAGAGTTGTGTAGAACTGAAGCCAGTGAGGGAATGGGATGGGCAGCCTGGGTGAATCTGGGAGAGCTCATGGTGAGGAGACAGGTGCCTGCCCCTTTATGCCTTTGGGATAAATGGTGGTTTCTAAGCAGGGGAGTGAGCTGTCCTGTTTTCACATTGTTTTGACAAGAGCTAACACATGTGGGCTCAAGGGCCTCTGACACACACACTCCACACACCCCGGAAGCCCAGTTCTCCACATCAGGTACACACCTAACCATCTCTGGATTTAGCTACAGAAAGTGATTTTTTTAGTGGGTTATCTTTTCTGCCACACATTCAGCTTGCTTTTCGACACTCTGTCCTGCGAGTTTCTCCACTTACTCTTCCAATCTTTTTCATTTCAGCCAATCCACTTTTAATTTCCAGGAGACTTTTCCATTCCCTCGTTTTTCACAGCTTGCTGTTTTGGGTTTTATGGATGTAATATCTCAAGTCTCACCAAGGCTCTAATTAAAATATTTTCAAAAGCTTGTTTCTAGTCTCTGAAGGGTGTGTTTCCTCCAAGGTCGCTCTTCCTTTCTCTGATGCTTCCTGGGTGCAGCCGTTTGAGTCTGACGACTTCCCTGTCCACATTTAAGAAGGGAGGGCAGGATTCATTTTTCCAGCCTGTTTTGTTTCTTGCATGGTTGTGTGTTGTCTTTCCCTCAGTGTTAAAGCTGCTGGGAAGTTCTGGGTATGGGGTGGGGTTGTTGATTGGAAGACTTTGCTTGAAGGGTGGTGGTAAACCCGAACGAGGACCAGCAGAGGCTGTTTGCTCAGGGCACACTATGAAAGAAGGGAGCCAGCACTGTGACTTGCATTTTGGCAGAGAATCAAAGGCAAGGAAGGAAGGCTTCAGGTCTGCACTGCAATGGGTACATCTGACGGGGACCCTGGAGGTGAGGTAGTCTGAGTCCCACGTGACTGGGTACAAAATAGTTGGCTCTTTCCACTTAGTAGATTAAAAACTAGAGTAGGGACTGAAGAGACGGCTCAGTGGTTCAGAGCTCTTGCTGCGCAATCTTAAGGACCAAAGTTCACATCCCAGCACCCACCTAAGAAGCTGGGCATCCTACAACACCTGCAACCCCAGCTGTGAGGCTCTGCTACCCTTTGCCGCCCTCCACATGCTCTCACAGGTACCTGCTCATGCACACAGTTAAATAAATAACCAAGAAAGCACAGCATCTAGACCTTGCTTCTTGTGTGGCAGGAATGAAAATATTCTAGAGACACTCGGCCCCTCCCTTTGACTGCCAGACCACAGAAACCTGTAAGTTAGAATCTCTCGGGAAGCTCGTGCTGGGAGAAGGACAGACTGAAGCCTGGTGCTGTCTTGTATTATGTTTTGTTGCTGTGATAAACACCTGACCAAAAGCAACTTATGAAAGGTTTATTCTGGGTTAGTGTTCCAGAGGGAGAGTTCGTAACTGAGGGGGGGGGGGCAATGGCAGCACCAGTGGAGCAGGAAGCTGAAAAAAAATCACACCTCAACAGCAAACAGGAAGCAGAGAGCCAACTGGAAGTGGGGTGAGCCTATGGACTCTCAAAGCCCGCCCCCACTGACCCTCCCCCAGCAAGGCTCCACCTCCTCCAGGTTCCATGGCTCCCCCAAACAGCACCACCAACCAGGGACAAGTGTTCAAATCCTTGAGCCTACGGGGACATTTCTCCTTCAAACCACCACACAGCTAGAGGAGGTGCTTGTCTGCCAGAAAGACTTCCCAGACTTCCTAACAGACCACCTTGCAGGAGACCTGGAGCCAAGACAGTGACAACGGCGGACCACACCTTGACAGGACTGCTGGCTCCTGCAAACCTCCTGCCCTCTGTTAAACCCCAAACTCGTGTCAGGACGAAAAGACAGCTCAGAGAGGTCACTGGACCTCTGTTCTTCCCAACGTGGCAGCGTTGCATAAATCCCCTTCTCTTCCACTTCTGCCTTTGGCCCATCAGGACGGACAGGGGCTGAGGGACAGGGGCTGAGGACGGACAGGGGCTGAGGGACAGGGACCGGGGAGGGACAGGGGCTGAGCCTAGGCTGTCAGAGCCACTGTGGCTGAGGCACCGACCCCAACAACTAATACCTGCGTGAGGAATTTCAGCACTGCTGGAACTTTGGTTAATTTTCCAGAGAAGACCTCCTCCAAGTTAACGGGCAGAGGATGGGGGCGGGGCTGGAGGTAGACCTCCTGCTGTGCTGCCACACCTGTCAATTACAGGCCCTCGCAGTAGCTCCTGCTCCAACTGCCCTGGCCTCCGCTGCTCCTTTCTAGATCATCCATCTTTGAAATAGTTCTTTCAATCTCTTGTCCACCAGTGGTGTTCTTGGTAAAGGAGTGTTTGGAAATGAACAGTTATTTCGAGGGGGTCCTACCCTCTGTAACCGACCGGTTTTTTTGTTGTTGGTTTTTCTTTTTGGTCTTTTTGAGACAGGGTCTCCCTGTGGCCCAGCTGTCCTGGAACTCACCATGTAGACCAGGCTGGCCTTGGACTCACAGAGATCCACCTGCCTCTGCCTCCCAAGTTGCTGGGACTACAGGCATGTGGCACCATGCCCAGCCAGATTTTTTTTTTTTAATGTGTATGAGTATATTGCCTACGTGTAGGTAGGTACACCCATGTCATGCAATGCCTACAGAGGTCAGAAGAGGGCAACCGATCCCCTGGAACTGGAGTTACAGATGGTTGTTAGCCGCCATGTGGATGCTGGGAATCGAACCTGGGTCTTCTGCAAGAGCTGTCAGTGCTCTTAACCACTGAGCCATCTCTCCAGCCCCAGCTTCAGATTTTTAAAAAGATTTAATTGTGTGAGGACTAGAGAGGTCAAAGGGAAGACAAGGGGGCTGACAGCGAGGTGGAGACGGATTGGCAAGACAGGAACAAGGCCAGAGGGCAGTGCGAGGGATCTTTTCAGAGCTATTTTCTTCATTATTAGTGGGGCCACACCACACATACACACACACACACACACCACACCACACACACACCACACACACACACACACACACCACACATACAACACACAGACACACTTACACACACACACCACCCACACACACCACACACACACCACACACACACACCACACACAGACACACACACACCACACACAGCACACATACAACACACAGACACACTTACACACACACACCACACACACACACCACACACACACACCACACACACACACCACACACAGACACACACACACCATACACATCACACACACACCACACACACCACACACATACACACACACACACACACACACACACACACAGCATGATGGTGTACACTTTTGGGAGTTGGTTCTCTCTCTCCTTCCACTCTGGGTTCCAGGGATTGAACTCAGCTTGTCAGGCCCATGTGGCATGTGCTTTTACCCACTGAGCCATCTGGCCAGCCCCAGGTACAGGAGATCTAGAGGAGAGAGGAAGTTTCTAGGAGTTGTAAAGCCAAGTAGACACCGTGGATCAGAAAGAAAGAGTCGGTAACTCACATACAACTGTAGAAACGGACTATATTTTTGCATAAAGTAACCCCAAAATAGGTATAAAATGAACTGTGGAAGGAGGGAACAGTTGCCAAGCAACCAACAGTCATAACTCTAGTGCCCACAGCTGTCCTTTCCCTGGCCTCCCTGCACAGGGTCTCAGGGGGAAACAGGAGGGCAGAGGTCCTCCCTCTGCTAGAGACAACCCAGTTCATCTTGCATGAGAGAAACTTCGAAGCCCATACAAGTCCTCAGAGGACACTGGGACGTCCTGGGTGGCGATGGAAACAGAACAAAGCCACGCCACCTTCTGCGCGCTGCCTGTGTTTCACTGTCGTGACAACCTGGTAAAAGCAACTTAGAAAGAGTTTATTGGGGCTCATAGTTTGAGGCTGCAGTCCATCACTGCCCGGACTTTATGGCCTCAGGAGAGTGCTGCAGCTGGCCATATTCCATCTGCAGTGGGCGGGGGAGGAGTGTGAATGTTGGGGCTCAGCTCCCTTCCTCCTTCAGTCCATGGAATGAAACCACCTTTACTGTGGGTCTTCCCCACCTCAGTTAACCCAGTTTAGACACTCCCTCCCAGGCCATGCACGGAAAGTTGCCTACTAGGTGATTCTGGATCCTGCCTCGTTGATGGTCGAAGAGTCACCCAGCACACTGCCTTGGCGTTGTCACTTTCTGTGTCATTTTCTCAGTGTGTCCTGTTCCTGAGTGCAGATACGTCTTACACACAGAATTCCTGTTCCCAAACTAGTTCAGCTAGTGGGAGAAGGAATGCTGAGCACCCCTCCCTACCTCATGCCTGCCCCCCCACCTCATGCCCCCACCCCTCCCTACCGGATGACCTACATTTGTTTGGGGGCCACGGACCAGTATCTGTCACATTGGATCATTTTTTTGCAGCTCCTGGTGTTAAGGTGGCATGACTGTCTTCCCAACCACAGGTGCTCCTCCTGACACCACCATTGCCTAGTTTCCAACTCCCCTGCTGTTCTGTTCACGTCCATCCTCAGGACCAGAAACCACTCTGGGCAGTGCTTTTGACACGAATAAACCAAAAAGAAAAACTGAAAAGGAGGGGGGACGGTGGATGGGGGAGGAGGAGGAGGGTGGATGGGGAGGAGGAAGAGGAGGGTGGATGGAGGAGAAGGAGGGTGGATGGGGAGGAGAAGAAGGAGGGTGGATGGGGGAGGAGGAGAAGGAGGGTGGATGGGGGAGGAGGAGAAGG
>NW_008359443.1:911414-930945 GCF_000622305.1 Nannospalax galili
AGGGTAGATGGGGGAGAAGGAGGAGGGTGGATGGGGAGAGGAGTGACACTGGGCCTTGGGATGCTGGAAAGGTGTCAGCGTGGAGTGAGGCTAAGACACTTGGGCTCACTTTCCTAGAAGTCTTGTTTGGTGCTGTGGAACTTAGTAGTTCTGTAAGAAAAATGTGGGGAGAAAAATGAGATGTCCGTGGGGTTTTACCTACTGACCTACAGTTAGAAGGTGACAGGGAGACAGAGCTAGTAAAGGGGTGAGGAAGAGAAGCTGGGAGTAAAGAGGAAAGTGCAGCGTGGTGTCTCAGAGGAGCAGTGTCAGGCAGCTAACTCATGTCTCCTCGTCGTCGTCATCATCGTCGTCCTCCTCCTCCTCTTCCTCCTCCTCCTCCTCCTCCTCCTCCTCCTCCTCCTCCTCCTTTTTAGACAAGTTCTCCTGAAGCCCAGGCTATCTTTGAACTTAGTACTTAGCTGAGGGTAACCTTGAATTTCTGATCCTCCTGGCCTCCACCTCCTGAGTGCTGGTATGACAATTGTGCAACACCACACCTGGTTTATGTGTGCTGGGGTTCGAACCCAGGGCTCAGGCATGCTAGGTAGGCACTCTACCAACTGAGCTACATCCCCACTCCCTAGTTCTTCATGCATGCTGGACGTGGTTGGTTCTGTAGACGGAAAGGCTGCATATACAAGCAATAGGCAAGGCTATGTATAAAGCAGACTCTGCCGTGCAGCCAGCACAGGAGGCCAAAGAATAATCCCCGTAGCAACTGTCCCCACATGAAAGCGCCTGTTTCCAAGCCAGGCCCCACAGCAGAACTCCAGATGTGGCCTGCCTGCTTGTCCAGCTCTGCCTCCAGCCATACACCCTCAGCCACCACTCAGGACAGCCCTGGAGCCTTCCTGTTAATGCTCTGCCTGCACCAGCCTCAAAGTATGAGCCAGGGTGACTGGCTCCCACCTCACAGCCTTACAAGGTGTGGCGGGAAAGGAGGAGACAGGATCCCCGCCCTCAGATGTTCATGAAAGATACAGTAAAAATGTCAGAAAACAACAAAACCCTACAAGAACTACAAACAGAGCGTGTGTCAGAAAAGGAGCACACCTTGAAGAAATTTGTGCTTTGAGGAGTGTGTTTTGGGGGCAAATGGGGAGTCCTAGTACGGAGGAAGAGGACAGACAAACAGAAGACAAGTCCAGGGCAGGGCTTGTGGGAGTGGCATGCTTCTCTGCTGAGACAGAATAGTAAAACACAATCTCCAGAGCATGTCCCGTATAATCCACTAACTCAATTAGCATCGGGCTTTGACCATCTGCTGGGATTAGAGCTTCAAACCTCTGGGCCCCTGGGGCTCCTGGCCAGTGTGGGACTGGGCAGCTGGGTCCTCGAGGTCAGCTTTCCAAGTCCACAGCCCAGGCGTCTTACCTGTCCTCAGCCATATGTATAAACCTTCCAGAAGACCAAAATCCACCCAAGGGTGAGATTCGGAAACCTGCAAGAGGATTATTTTCAGGACGAGGACATTTTATAGAGAACCTAAAAGCTGGCCCCAACCACAGGAAAAGCAGAGGAGCAGAACCCACTTCAGGCCCTCTGAGCTGCATTTGTCTACAGATTAGGCTGTGGGGGAAGATTCTAGAACAGCTGCCGATCGTGAAGCTGATGGGCTCAGGCCCTCTGAGCTCTGCATTTGTCTGCAGATTAGGCTGTGGGGGAAGATTCTAGAACGGCTGCTGATTGTGAAGCTGATGGGCTCAGCCCCTCTGACTGCTTCAAGCAGGAAGAGCCTGGTACTTAGCAGGGTGTGATTACTTTCATTCAGATGCAAGCTTTGGAAGGAAGGGAGCAATTTCCCGTGGGTGAGAATCTGGTCCTGCAGCCCAGAGCCCCAGGAAGCCTATCACAGAGCAAAGGGAACAGGAAGGGAAGGGCTCTTTTCTCAGGATAGCTCAGAGCATCCAGTCCAGTCAGTCACGTGGTTGTTCCCTCCCTCCAGCCTCTCAAAGCACCGACACTGCTACTGCAAGTTGTGAGGTGCCTTGGGTTCTTACTAGGTAATCACTGATCAGCCCATTTACCAATTCAGTGAGGCTGAGATGACTTCTCAACATATTCACTTTTAATTTAATAAAGTCTAGTCAGCATCCTTTCGGTGACATACTACATGCAATGCGCATTGTTATCCAGGAGAACAGAGCCCCGACAGAACACAGAAAAGCCGAATCTGATGATATAAAAAGAAGACGGTGTGCTAAGTAACTAGCTAGATATTAGCAAGCTTGGAGGAGCGGCGGCCCACTCCTCTACTTAGCATCTGTAAAACAAAGGAGTACACCAGCACACATTTAATGACTAGTCAGAATTTGAGGCAGACCTCTGGCTTTGGAAACAGATGTAGCACCCTGAACTTCCCCAAAGATTATTAGTGCATAACCGTCTCAACCTGGCCCAGAATCCTTGGCACCAATCTGTTGACCTTACACAGTGTTACAACCTTTAGCTGAAAGATAAATGTTTGGACTTAAAAGGCCCCAAACTGGGTTAGGTAAACCTCAGACCTGAGCTAATACCCAACCCAGGGTCTGTGTTATCAGGGAAAACAAAACCAGCCTCTATTTTCTCAAACCTCCAAACCATGCATTATCCCCAGCCCTCCAGACCACTAAAAATGGCCACCATTTCCTCCTTTCCAAACCCTTATAGGCCACTCACCAACTGTGCCAGGGGAATGCTTTCAAATCCTTTGGAGAAAGTGCTCAGTGTTCTGATAAAGAACCATCTGCTCCTGAGGTCGGTCTCGTCTCTCTTTTCATATCGCCCTGGTCGGTCTCAATCTAACATCAATCCAACATTTTTTTTTTTTTTTGGTCTTTTTGAGACAGGGTCTCCCTGTAGCTCCAGCTGACCTGAACTCACTATGTAAACCAGGCTGGCCTTGAACTCACAAAGATCCACCTGCCTCTGCCTCTGCTGGGATTAAAGGCATGTGCCACCACGCCCAACTTCAATCTAACATTTTCTAACAAGAGCAGTTTTCTTGCAGTTTTCTTTCTACATCACACCTTGGCTCCTGTGCCATAGGTCTCCTCTGTAAAGCATTCTGTGATGGGAATTCCCACATGTAACATTCTGCCCATCTGTGCAGCCAACTTCTGTTTTGGGAAAAAGTACTCAGATGAGTACCTCTAGCCAAGCCCCAGGAGAGGCCAGACGATTAGGAGGTAGTAAACAGGGCAAGGTGCGGGTGGGAGTCACTGGCTGATGACAAGTGTTCCTCTTTTTCTGTCTCACAAATTACAATTATAATCACATACTGGAAGGGGAGAAACAGGCAGAGGGAGCATCCATCCCACTTCCTCTCCAGTGAGTCCGCTGTTCCAAGAACACGCCCTCCTCACCATCCGGCATGCAGTGAAGCCTCGTGGATGAGCTTTGCTGTTTTCTCCCTTCCCCTTCCTTGATGGTGAGGTGATTTAAATCCATCTTTAGTCCTTGTGATAGCTTTGATCTTCAACTTGGCAGGATCTAGAATCACCTGAGACACACCCATGGGCATGTCTATGAGAGTGTTCCAGAGAGGTTTAATTGGAATGGGAAAGACCCACCCCTTGAATATCATCCTGTGTGCTGAGGTCCTAGACTGAACCATAAAAGGAAAAGTGAGCCAAGCACCAGCTTCATCTCTCTCTGCTTCCTGAGTGTGGATGCGACATGACCAGCTGCCTCAGCTCCTGCCGCCCACTGTGCCTCCCTGAGGTGATGGACTGCACCCTCAAACTGTAAGTCAAAATAACCCTTCCTTAAGTTGCTTAAAAGTTGTATTTATTTACTTTTGTTTCATGGGTATGAGTGTTTTGCCTGCGTGTGTGTAAGTGCACTGAGTCGTGAAATGCCCACGAAGGTCAAAAGAGGGCATTGGTGCTCCTGGATCTGGAGTTACCAATGGTTGTTAGCTGCCATGGGGTCCTGGGAACCAAACCCAGGTCCTCTGCAAGGGCAGCCGGTGCTCTTAACCACTGAGCCATATCTCTAGCCCTTCCTTTTGTATGGTATTCTGTGACAGCAGTGAGAACAGTAGCTAATATACTCCCCAAAACCATATGGCGTTGGAGATGAATGATTTAAAAAGTTGCCTCATCTCTATCCAGTTGTGTTCTTTGAATGGAATGAGACTTTGCCAAGAGCTCAAAGTCAGGTCACCCTTCTCTGCCCCTTCTCCTGGTCTTCTCCCTAGGACCCTAAATGTCCCTGCCTGACCCTCCCTTCAGCACAATCTCCCCTTCACACCATGGCTGGGCATTATAGTGCCATACCTGTAGACCCATGGTGGCTGCCAGTGGCTTTCTCTGGCGTAGCAGAACTGGTTTCACCATCTCCAGCTCTACTAGGAAGTGCAGTGGTGAACAGGAAGTTTGGGACAGTAGAATGCTGAGAGGAAAAGATAACGGGGTGGGGAGGGTGCATTTTGAGCTGCCCAGGGTGCTCCACATCTGAAATGGAACATGCTTTACCACTGGAAGGATTCGTGGCCTTGAGATTTTCATATCCCCGCTATGATCAATCATAAATTCATTCCTTCTTTGGGCTATTTAGAAAGCAGTATTCCAAGCAAGTGAGAGACCGCTCTGCTTACAATCTAGAGCTTTCTCTCACTGTCTGATAAGGGAGAGTGCCAAAACTTTACTCCTGTTTCTCTTTGGAGCACTGGAGTTTAGGAGGAAGGGACGGTTTACCTCATCCCACAGAGCCCCTTTCTCTTCCAAATTTGGATCAAGTAAAGGCACCAGTAAGCAGCAGAGCTGGTCCAGCTCAGAAGCTACTCAACTCTGTGTGTGGAGACAGAAGAGGCTGTGGGAATAAAGATCCCCTCAACGAGAGCAAACGGCGGTTGCTCAGGCTAGGGCACCAGCCACCATCCCTTACCACAGGGGAGAGACACAAGAAAGCACAGACTCATGGTTTAAAGAAGAAAAGGTTGGTGGGCCAGCTTCGGTATGCTCAGGTTGGAGTCTGACGGGGAAGCTAGAGGCAAGGAGATTCGAAGGAATTGATTTGGCTCTGGGACGCAGGTGCTGAGTGCAGAAAGAGGAAGCTGACCGTCACTGGGCAAGCCATCCCCATCCTGGGACCGCAGCTACAGAGTAGGGACTGATACCGAGTTCTGCAGTGACATATGGTCAGGCCTTTGTCCATCCATGTAGTCAGCGTCCGTGCTTAACCATCATGCTTATCTGTCATTTCTGCAGTGACCCAGAGACAGCCCACAGGAGGCAGACTCTGTCAGGTCCTAGAGGTCCTGTGGAGGAGGCCATCATCAACTTCATATGCATCATCTATTAACACTGTCTTTGCCTTGTGTGGAGAATGGGTCATTTATACTAACAAGTGAATTGGCTTATTTTGGAGGCTGGGAAGTCCAGTGTCTGTTGGCATCTTGCATCTTGCTGAGGACTTTACCAATGTGTCACCCCATGGTGGAAGGCAAGTGGGCAAGAATGGACAAAGGGGACAGAGACAGAGGGAGTCGAAGGGGCCCACTCCTCTTTTATAAGGAAAATGCTCCCATGAAAAATGCCTTTATCTATTCTCTGCACGCTGGTGGCCTAACCTTTCATTAAGCCACAGCTCCCAACATTATTGCATTGGGCACTAAGTGTCTACTTACTTCCTTTACACATGTTTTTTTAGGGGGACACATTCAAACCACAACACTGGGTAACAAATGACCCCCAAATGCTAGTGACTTAGGTCATTTTTTTTTTTGCACATTTTTTTTTCTAGGTTACAAATTGGAGTGTGGTTTAGCTGATTATCATGTTCAAGGCCTTTGACATGGATGTAAAGAATCACATGGCTTCATCGTCATCCTAAGGCACAGCAGGAAAGGATTCCAACTTTCCTCACAGCTGTCTGGCTTACATTATGGGTTGTAGGAAACATTGAAGGTATGGGGGTTTTACATTGGTTTATTTTGTGGAGGAGTGTCACACATGCCACCAAGTACGTATAGAGGTCAGAGACGACAGCCTGCAAGAGTCAGTCTTAGTCTATCATGTGGATTCTGGGGATTGAACTCAGGGCATCAGGCTTGGTGGCAACTGCTTTTTACATGCTTACCTATCACGCTGGTCAAGATTGAATTTTGTCAACATTTGGACTACAGGCCTTAGCTTCCCACTGGCCACTCCATGTGCCTCTCCACAGGACAGCTGGTAATAGCTGCCTTCAGGTTCCTACCCTGAGTTCCTTCCTGACTTCTCTCAAAGGTGGATTGTGCTTAGAAATAGAAGATGAGCTCAGTGTGGTGGCATGTGCTTTTAATCCCAGCCCTCTGGAGGCAGAGGCAGGCAGATTTCTGTGAGATCAAGGCCAGCCAGGTTCACATAGTGACTTCCAGGAGGGCTGGGACTAGGAAGACCCTGTCTAAAAACAGGAAATATACGATGAAATAAACTCTTTCCTCCCCAAGTTTGTTTTGGTCAGTGTTTCATCGCAGTAAGAAAGAAACAAAACTAGAGCAGTACTCTTATTTATAAATTATTTATAGACTGGACCGAGTAAGCCAGAAACTTTTGCTGTTTTGTTACGTAACCTGTTATAAGGATCAGACCCTGGGTCCTGGCAGCCTAACATGCTAGGCTTAGCCGCCAACCCTCAATAGATCAATTGAAGACATAAAGTTGGGGGTCGGAGAGGTGATTCAGCAGTTAAGAGCATTTAGTGCTCTTGCAGAGGGCCCAAGTTTGATTCTAGCACCCACACCAGGCAGCTTCCAACTGCCTGTAACTTCAGCTTCTGGGAGATCTGACGCCTTTGGCCTCTGTGGGCACCTGCACTCATGGGTACATACCAACACACAGATGCACACATATACGTATCATTTTAGAAATTAAAATCAATATTTAAAAAGCACAAAGTAGTAGAAAAATGCAGAGAAATGAAATCTATTCGATGTGGTCACATGGGGAGAAAGAGGTCCTGCAGCCACCCCCCAGTCCATCTTTGGGGTCCTGACAGGAGGGTTAGGTTTAAATAGAGGTCCAGAGGTATGCCTAACTAAGCAGCCCTTTTCACGGAGTGCCCAGCCCATCACTGACCTATATGTGTCTCAGTTCCGATCTCCTGCAAGGTGATCTGTCAAGTTATCAGAATTCTGGGCAATCTCTTTCCAGGAGGTAAACTCCCCCTCCGGTTGGCAGGGGACCTCAGCCTATTCCTTCTCCCAGCATGGGATTCCTGGGAAAATTCCAAGTCTTTGGGAACCATTGTTTCATGATCTGGTAGTCAAAGAGAGGGGCATGAGTATTTCTCTAGAACACCTTCATTCCTGTTAAAGCATCTTGCATTTGTGAAGACTAAGAGTAGGAAATGAACATTGCGTCCATTGGGATCAACAGAATCTTAAAGGAGTTTCATCTTATCAAGAACTTGGGACTGGAGGGATGGCTCAGCAGTTAAGAGCACTGGTTGTTCTCGCAGAGGATCCAGGTTTGGTTCCCAGCATGTTCATGGACACTAACCACTGTCCCTAACTCCAGCTTCAGGAGATCTGACCTTCTTTTCTGGCCTCCAAGGGCATTACACACATTTACATACATGCAGGCAAAACACTCATCCACATAAAATAAAAATAATTTTTTTAAGGAGGAATGGGTCATATAAACTCTCAAATCTTGCAGAAGGGAACTTTCACCAAAGTACAGCTTGGGCCCTCTCATTGTGACAGTATCTACCGTGGTCACCCCTCCTATGACCCCACCACTCAGAACTCACATACTCAAACTAAGCCAGGGGGAAAGTACAGTGGCCACTGAGGTGCAGTGGGTTCATTATCTTTCCCACAGTTTTCTGGAATTCTTTGACCATAAAATAACCTCTTTGCAGCCGGGTGTGGTGGCACACACCGGTAGTCCCAGCACTCGGGAGGCAGAGGCAGGCAGATTTCTGTGAGTTCAAGGCCACGCGGGTCTACATAGTGAGTTCCAGGCCAGCTGGGGCTACAGGGAAACCAAAAAGACAATAAATAAATAAATAAATAAATAAATAAATAAATAAATAATAACCCCTTTGCTTTTCCAAGCACTCTCAACTTGTTGGCACTACCATATTTTAAATTCAACCTGTCAGACAGGATAAACACTTTCCTACGAGGAGGGCCATAAAAAAACAGGGATTGTGGCAAAGGAAGGTCATGACATAAACAGCATTAAGAGCTGTTTGGCCTTGGACAGAATGTGACTCACTTGCTCTGCAAAAATCACTTGTTCCAAAGGGAACTGAGTGGAGAGGTAAGTGTATTACACACTCTGACGTTTCACAAAGCTGGTGTTTTCAGAAGCAGCCCTCTGTAATATGTGCATCAACACACATTAGCATGCAAAGTCATCACAGCCCTCAAAGGCATTACTGTGATTCCTATTTGTGAATGGACTTACCAAACTGGAATGTTCGTGAGACTCACAGCTCCAGCATCCCAACTGGCAGAGCCTTACTCCAGAGAGGATGCAAGGACGTCCTGCACGTGTCCACTTCTCTTCACCAAAGGCTGTGCATTCAGGAAGGCAGGACATGATTTAATGTTTATCTGTGCATCTCACACAGCACTTCATGCATTGTAAGTCTTCCATAAGTTCTCAGAATTGTAGACTTATACTAAGTGCCTATAAGGACTGGGTCAAATGAGTAGCACCAAGTTCAGTCAAAAGTGGCTCAGATTCAATGAGGCTTGTCTTAAACGTGTGAAGGTAAATGGCTGGCTTAGCTTCTCCAGGCTAAGCCAGTTCTCTGACTTTTCTATGCCTGTCAGGAGAGTACTGTTGGCCAGAGTACAGTGTTGGCCGTAGGCTTCCAGGGCCAGATCTTCACCCCCTAGATAAGGAATCACAGCCCAGGACAGTTGAGTGACCTGACACAGATCTCCCAAGTAAGCAGCCCTGAGTTTTGAACCAAATGTCCCAATCACGGTCTTTTCTGTCCCTAAATGACCCTTTCCTCCTGCCGGTCTGCCCTCTGCCAGCGCTGACCTGGTACTAGGTTTACAATAAATCTTTGTTCACTGACTTCCTCACCAAGTTAATAGGTTTATTTCATCCTAGCCTGACTTTGTAATGGCCATGATGATAGAAATTACAGTCCCTGAATTACACAGAGAAAGAAGAGCCAGCTCAAACCAGAGTTGGCGGAGCCTCCTTAGAGGCTCATGGGAAGTTGGTGACGTCTATGGAAAATCTGTCTTCTGACCTTCAAGCCAAGCATTTTTTTTAACATTTTATTTATTATTTTTATTTTATGTGTATGAGTGTACTGCCTGCATGTATATGAGTGTACCTGTGTCGCAATGCCATGCAGATCAGAAGAGAGCTTTGGATTCCCCTGAAACTGGAGTTAAGGACGGTTCGTAGCCGCCATGTGGGTGCTGGGAATCCAACCCAGGTCCTCTGGAAGAGCAGTCAGTGCTCTTAACTGCTGAGCCATCTCTCCAGCCCCAGAAGCCAAGCTTTTAAATCAAGCTGAGCTATAGTAAAGAATTTGTATCCTCCTTATGGAGAGTGTCACAAAGATCCTAAAACCTGTGGAATTTCCTGAGTGGCGAATATCTCTTTCATGCTAGTGAACTGGCTCTATGTGGGTCACAAGCTAGCATTAGGATGGGGCCTGGGGAAGTCCAAGCAGAGGGTCTAAGGAAGAAACAGTCTGCAGGGCCGGGGCAAGGCCAGGGGCTTACGCCATCCTGCCTACATAGTGAAATCCCAGTAGAACCTTTGCACTTTGAAGCTCCGTGGAGCATCTTGGCTGGTGAGTATGTCGATGTGCCCGGAGGGTGACACACCCTGACTCCCAGGAGAGGACACAGAAGCTTTGTGTCTTTCTTCAACCTCACCCTGTGCACACCCTTTATAATAAAACCATATCGTAGACTGGGATGGCAGCTCAGTTGGTGAAATGTTTATCTTGCAATCATGAGGACCTGAGTTCAATCCCAGAGTCACATTTAAAAAGCTATGTATGACTGTGACCCAGGAGATGTAAGCTAAATAAACCCTTTCCTCCCCCCCCCAAAAATAAATAAAATAAATAAATAAATAAAAAGCTATGTATGGTGATGGTGGCGCATGCCTGCAATCCCAGCACTAGGGAGGCAGAGGCAGGTAGATCCCTGCGCCTCACTGGCCTGCAGCCAAATTGGAAGCTTCGGGAAAGTGAGAGACTGTCTCAAAAATCAAGGTGGAGGGTTCCTGAGGGAAAACACCCCCTGAGGTTGTCCTCTGATCTGCAGACATGCACACGCACACACATGCACACGCACGCACACACGTGCACACACGGGCGCACACACACACACACGCATAAAAAGACATCATTAGTGGATCACTTTCTTGAGTTCTGTGAGATTTTTTTTCAGCAGACCATCCAACCCTGAAATTGTGGCCAGGAAGCCATGAGTGCAGGTGGCCTGGGGACCATGGAAACTGGCATCTAGTGTCTGAGGCGAGGGTGGTACTTGATCACTGCAGGGTACCAATGTGTAGATGCATCAGAGGAGAGATGGAACACCTAGTCAGATTCAGCTGCAGGTGGAGGCCTTTCCCTGCCCAGGTAGGACAACCTTGCTCTTCCCTGTGCTCCTGACAAGGTGTCCACTGTCACAACATCTACTCATTGATTTCCTGACCTGCTGGATCATTAGCTCTTGGAAGAAAATGATTGTACCTTACCAGTTTTACCTGCATTTCCTGCCACTGTCCTTGGCAAACATAAGTGCTCACTGTGCTTAATGAACTAATGACTAAATGGGTGACTCTCCGGTGCTCTCATCCCTCAGCCCTTGATTTCTGCCCCATGGCTTCCAGCTATCCCTGTTTTGCGCAGAGTAATTGCTCCACACAAGCGCCATTCTAGCCCAGGTGCATTCTGTGTTCTGCCGAAGAACTGAGTCTGCTCACTGCACAGGAGATTAATTCATTTATGCCCATCAGCCCTGGGCCTTAATGAGTAATGTCCTGAGGACTCGGCCCACTAAATGCTCTGAGCACCTCTAACAAGCTGTTCACTCCACTATGTTTCCTGTGCGTTTTGTTTTGTTTTCCAGAAAACAGCAACTCTACTTATCATGAATTGGGGACCATAAGAAGCTATCAAGCAGACGGGACATTTTGCACACATTAAGAGTGACAAACAGCCCCCATCTCTGTCTTCGCTCTTTTCTGTTCTCCTGCCACCACTGGGCAGCTGAGTGCCTCTCTCTGAGGCTTGTAGTCTCTTCAACCCATGTCTGAGAATGAGGAGCTCAGCCTAGGCATTCCGGGGTGCACCAACCTGCCTCCAGGTGCCTGCACCAACCCCTTCAGGCTTTGAGGAGGAAAGTGTAGCTTAAGGCTTTTGTCTCTCTTTTCCTCTCCCCCCATCTCCTCCCTCCCTCCCTCCTTCTTTCTCTCTCTCTCTTCCTCCCTCTGGCCCTCTCTGGGGACTCTCCATCCTCCCAACGCGGCAACAGCTTCCTCCTTTCTGCTAGAAGGAGCCCCCCTTTGAGTCCTGTCTTCCTTCCTCTTTGTTCTGTGGACTTGTTTCTTCTAGGTGGTGCTGAAAACCCTCTTTTCTGAGGCAATGAGACTCATGGTCTAGTTTAAATGGCATAAGAGCTATTGGAACAGTGGGGGAGTTCTTAAGAGGAGAAACTACGGAAGTGTCGGTAAAGATCTTGGGTTACCCAGAAGTTTGGCCAACGCTCATTCCCAGTGCTTCTGTGCTGCTCAGTCAGTAGACATCATCCCGAAAGTAAGATCTAACTTCTTTCCCCAAGCACAACCAACTTAGTGGGAGAGACAGGCAAGCCGGAAAGGAACGCTCCAAAGTGCTGCAGGAAACCAGGCTTCCCTTCAGTGCTTTCACAGAAGGCTCCTGTGAAGGTCACTCTTCCATGTCCACTTGATAGTATCTAGGGCATTATTGAGGCACACCTGTGGGTGTGTCCACGAGAGTTTCCAGAGAAGATTAGCTAAAGGAAGAAGCCCTGCCCCAAGTGTGGGCAGCACCATCCCGTGAGCTGGGACCCTTGAATGAATAAAGATAAGTAAAGGAGGGTTGGCAAATGGAGCAAAAGGGGCCGGCGAGATGACTCCGTGGGTAAAAAGCGCCTGCTGCCCAAGCCTGACGTCTGGAGTTCCATCCCTAGAACCCACCGTGGAAGGAGAAAGCGGACTCCTGTAAGTTATCACACACATGTAGATGCACACATGCATACATTGATAATAAATAAAAATATTTTTAACGAGTAAGGGGGAAATCCAGCTGGATCCTCTAGGCTTCTCCTGTCCCTGCTTCCAGACCTGCTCAGGTCCGTGCAGACAGCCTCACACTCTGCTGCTGCGCAGAGCCATTCAACTCTGCCTTCCCTGCCATGTGGACTGCACCCTCCAGCTGAGCCAAAATAAATGCTTTCTTAAGTTGCTTCTTGTCAGGTATTTGGTCACAGAAAGAGCAGTAACTAACATAGTTCCTAACCTACTCTTGTGGGTCAGGATGTCGACGTATAATCCTGATCTGATCCTTGAAAAACAGAAGGAATCCCTGGTTTGGCCAAAGAGGAGAGGAAGTGGTCAAAGGACCCACCCAGGAGCATCTGCCTGTCAAATGTCCAGAACACTGAGGGAACTTTAGGTCAATAATCTGGCATAGCAGAAGCAAAGGGCAGGAGGAGAAGGGAAGAGGCTCCTGTAAGCAACAGGGGCCAACAAAGAGCGTCAATCAGGGTGCAGGATTCAGCTTGAGTGAGTCCAACATACAGCCTGGACAGCGAACGGGTGGCCACAAGACCTGCACAGGCTTGGACACCACTGGTTACTCAGGGATGTACGTTCCAGGGCACAACCTGAAGGTGATGTTCCCTGTCAGATTTGTGCAAGCCACCATGCACGTCCAACTGCCATCCCACTGGCCTCCCCCCAGTCCCAGCTCTAATGGAGAACATTGATTCCTGATTGCATGCTAGCAAAATGGCATTTGCTTTGTAAGAATCTTAGGCTACAGGAGCAAGTACTAAGCATGAGACCCTGCAAACTGCTAGCATGCCCAACACACAGTACTGCACAAAAACGTCCCTCTCCTACGATAAGCTGATGGGGACTCGGGATGGCACTCCTGGGAGGCCTTCATGAGGATGCAAAAGAGAATGATGCTTTTGCTTCTGATGTGGGAGAGATTTTATCAAAACAAATCTTGTCTCCTTCACATGTAGCAGGAGAGAGTATGGACTTAGACTCAGGAGATCAAGTCAAGGACAGTGCCGTGGGTACTCCACTCTAGATCAGGGTCTAAGCACCAGTAGTGTGCTCTACTGCTGTGGCCTGGGTCTAAAGCAAACAAGTCACAGTCCAAAACAGGAAGCCCCACCCAAAGAGGATGATGCCTAGGAGGAAGGAAGCCTCTTCCCACTGTGAAACTCCATCAAGTGAGATTTTCCCCATAGGCTCCTGTGTCTAAATGCTTGTTTCTGAGCTGGTGGCACTGTTTGGGAAAGATGTGGAACCTTTAGGAGGTGGGGCTGGGCTGGAGGCAGTGGGGTAGTGGGGTAGTGGAGGTTTAAGCTTATAGCTCCACCCGCTTCCTGTCCCCTCTGCTTCCCGATTACGATTACGCTAATGTAACCAGCGGACTCAAGCTCTTCGTGGCACGCCCAGATCCACTCCAGCAGTGGCTGCCCTGCCTTGATGAGCGGTATCCCTGCAACCTGGGAGCCAAAACAAGCGTTTTTCCCCCTGTGTTGCTTCTTGTCAGGTATTTGGGAATACTAATGAACCAGATAACTAGTACAGAGAAAGTCTGCTGGCCCAGCACCGCGCATCGGGCCCTTCCTGTTTATTGGCTCCCTCCTTTTCTGAATAGAGTTGAGGCTCTCACAGTTTATTAATAAGGGCTGGAATTTATGAACAATCACTACTGTGGTGTAAGCACTCTATCTGCATTATTTGGTCCATACAGCAACCCCAGTTTGCAGATAATGACTGTTGGGCTAAGAGAAGTTGATTTCGTTGCACGCAGGTGGGAACAGGCTTAGATGGAGTTGAGATTCCTACCGTCCGCTCCTAGCAGAGCCCAGACACTGCACTCTGCACCCCACAGCCTCTCCTGACTTCTGAGCCACAGGAAGAGGCTTAGCCAACAGACGACCCCTCCACTGATCCCTGTTTCCCACACAGCACCTCTAAGGAGAGAGAGTGCTCAGTCCTCCTGAGGAAACGTCCTCGTCTTCAAACCTTACCCTGGGACTGCTCTGAAAGTGTCTCCCTTCTGTCAAAACCTAATTGCTTCTTGCTATAATTCCAGCTCATTATCACCTACTTAGTTTAGTTGGGAAAAATGAAATTAAGGTCTTATTTTAAAATACTTATGTCTCCTGCCTTCATCAAAAACAGTCCACTTGTGCTCAACCCTTTGGCAACAGTGATTTGTTTCTTACTTTCAAGATCAGGCCCCCATTGGTATAAATGACGTGTATATTTTAGTTACAAAATAAAAATTGCTCACTGCCAAAAATTATTCATTGCTCAAAAAATCACTTTTTTCTAAAAGAATTCATGAAAAAAAAATGGCCTAGCCTTCCTTCTTTTTTAGCAATTGGTTTCTTCTTTGTATGATTTTTATATTACTGCGTATTTTCCCTTGATGTTTGAGGGTGACCTTCATCCTCTATCTCCTCTGATATGTTTGTTTTTAGCACTGGGCAGTTTACAAATGAATTTTCATTATGATTCTTCATTATTTTACCTTCAAAGGAAGGAAAAACAAATTGCCCTGTCAGTGAGACAGTCTCACTGACATGAAACGGTAGATCCTTGACATTTTTGAAGGCTACCCCAAGCCTTTGACAAACATCTCCGATGGCATGTAAACACATCCACACTACTTCCTGGCTGCCCTCCAAATTGTATCCCACCAAAAGCCATGCGTTTTCTAGACGCAACTTCAGTTTTCAATTTTTTGCTCAAGTTTTACTTTCCTCCTAAAAAACACATCTGGGATGACTGGGGGGTCGCTGAGGGTGCTGTCAAATCTCTCCTTAACTTTCTGCCTGGAATGGTCCTGTCCACATTAGACATCTGAGTTCTTTCTGACATTCTCTGCTCTAACTTGGACTTCGAGTCTCCAGAGACTCATATGTGACTTTCCCTTGGAAGTCAGCATAGGAACCACTGCACATTCATTTCAAGATAGGCAATCAAAACGATGTAAATTCGATCAACAAAAAGGGAATGTTCAACAAATCCTTTATGAGGATACATATTGTCAACTGAGCTGTGACTCTCTGAAATTCATGTTGTTGACGCTCTCACCTCCAAAGTGACTGACTCCATTAGGTGATGGGACCTTCAGGGAGGTAATTAGGTTGAAGTGACGCCACGGGGTGAAGCCTAAACAGGACTAATGTCCTCATAGGAAGAGATCTCTGTCAAGAAAGGCCATGTGCAGTCCCAGACTGACAGACATCCATATACAAGGCAGGAAGAGAGGCCTCACTAGACAACCTTGACATCTTCCTCGTGGACATCCAACCTCTAGAGCCATGAGGTAATGTTAGGAGTGAACTAAGGGTAGGCAGTTAGGGCGAAGGTCAGAAGGAGAGAAGGAAAAACATTCCCACTTAAGTCCTAGAATGTGTCAAAACAAGACCATGCACCAAAAAATAAGACTACCCACCTGACAGGACCACTAGTCAGACAAGGATATCCATTTTAGTTAACTCTATCCTTGTTGGGGCCATATAGGCCAAAAGAGACAGTGTGGGAACAGGGGATCAAAGGGGAGAAAAACCTGGAGACCCTATCAAAGAACCAGCCCAGCAGGCACTTGGTGGTCTGCCAGCTCTGGACAGCCCACCTGGCAGGGCATCTTTAGCTCTAATCTTACTGTCTCAATAAAAGCCTACCATCACACCTTCATTCCTCCCTAGAACTTCAGTTCCTTGTCTGCCTCTAGAAGAACCCAAACTCCAGGGCAACTGCCCCTTAGCTCACCCCTGGACAAAGTGAACTTCCATTATTTGAGACATTTGGTGTTTTGTTATGGTTTCCTGATCAGACTAATCTAATGCTACTAAACTGACTTAAAAAGGTCACTCAAGAGCCGGGCGTGGTGGCACACGCCTTTAATCCCAGCACTCGCGGGAGGCAGAGGCAGGAGGATCTCTGTGAGTTCAAGGCCAGCGTGGTCTACATAGTGAGTTCCAGGATAGCTGGGGCTACAGGGAGACCCTGTCTCAAAAAGACCAAAAAAAAAAAAAAGATTACTCAAGTAATAAAATTAGAAAATAGAGAAAGTTTGGGAAGAGAGCTTGAGAACAATGAAGAAGTGAGGGTTAACAGCAAGCAAATTACTCGGGTCTTTTTAGGTGTGATTTGTACTAGACTTTATTTTTCAGAGCAATTTTAGCAAATTATTATATATCATATATTATTTATATTATATATAATATTATGTAGCAAAATTGGATAGAAAGGGTAGCTCTCCCCTGTACCAGTTGCACCCACACGTGCACAGACCCCACCACCAGCACTGACAGAGATCTTTGGCTCTGGCTGATGAACCTGTGGACGTGTTAGTGTCCTTCTCAGCCCGCAGCTTTCATTACATTACTCTTGGTGTCATACACTCTACATATGAAGAGCCAGAACGCTCTGACTCCATTTTGGCTAGCTTCTTTAGACAAGCCCAGACAAGCTCAGGCATATTGTACATGTAAAAGCCTTATAAGGTATGAACAAAAACTTCTGACTCTAAAAGATATCAGTCAGCACATTCCAATGCCCTGAAGACAGCCCCTACCAATCAAGACTCTCCCCGTACACAGGCTATGGGGACATCCAATTATTTTAAAAAGGTGCTTGGCGTGTGGGTTTCTGTGGAGGGCCCCAATAATAGCTCCTGCCTGTTGCTGTTCGGGGCCAGCCTCCATCTTTGGCTCATGAAGTCTGTGCCCGGCTAGCCGCCATTTGGTTGTTGTTTTTTTTTTTTTTACTTTAAATTCTTAAATAAACTTTTTGTATAATCTCTTTGGGTGTCTGTGGGAGTTATTCTCGATTCTCAAACCCTAACACATACATCTACCATCATAATATCCTGTGCGGTTTCACTGCCCCAGAAATCCTGTTTCTGTTCATCCCTTCTTCCCAGCAATGTGTCTACACCACCAACCTTTCTACTGTCTGCACAGCTCCACCTTTCCCGGAACGCCACAGAGTTGGAATTACACGGCGTTTGGCTTTTTCAGAATCACTTCTTTCACTCAGCAATAAGCACTTAAGTTTCCTCCATGTCTTTTCATGGCTCGCTGGTTTGTTTCTATTTGGCACTGGGTACTATTCCACTCACTGGGTGTGCCCCAGTTTCTCTATCCATTCACCTACTAAATAGGTGCTTCCAGAATTTTCCAAGTATGAAAATAATGGCTGCAAATATTCATGTGTATGTTCTTATGGAGACAAAAACGTAAATCCTTTGGGTAACCACCAAGGAGCACAATTGCTAGATCACACTATTAGAGGATGCTTGGTTTTGTAAGATGCTGCCAAATTGGCTTGCAACCATCTGCTCCATTTTGTGTTCCCAGCAGCAGAGCCAGAGTGCCCGTGTTGCATCCCCAACTTTTGTACGTGCGCCAGACCTTGGTCATTCTTAGAGCTCTGCAGTGGTACCACACCAGTGTTTCCTAAATGTTCAGACTTACTTATAAAATTACAATTTCAGCCATGTATGGTGGCTCTTACCTGTAATCCCAGCACTCAGAGGAGATTGAGGCAGGAGGATCATCATGTTGGGGGCCAGTCTGGACTAGATAGTAGTTCCAGGATAATCCAACTTAGTGATTGTGACCCCCATCTCAAAAATCAATAATCTTAATAATAACGAATAAACTGCAAGCTCCCGTGGAAGTCTCAGCCTGAAATATACAATCTTTTCTGTGTGCGTTTTCGGTTTAGAGTGATTCCGTTTGAATAAGTTGACTAAATCATGCTCTCGATCTCTCAAGCACTTGCACGTATAAGTGGAACTGGATTTAAGAAACACACGAGGCCTTGGGTTCAATCTCATTCACACACACACACACACACACACACAAACCCTGAAAGAAATCCTTACACAGAACACATTGTTGGAGTTTTTTCAAGATGCATGACTGGGTTGGAACGGGTTGTTCAGTCCCCACTACAGATACATAGATATGCAGAGAATTAAGAAGCAGGAAAATGTTGATGTTATGTTCAAGAAATAAAATAATGGCTAACACTGGTGACTAGGAGCCGCTTTCAGAACTGCTCAGGGTTGAGTGTGCTGTGAGGTGCAGAGGCTGCTGGAAGCTTGGAGCCTGCAAGAGGCTGTGCTGGCAGAACACATGGGGAGCGGACTAGGTGCTGCCTGGGTGGGGATGTGATAAGGATGTGAAGGAGTGATGTGGGAGTGGAACAGTGGACTAGATCTTCTGACGGGCATAGGAAGGTAATGAAGGCCCAGGGAAATGGACTAGGTTCTGACTGGCAAGAGGAAAGGATGAGGAAGCTTCTTGTACATCCTGGGTCATGCGTGGAAAATAGGACAGCCTGCAAGAAATTCAAAATCTAACCCAGCCCTATGCTTAGTGTGAAGCCAAATTCACAATGGTTGTCGGCATGCACAGCCTAGGCTGTGAACCTTAAAAGCTCATTGAGAAGAACAAGTAGCAAGGATTGGGTCAGCTTAATCCTTCTAGAGTAATGAATAAAAGGCCAGGGGAGTGCAGCTCAGGAAGCTGAACAAAGGGTTCAGCTGGTCCCATTAGAGGGCTGTCAATGTCAGCTGCCTGCAACACAAAATCAAAACTCCTCACACACATAAAATTGAGCCTCTCCGCCCAGAGAGCGTCCAGTGCACAAACCATCACGTCGCACACAACAGAACAACCTGCTCTGGAGGAAAGCCAGGCACGGAACCCACCCTGAGATGACCTAGCCATGGCGATTAGTAGACAAGAAACTAAACCAGCTACTAGTATAAATATTTAGATAGCTTAAGGGAAAATGCATTTGTAAATGGATTGCTCTGTAGGAAACAGAAATTATTTTAAACTCTCAAATGGAGAAGAGAGGGACTTTGGTGATGATGTCATTAGCTCAGGTAATTCCTCTGACAACGACTTAAACAAGATGGAGTGATCAAAAAGAGCTGTTGGGGCTGGCTGTTGTGGGTCACTCCTGGAACCCCAGCGCCTGGCAGGAATTGTTACTGGAGCTATAAGCGTTAGAGCCCAGGCCCAGGCAGGTCTCACAGGCTAGGCTGAAACACCCATCCTCAGCAGGCCAATTGAAAAGACAAGAAATAGTGAAAAGCAAAGATTTATTCAACGTGGCTGGAAATTTGAAAAGGAAATTCCAGAAAATAGAAGATTGCAAAAGGGCTGAGCTCCAACATCTGGAATAAGTTTTGCCCAAAAATTTAAACAACAAAAGACAAATTCTACGGGGTGAGTTAAAACTCAGTGAGCTGACACCTTAGGGGTAAGTTTCCTAGTTTT
>NW_008359443.1:930984-960213 GCF_000622305.1 Nannospalax galili
ACGCCCCCCATTCCCCCCCACCCTCGGCCCATGCCACCTTGTAGTCTGTATGGCAGAGAAGTACAACTACCCAGAACTTCTACAGCAACTCCATTATTGTGACTAGAGGTCATAACAACAGGCCTGAGGAGTGGGTCTTGGGACCGTATGGAACAGGAAAGGCTCTCCCAAGCTTTGCCGAACAGGAAAGACCCCCGTGAAATCACAAAAGAGACACCGAGAACCAAACCAAGCTTTTTTAAATGTGTGTATGCGTGTATTGCCTGCATGTATGTGAGTGCACCCCTGTTGTGCGGTACCCGAGGAGGACAGAAGAAGGCGTCAGAACGTGGGTTTTTGTTGAGAAAAAGAGAAACATAAGCGACAGAGAAAGCGAAGCCCCAGATGCCAGGTAAGATTGTACCCTCTGATTAGTCAGTAAGAGGAAAGGGAGGAGGGGCGGTGAGTTCGGGGTTTAAAATCTGTTCTCTGCACGCCGTCAGGCCGCCTGCTATTCTGGCTGATGACCGACTTTGCAAAGTTGTAAAATAAACATTTTGGCTTTTGCTACTGAGTCCCCAGTGCCCTTACTATGAAGTGAGGACTGGCTGGCTGCAGCAATGGCTGTCTACACGCTGCAGAGTCTGAGCACCCAACAGCTGTTCCACCCGTGAAGCTGGGTGCCTCTGGGTGCCAATCTGAAGCTGAGGCCTGGAGATTCCTAGAGAGCTGCTGGTCTTCAGTCCACACCAGAAGGCTGAAAACGCTGGATTCCAATGGCGGAGGCGCAAACACACTCCCCAGCTAGAAGCAAAGGCGGACCACGCTTTCCCCTCTGGCCTCAACGACCAGCTGCCTCCAGAACGTGCCGCCCAGTCTTGGGGAGTCTCTCCCCTCAGGGAATCCTTCCTGGAAACACCTCACAGACTGACCCCCACGCACCCACACCCCAGGCTTGTTCCTGTTGATCCAGTCACGCTGTCAGTCCATATTAAGCATCACAAATGCCCAGGTCTGTGTTTCTTGGCATATGCTCAGCCTGGAGCTCCCACGGCTTCTTGAACTGTGTGGGTTCTGACCTCACGCTCTGCCTCACCTGTTTGGTCAGTGTTTCTGTCTCAGTTATGTTTTCAAAGTCCTGTTCTATTGTGTTTACCTCGCGTTAGGCCCATTGTAACGCTAATCCGAGTCCTGAGAATAATTTTAAGTTTGGTTTGGGGCCTGGAGAGACGGCTCAGCAGAGAACAGTTTTCAAACCCTGAACTCACCGCCCCTCCTCCCTTCCCCTTACTGAGTAATCAGACGGTGCAAGGTGCAATCTTACCTGGCATCTGGGGCTTCGCTTCCTCTGTCTCTTATGTTTCTCTTTTTCTCAACAAAAACCACGTTCCTACATTTTACATCCTGTTTATTTTAAAGCTTATCAGGTGTGTGACCTTAAACGTAAGCTTGGCTGTTAGTAATTTTGAAGTCTCAACTTCTAATTGGGAAAGGGGTAGTTTGAGTAGGGGACTAGCTAACCTGCCAGGCATCAGCAGGGCCCAGTGTTTTCGTTCATTTGTAGCTGGACTTACGCTGGCTCAAGGCATCTATGAAAATGAACAATCAGATTTCATTTTATTTCTTTTTTTTTTTTTGGTCTTTTTTGAGACAGGGTCTCCTGGTAATCCCAACTGGTCTAGAACTCACTATGTAGACCAGGCTGGTCTCGAACTCACAGAGATGTGCCTGCCTCTGCCTCCCAAGTGTTGGGACTAAAGATGTGCGCCACCACGCCCGGCCCAGATTTCATTCCTTACAACCCTAAGCTAAAAATGTTTTTTTTAAAGAACCTAGAGAAAAATAAGTAAGTGCAGTTTTTCTCTTAGAAATCAAAGAAGTTGGGCCTGGAGAGATGGTTCATTGGATAGTGATTGCTATTCAATCATGGGGATCTGAATTTGCATCCCCAGAACCCATATAAAAGCGCAGTATCATTGGGAGGAGGGTAGGGAGGTGGGGGAGTGTCACTGGATCTCTTTGTTCCTCTTCCAGGAGTGGCCATATTGAATAAATTTCCCTTTATTCTTTTTCTCTCTTAAAAAAGGCCTGGAGCCAGGCGTGGTGGCACATGCCTTTAATCCTAGCACTTGGGAGGCAAAGGCAGGCAGATCTTTGTGAGTTTGAGGCCAGCCTGGTCTACATAGTTCCAGGACAGCTGGGGCTAGAGGGAGACACTGTCTCAAGAAAAATACAAAAAAAAAAAAAAAAAAAAAAAAAAAAAAAAAAAGGCTTGGTGTGACACCCTAGGGCTCACTGGCCAGTCAGTCAGTCTAACCAGTTAGTGAACTCCAGTTCAGTGAGAGACCCCGTCCCCCAAAATAAGGTGAAACACAATCAGAGAAGATGCCCGATTGCAAACCTGCATAAACCCTCCTCCCGACACAAAGAATAAAATAAAAACTAAAAATCATAGAGGTCAAAACACAGTAGGCTAGAATGGTTCAGTGAATAAAAGTACTTGCCACAAAAGCCTGATGACCTGAGTTCAAGTCCCAGGACCCATATGATGGAAGGAGACAACTGACTCCCACAAGTTGTCCTCCAACCTATACAAGTGCCAGGACACGTGTGCACATACATGCACACACAAATAAGTAAGTATATGTTTTTAACCTTTTTTTGGTTAAAAAAAAAAAACTGCCAACCAGAAATTATGTGCATTCTATTAAATTGTTGAGTTCAATACATGCACACACACACACACACACACACACACACACACAGGTGGATCTCTATGAGTTCAAGCTCAGCCTGGTCTGCACAGTGAGTTCTAGGGCAGCTGGGGCTTCAGGGAGACCCTGCTTCAAAAAGACCAAAAAAAAAAAAGAGAAAACCCATGTGATCATCTCAATGTACTGACAAAAATCCTACCTCTCTTCTCGGCTGGGCATGATGGTGCACACCTTTAAGGTGGAGGCAATGGAAGGTGGATCTCTGTGGGTTCCAGGCCAATGTGGTCTACATAGTGAATTCCAGTCCAACCAGGGCTATACAGCGAGACCTTGAATCTATGGCAAGCACCAGGCTCACTGGTGAAAGGCCGGGTACTATCTACTGCACATCAGAAAAAGACAGAGTTGCCTGTGCTTACCACTTCAATTCACTATCATTACCAAAACCCAATTAGTGCATTAAGATGAGTGAAAGAGAAGAAATCACATCTGCGAGAAAGAAATGAACCAACTTTATTTGCAGAAGGCATAGGTATGCACACAGACAATCCTAAGGATTCTACAAAAAAAAATCTACAAGATGAATTACTAAATCTAGCATGTTCGCAGGTAAGAGGTCAGTAAAAAGCATTTTCTGCCCGGCGTGGTGGCGCACGCCTTTAATCCCAGCACTCAGGAGGCAGAGGCAGGTGGATCTCTGTGAGTTCAAGGCCAGCCTGGTCTACATAGTGAGTTCCAGGACAGCTGGGGCTACAGGGAGACCCTGTCTCAAAAAGACCAAAAAAAAAAAAGCATTTTCTAAGTCTTGGGTCTACAAGAAGGAATGAGAATTACTCAGAAGCAATGACCTTGCACATGCCCCAAGGTCAGACAGAGGGAAGGTACTTGGATTAAACAGAAATTGGGTTGAAGGAAAAAATGACTCAGCAAAACTTTGTGTAGTGAGGAAGTGAAGACTTTCCGACTTCTCCCTGAAAGAAAATGGAGCCCATGGTTGGCGAGATTTCTGTGTGTGAGACCTGAAATGGCACTGGATTTCTGAGGGCCGTTCTGGCTGCCTCTTCCTTCATGGTGACCAGGTCTGGGGTAACTGCCTCTCTTTTGAGGCGGTTTCTCTCTTTTCCTCTCAAGGGTGTAAGCCTGTAGTCCTCAGATCTGGGCATGCTTCTTAGATAAGCTCGTGTTGGGAGCTGGCCCGTTCTGTGTCAGGTTCACAGAGGGACCAAATCTTTGCACATCAAACTGACTCAAAGTGAGTATAAGATGCACGTCAACCCACAGCTCCTTTCTGCAAATCCCCCAACTAAATCAAGAATGTAGAAAACGGGCTAGAGAGCCAGCTCAGCGGTTAAGGGCACTGGCTGCTCTTACAGAGGCTCAGGGTTCGAGTCCCAGCACCCACATGGCGGCTAACAGTCATCCGTAACTCCAGTTCCAGAGGATCCAACACCCTCTTCTGGCTTCTACCGGCACTGCATGACACAGATGCACTTTCATACATGCAGGCAAAATACTCATACAGATAACAAAAATTAAAACAGCAACAACAACACAAATATAGAAAGGGCTCGGGTTGAAAGGAGAGAAATTTGTGAAACGTTTTCTTTGAAGGGTTACTGCCTACTTCCCCCCATCCCTCCTTTTCCTCTCAAGCCTACTGAAGAAGCTCCTTTGTAAATCTGGTATGTGTCTCTGAAATCTAGGGCTACTGTGGACAGGTGTCTGATTCTGGTCAGGGGCTCATAGGAGGCTTTTTAAATTCTAACTCACTGCTTCAATGTTGGAGCAATCAGAAGACCGCCATATTGGAATCATCTTGGGAAAATAATGCTGATGCCCATGAATACACAGCAATTACGTGGGTGAAGCCGCTGCTCAGGGCTCTGGCTCGGGAAGTTGCTGGAATGGAATATTACAGAATGAAGGGTGAGAACAGAGTTCTCCAGGGAATCAAATATATCTTGTACCCATGGCCAAGGAGGCACGAGGCATCTCTTCAAAGCCACCAAAGTACCTGCAGGACAGTAGTCTTCCCACACCAGAGAGGATGAAGCCACCCCATCATCTCAGAGCTCTTCTCTCTTCCCTCTCTTTGACTCATCCCTGATTAAAGATCCAAGTGGGAACAGCCAGGAATGTGTTGAAGGATGTCAAAACAGAAACCAGTATCCATGCTCCAAAAGGCAGGAAGGCAGGACTCCACTGCGGATGAAGATCTGAGTCTTACACTCAACACTTTAATTTTAGTACTTAAAATTTTGAAACTGAGTTTTTGCCTTAAGAATCAATTTACCTAAGGAAAAAAATTACTAAAAGCACTTAGAACATGAAAAACACTGTGTGTTAAAGAGAACACTGGTAAGCTAGACTTTATTAAAAGCTAACATTTCCATTTTGCTAGAGACTTTGTTGGCAATGGTTATAGTTGGGAACACCAGGATGCACTGGAGTGTGGCTCAATGTAGGCATGAATGGTTCCATGTAGACATATTCACTGCTTTGTGCTCTACCACCTGGAAGGTCCTAGAAGAAAGGACACCCCAGTAGTAATGGAAACACACCTAGCCACCACATAGCGATGTCTACAAACATTTCCAACCAGTGCAGCCAGTCTTCTTAGGAAAATGAGGGATTCTATAACAAGGACAGGAAGCATAAAAGATGAGTCAGGATCAGCACAGATTCAGAAAGCAACAAAATTCTACAAAATCAAAAAGCCGTGTCCAAACCTACACCGACGACAGTGTGTTGAACAGATGTGGGGGCTGAGGATAACCGCATAGCCAAGGCTATAACACTTAAACAGCAAAATAAGTGACGTACTACTGTCACAGCCCGTGTATAAAACAAGTATCACAGTCTATACTGGTGGGAATAAATAATAAATAGATAAATAAGTGGGAGGAAGAGCCTATCCTTCTGTGCAGCAGAATTCCCAATAATGTAATTACTCCACCTTCGAGGAGGTAGACTGTAACTCCATCACTTACAGTGGGCTGTGCCTAGTAACACCCTTGAAAGAGTACAGTGTAACTGGGGAACTGTATCAAGAGTATATTTCTTAAGACCTCCACATGGCAAGCCCTGGGGAGCAGTATCTCAGCCAGGAGGTGAAGGTTTCTATCGAAGTGATGATTCATGCTTGTAGCACACAGCTTTGGTAGGGTGAGATGAGAAAACACTTTGTTCTGTGGGTCTCCCTCCCCTGAATCCACAACCCTAGCTAATCATGAGAAGAACTATCACTGATATCCCAGGCAAGCGACAGCCTTCAAAATGCCTGTTCGGTGCTCTTTAAAGTTTCCTAGTCATCAAGGGCAAGGAAACTCTGAGAAACTGTTGAAGTCTGAAGGGAGAAGGGTGTGGGACCATCCAGGTCTGAAGGAAGGAGGGTGTGGGACCCTCAAGGTCCGAAGGAAGGAGGGTGTGGGACCATCCAGGTCCGAAGGAAGGAGGGTCTGGGACCATCCAGGTCCGAAGGAAGGAGGGTGTGGGACCATCCAGGTCTGAAGGAAGGAGGCTCTGAGACCATCCAGGCCTGAAGGAAGGAGGGTCTGGGACCATCCAGGTCCGAAGGAAGGAGGGTGTGGGACCATCCAGGTCCGAAGGAAGGAGGGTGTGGGACCATCCAGGTCTGAAGGAAGGAGGCTCTGAGACCATCCAGGCCTGAAGGAAGGAGGGTCTGGGACCATCCAGGTCTGAAGGAAGGAGGGTGTGGGACCATCCAGGCCTGAAGGAAGGAGGGTGTGGAACCATCCAGGTCCGAAGGAAGGAGGCTCTGGGACCATCCAGGCCTGAAGGAAGGAGGGTCTGGGACCATCCAGGTCTGAAGGAAGGAGGGTGTGGGACCCTCAAGGTCTGCAGGAGCCTAAGGGGACTAAGTAAAATGTGGTAAACTGATGGGATCTTGAGAGAGAAAAAGGCCGATAAAATAGTAACTGTGGCTGGCCTGGTATCTCATGCCTGTAATCCCACCACTGAGGAGCCTGAGCAGGAGGAGCACCAGAAATTTGAGGCTAGCCTGGGCTACAGAATCAGACTGTCTCAAAACATAACAAGAATGAAAAACAAAAACATTAGGAAATATGAAGTGTGGGTTTTAATGAAGAATAATATATCACTATTGGAACATTAACTGACACACACAATGTTCATCCTAGGAAAAATTAGCTGTGAGGGGCAGAGAACTTACTGTAATGGCCACGATTTTCTGTTAGCCTATATAAGTACAAGATATTATTTTAAAAAGGTATAGAGCCTGTCTCTGTAGGTATAGGGAAGATGGTATAATGAATAAATTTCAAAATTATGATGGAGTGAGAAATAAAATTTGTATAAACAATCCACTAACATGTTAACTACTTCGTCAGGGCATCTGCCCGTATCTGGGATGTCCACAAACCTACAGAAAGTGATTCCTGCCAAAAATGAGTCATGGGCAAAAGTTACAAAACACACTGAAATCTACCCTCACCAAAGAGAGCTGGCAGGTACAGCAAACAGGAACCATGTAGCCACGTAGTATGGGCTCAATCACTGAGGGATTTGGACATAAAATGACCAAGCTCTCCAAGGGATAAAGGGAGCTATAGTGTTCATAAACAGAGGGAAGATAGAAAGAGCAGCCATATTTCAAAAAAGAAATATGAAGCTAGGGACTGGATAGATGGCTCTCCAGTTAAGAGTGCACGCTGCTCTTGCAGAGGACCAGAGGTTGATTTCCAGCACCTGCATCAGGTGGCTCGTAAACACCTATAACACCTGCTCCAGGGACCTGACACCTCAGGCCTCCACAGGCTGGCTCTCTCTCTCTCTCTCTCTCTCTCTCTCTCTCTCTCTCATAATTTAAAATATATCTTAAAAATAGTTATACTGAGAATATGAAAAAACAGTCATTTAAAAAATTTTAAATAAATAGGTGACTGGATTCAGCTAAAGAAGGAAGTACTCGGGCTGGAGAGCTGGCGCAGCTGTTAAAGGCTCAGGCTCACAACCCAAAAGAAAGAAGTCATGAATTAAAACAACTTTAAATGTGTAGAGATGTAACACAGAGACCCCCAGAGACAGGAAAATATGAAAGAGGAAAAACAAGGGTCAAAGAGGATCTGAGGCTGGTGGTGAATTATCTTTAACTCAGCACTTAGGGGAGCAGCACAGGGTCAGGAGTTTGAGGGTACCCTTGACTACAAATTGAGTGGGAGGCCGGCCTGGGATATGTTCAGAGTCCCTGATCGAGTCCCCAATTTAAAAAAAGAATCTTAACTAAAACAACAACAAAACAAACAAGAAAAATGACAAAGAGGATCTAATGAGTTTCCAAAATAACAAGAGAAACTAGGTAGAGCCCATCAGTATCGAGTGCGATACTGTCAGGTCAGTTTTCAGAACTGAAGACGTAAATACTGACAGTGAAGGATCATACGGAGTTCTAAACAAAACAGAAACAAAAACAGACCCAAATACTTAGTGGTACAAGTTCAAAATGCCAGACAAAGAAACTCTTCAAAGCTCCCTGCAGAGGAGGCTGACTGACACGGTGCTAGTGACGGAAAGTAAACCATGGCTATGCGGAGTCCAGAACGTGAGCTCCCAGCAGTAGAGCACAGAATGATGATTACCACAGTGGGGGACACGGCGATGGGAGGGGGGCTCAGGAAATGCAACGTTGGTCAAAGGGTGCAAAAACTTTGTGTTGGGGTGGAACGTTCTAGAGATCTACTTACAGCATGGTGACTTGATAATATACGCTTAATGATAATACAGACTCAAAATTTGCTAAAATAGTAGGTCTTAAAAAGTATCATTCCAAGTGAATTGGCCATCATGTGAGGTAATGTATGTTAACTACCTTGATTTGTCATTGCCCAGTGTATACATGCATGCCGCAAATACATGTTTTTTAATTCTTTAAAATTTTATGTTATGTGTATGAGTGTTTTGCCCTCATGTATGTAAGTGCACCTATCTCATGCAATGCCTACAGAGGCCAGGAGAGGGTGTCAGATCCCCCAGAGTTATAGTTGTTAGCCATCAAGGGGGTGCTAGGAACTGAACCCAGCTCCTCTGTAAGAGCAGCCAGTGCTCTTAACTGCCGAGTCATCTCTCCTGGCCCAAGGTTAAAATTTAAAAGTAAATACTTCCTACAAATGAAAGACATTTAGAGAGCAGACCCCTGTCACAAATGAGCAATGCAGTGATGCCGTCAGATCACTAAGGGAAAGACAGTCCCCTGCATATCTGTCTTTACACAGCTTACATGGTGGACTTCTGTTACTGTCACAAGTACCTGAGATAATCTGCTTACAAGGAGGAAAGGCTTATTTTGACTCAGGATCTCAGAAGTCTTGGTCTGTTGTCCGCTGACCTGTGGCTTTCAGGCCTGTGTTGAGGCCGGTTGTCATGGTGGGGCCCAGCAAGGCTACTCATCTCGTGGAAGCTGGGAAGCAGAGAGAGGAAGCAAAGAAGCTGGGCTCCCCGAGTCCCCTCTGAAGACATGCTCCTAATTACTTAACTTCTTCCCATTAGCCCTCACCTCCCGAAGGTACCCCACCTCCCAGTTGCACCAGAGCCTACCAGGCCTTTGACACCTAGGCCTCTGGGCATACTGATTCAAACTGTAGCATGTTAAACTATCATTCCAGAATGAGATTACTAAAGTAAGCTAATATCCCTTCCTCATCCTCATCCTTCTCCCCCTCCCCCTCTTCCTCTTCCTCTTTTTTTGAGGTAGGGTCTGGCTAAATTCCCCAAACCAGCATGGAATTCTCTTTGAAACCCAGGCTGGCCTTGAACTCATAACCCTCCTACCTCACCTTCCCAAGTGCTACATGCCTGATGTGTTTTACACTTTGAAAGTAATTACTTTGTATTTCTGTGCCGTCAGATGTATCAGGCTGATGGATCTGCTCTGTCCCCGCTTTCTGGGGTCTGGACAGCCAGACTTAGCTAAGCACTTCTCTCGGCTCTACAGTTTCTGTTTGTACAATGTCCAAATCTCATTGCCCTGCTCATCCTGAAAATAATATAATCTCTCTGATATCCCTTGTAAATTGCCTTTGGATTTCAACCAGCAAGAACAGTGTGTTAGTTAGCTTTCTACTGCTGTGATAAAACGCCAGAGAAAAACAATTTAGGAAGAAAAGATTTATTTGGGCTCATCATGTCAGAGAGTTCAGTCATGGTCTCTTGGCCCTGCCTCTGGGCCTGTGGTGAGGACAGAGCATGTGGCAGGGAGCACAGGTAGAACTGCCCACCTCACAGCATCTTAGAGCAAAGAGCAGGCCAGAAGGAGTGGAGCCTGCATGCACTCTTAGGAGCAGGCCCCCACTGACCTGTTCATCAACCAGGCTTCACGTCCTGCTGCCCCCAGAGCCTCCCAGTAGTCCATTCAGCTATGAATTCTTCAGTAGCTTAACCCAGTGATGAGATCAAAGCTCTCATTAGCTAGTCGAATTGAACCCTGGTACACGGGGGGCCAAACCTTCACCATAAACCAGACTTTGGGGGACTTTATACACAAGTTATAAAAATCACTTCCATTTTCTACAGCAAAGACACTAATTCAAAACCGGTTTGGGAGCTGGGGAGGTAAGAGCACTGGCAGAGGAGCACCTCTGCAGAGGACCCAGGTTTGGTTCCCAGCACCCACATGGCAGCTAATAACTATCTGTAACCCCAGTGCTAGGGAGTCCGATGCTTTTTTCTGGCCTCAACAGGCATTGTAAGCATGTGGTGCACCTACGCACACAGGCAAAACACTCATTCATGAGGCTGGAGAGATGGCTCAGCGGTTAAGAACACTGTTCTTGCAGAAGACCCGGGTTCGAATCCCAGCACCCACATGGCCGCTAACAACTGTCCATAACTCCAGTTCCGGGGAATCTGACAGTCTCTTCTGTCCTCTGCGGGCATTGCACGACACGGGTGCACTTACTTACATGCAGGCAATACACGCATGCATATAAAAGTAACAAAAATTTTTAAAAACATTCATATAAAATAAAAATAAATTAATTAAACCAATTTGCTCCACAGATGATGACAAGCTTTTGACTTTCAGGAAAGTGGGATCTGAAATTACTTTCTTTCTTGAAGGCGGTGAGGCGCAGGTGTGTGTTACTGCATGAGGGTGTGCTGGTACTCTGTGGCACAGGCTCAGCAGCCACCAACTTACGTTTCTCAAAACTAGACTTTCCAGGGTCAAAGGATAAGGGAGTGTGGGTCTGTGTGCACTCATTGGACATCCACAGCCTGTTCTGTGGTTGGTTCCTGAGCTGCCAAGTGTACAGTTGGAATACCAAGTAAACGACAGCTTCTACTCTGGAGAACAGGTCCTGCCGAGCGGAGGCTGCTGAATTCCTCCTTCCCAAGAAAGCGGTGAACCGGAAGCCACAGCATGTCTGCGACTGACCTGCAGGGGAGACTGGCCCACCAGGGACCTTGAGAAGCCAGAAAAAAGAGAAAGGCCTGCTCTCAGTGGGGCAAAGGGTGGGGCAGAGGGGATGCACAGCACCAGGACCCTGGGAGTGCGTCCAGATCTAGGACAGCTGAGTTTGCAGATGGATTTAAGACTAATCAGCCAACTTTCAGAGAAAATGCAGTGTGGTCACAAAATGCTGAAAACCTGTAAGAGAGGGGAACAGGCAACATCGGAGGGAAACTGCCCTGGAAGAAACAGTGCTGCTCCCTTCAGTGCTGGAGGAGGGAGCCGAGGGCGCAGGGGCACGTGTGGGTTCTAGAAGCTGTGAACACCAGGGAACAGGCACCACCCAGAACCAGCAGAAAGCAGCTCAGCCCATATGTGTCAGACTTTCCATCCCCACAGAACTAGGAGATGAGCAATTTTGTTATTTGAGCACTAAGACTGTGGTAATGTGTTATAGCAGTAATTTAAAACTAATTCAAATGCTTTTGAAATTGCAAGAGAAAATTATTTTCAACCCATTACCTAAATTCAAACATACTACTGACTAACTATGAGTTTAAACAAAATTTAAACTCATTTTTAGAAAAAAAGTTCTCAAAAAATATGAGCTTCTACATACCTTTTTGCAGGGGAACAGCTAGAAGCTTTGGTCCTTCCAAAATAACGGAGCAGACCAAAAAAGAGGAAGAGGGAGCCCTGAGAAGCGGCTGGAATTGGCACTGGGCTGTTCTGGGGCACAGGTGCCACAGCAGTGCAGAATGAACCCCGCACAGTGGGGTATGCAGATGGCACAGGACATCTGAGGGACACAGCACAATCGCTCATGTAACACTCGGGCTTCTAACTATTGTGAGAGATTGGCAGGGAATTAGTGCCAGAGACTAGAAGGAAGTTTCACCTACATTCAGGAAGGTTTGTTTTTGAAAAGGAAAAATAATTGTCGTATCCTGGTTGTCACGGCTGTGAACTCTACTTGCATATTAAAAAATATTTTTATTAATCATTCGAGAATTTCATACAATTCATTTTTATCATATTTACCCCATTCCCCAACTCCTCCCAGATCCACCCCCATCAAACTTCGTGTCCTTTCTGTAAAACCTACTGAGTCTAGTTTGTGCTGTCCATAAACATCTGAATGTGGGGCCATCCACTGGAGTGAAGGCAACACCTTAAAGGAAATCAACTCTCCCTCTCCCAGCAGCCATCAATTGCCAATATTTCCTCGGCTGCAGGTGGTGCCCCGGGCCCTCCCCTCCCTCCATGCTGGGATTTTGTCTGGCTTGAGCTTGCTCAGGTCTTGTGCACGATCTCGCGACCACCGTGAGCTCATTATGTGCACCTACCCTGTTGTGTCCAGAACACTGTTTCCTTGTAGCAATCTGCACCTCTGGCCCTTACGGTCTTTCCACCTCCTCTTCCTCAAAGATCTCTGAGCCTTGGGAGGAGGCAGTGTGATCTACTTGCATATTTAAATGATCCAGATATAGGTATAACCTGTTTTTATCGGTTTGCTGTTTGCTTCTTTTCTTGGTTGGTTTGGTGGTTTAAAGACCACAGGGCAAAGGACTAGATTGATCGACCATGGTCCATGGTCCCCTCCTGGCAGAAATCCTGGTGTGATCTTCTCTGAGCCATCTGGTTAGTTAGTTGGTTAATTACTTTGTTTCTGTTGTTGCTTGGTTGGTTTTGGTTTTCTGAGACAGGGCCTCCTTGAAGCCCCAGCTGGCCTGGAACTTGCTAAGTAAACCAGGCTGGCCTTGATTTCACGGAGATCTGCCTATTTATGCCTCCTGAGTGCTGGGATTAAAGGAGTGAGCCCCCACACCAGCTGATTAATTACTTTTAATACAGAATAGACACCCCTGAGCCCACTGCCCCAAATCAGAGTTCAAGCCTGAAAATGACCCATATCTAACCCTGAGATCCACATCCCACCCCCACATCAAGCTGGACCCCTTCTCCCCAACTGTGATAATGCAAGCTGAGCATCTTAAACACATGACCAATCTGAAGATGGATCTTGCTGGACTGCAAACAGAAGTAAAAGGGACACTGTTGAGATCAACCACTTTGCCCTGAGCAGCTGAAAACAGCCCTTTCTCTGCAAGACAGGTTACAAGGCTTCAGGAAGGACACCTAACCTGGGCTTTGCTCTCCTTAAATACCATGATTTTGTGGTTTTAAAATAACTGCGATCAGAATTACATGTATTTCCCTTTCCCCTCTCCCCTAAAAAATGAAATGGAAGAGAACTGACCATGGAGGGTACGTGGAGATGCTATACACACTGTCAGCAAGCATCCTCTCCCCAGCACCGGAGCCTGGCAGCATGATTCTGCTGACCTCGGGCTTCGCCCTGAGGCAGGCCTGCTTCCTGGTGGATGCCCGCTCCAGTCTTCGCAGATTCCTCCCTAGCCCCAGACAGCCAGGAAGGGCTGTTGATGTGCCTTATCGCTGTCACCGAACATTTGACACAAGCCTCTTACGGGAGGATGAGTTTACTGTGGCTCATGGTTTAAGGACAAGGCCCACCATGGTGAGGACGGCATGGCAGAAGCCTGAGGCCGATCACTCACACCTCTGCGGATCAGGGAGTAGCTAAGGGGGAATGCCAGCACTCCACTAGCTTTCTCCTCTGGCCCCCAGTCCGTGGCCTGGTGCTGCTCGCATTCAGGATGGGTCTTCGTTCCTTGGTTAATCCATCGTCACAGACATGCCCAGAAGTGTGTCCTCTTAGGTGACTCTCAATGAAGTTTGACCATCACAGGCGCCCATCACCAGCGTATCCCCGGTGGCATGTCACAAGCAGCTCAGAGTGGTGAGGTGGATGTGAAGTGCATTTAGCTAACTGAGGCCCTTAAGGCCCTGGGTCTCACAGCAGCAGCAATATGCAGAGTCCCTATGAAAAGCATTCTCATAAGCCTGAGCTCATGAGGCAGCCAAGCAAGGCTCTGTGTACCAGAACCACGATTCACTAACCACTGACCTTCAGCAACTGCAGGACTCACTCAAGCATTTCCCAAGCTACATAACTCAAGCCCTAGTTTTTAGGACTGTTAACAGATTTTGCCTAAAAAATATCTCACCATCAAGAAAATTTGGAAAATATGGGATTAAGATAAACGTATAAGGTCCTTCTCTATGCGTTCACAGAACTTAACATCTCCATGAGGGCAGCTGCTGTTTTTCTACTTTATACTGTGGTTCTTAGCAGATAATCTAAGTTTGCTGACCCTCAGTTTCCTGTCCTGTGATACGGAAATGCCCTGCAGGTCTGTGGGGAGGGTGAGATGCTGAGCTTGACGCCTCTGGCGTTGTACTGCACATAGGTGTGTCCACAAACCTCAGCTCCTTTTCAGACTTCACTTCCCTTGCAAATTTTCCTGTAGGTTAGCAGATCACCCTCATTTGCACCTGTCTTTGAAACTGACTTAACAGCTGCTCTGCACAGCAGCGGGGTGCATTCTCTCCAGTGGGGACATCAGAGCAGGTTCCGCATCCCCCAGGGAAGGCCATGTCTACTGCACACACCAGACAGACAGGCTTCCAGGCTCAAGGGGCAGTTTCACCTCCTCCCGAATTGTAGGGACAGATGAAGCTCAGGGTTCAAGCACACAGCACAGAGGTACCACCATGGAAGGGAGACTCGGCAGCTGACTCAAAGGGAGCAGCTCTGAACCCGAAGTCAAGGACCCTCAACTCTCTACTTTTTCCTTACTTGAACTTGCTAAGCTAAAATTCTGGGCTTTGGGTTGATAATCCCTGTGCTTCCTTTATGAGATCCATGCTGATTCCCATTTTAAAGGTTACCAACTGTGACTTGGTCACCAATCCAAGTGGCACATCTCACTCACACACGATACTTTATTGAGACTACAGCGATTTACAACAGAGCACTCTTTACAGCATATTGGGAAAACTCACGATTTACAAATTTCACATTCACAATTATAAGTCACTGTTTTGCTCAGAGGCAGACAGGGGACGTAGGGAAGGGGCAGACAGCTGTCCACAGGAGACATAGGCTGGAGAGTCGGCTCTATGTGGCAGGATGCCTAGACACCCTCAGAGAAGAGTGACTGGAGTTTTTCCCTTGAATCCTGGGGCAGGGCCCACTATGGGAACCAGCTGTCTCTTCCTGGCCATCTCTTCTCATGTCAGTTCAGACTGCCCATGGCTGCATAAAGCTAAACTCACCGCCACTTGCTGACATCACAAAGACCAGGACAGGCACAGAGCCACCAACCTGAAAAACTCACTTGGAAATCCCTTTGGATTTAGAAAGTGCTTTCTTCCAAGTCTTTTTTTTTTTCCTAATCTGCTGTTAGCCGGGCGTGGTGGCGCACGCCTTTGACCCCTGCACTCGGGAGGCAGAGGCAGGAGGATCTCTGTGAGTTCACGGCCAGCCTGGTCTACATAGTGAGTTCCAGGACAGCTGGGGCCACAGGGAGACCCTGTTGCAAAATGACCAAAAGAAAAAATAAAAATATCTGCTGTTCTGTAGATGGTTTTTTAAAATTTGTATCTTGGAAACTTCCTAACATCCTCAAGGACAGATGAGTCTAGGGAACTCCCTTGGTTCATTACAGAAGCAGATGTTGTAACCAAGTTGTGCTTCACTGAACTAAGAGATCTAAGTGACTCTTGGACAAGCCTCATCTCCTCAAACAAGTTTCCCACTCAGCATCTCTCTGGGACCAGTCAGAAATCTAAGCATCCTCTGCTTAGAGCCTGGGAATTACTCACTTCTGCCCAACACCTCAAGAGTCACTGAGGACCAGATGGAAGATGAAGGTGATGCAAACACTGGCTGTCTGAAGATTTCTCTGACAAATGGTCCCTTAAGAGCCCATAGGTTTGGGAAGTGACACATGAATTTCTCAGGTGGTATTGACAGGCAGAACTTTCAGGAACCAGTGTTGGAAAAAAATCTCATTATTCAGACAACACAGAGAAATGGCCTGTCTAGGCAGCTCAGCGGACGAAGTGCTGAAGCCCAATTATTTCCAGCACACTGGAAAGCTAGCTTCCCCATCGCCTGTGGAAACAGAACACTGCTTCACGCTCCTTGTTCCTGTGCAGGGGAGGGAATTCTACCTCTCAGCTCTCCCGTTCCCTGCTAATCTCGATGGCCACCGTCTAAGTGAGGGACCTCAGCGAGGCCCTGCCCGCTGCTGGCTGTGACGCGAGGCCAGTCTCCGCCTTGGACTCCTCTCGTCTTCAGTTTCTCTGAGGGACACCACTCCCTAGGAAGGGACTCAGAAGTTGTCTGATGGAGCCACCTTTTCCTGACGATTACAATCTAAACAGAAATGTGTAGTCAGAACTTTAAAAGTGCAGACACGTACCACACACACACACACACACACGGAAAAAGTTACAGATAACTCCACAGCTCATTAACAGAGGTTTTCACAAACGGACGAGCAAAGGGAGTGGGTTTCATTGTATTCTGTGGTTTTCTGAATTTTTTCAAAGTGAAAATACTAATTTCTCTTTAAGGATCCAAAATGGATTCTATCTGGCCATGGATAGGGCCAGCCCACTGAAGATGAAGATTCAGTCCAGGGACTTCAGAAGGCCTTCGTGCCCGCTCCCCCTGTCCAGTGAAACGCTTTCCTGGCCACGTGACTCAAGTTCCCCTGTGAATGCTCAGCAGTAGGAAGGGCTGGGTGGCAGATGCTGGACTTTTGGGGGCAGTGGACCGATCTGGGCCCTGTTAGGGCTCAGGTCGCCTTCAGAGCTCTTGCTCAGTGATCAGGTGCAACAGTCCTCGGCACCTTCTTGCACATCAAATGGGACCAGGCTGGGTAGGTTCTTAGGAACTGGAGCATTCTACTACTTCTGTTTCCAGAACTGTGAACATCAGATCAGGTGTGAGAGATAGCCCCTCCCCTCCTCCTCCTGCTTCCCCTAGCTCATCCTACAATGGGTTCCACAGAGGACAGGTCTGTCTTCCCAGACTGGAGCTGGGAGGAGGGCAGGAGGTGACTAGCCAGTGGGGCCCTCCGACCCTGGCTTTTCTCCATCCAGGCCACCCTGAAGGAAGGGACCGGGGACGGCAGTCGGTCCTCCTGAGGCCTGGGTGGCCTTTGGCACATGCTCAGCAGCGCCTTCAGCTCAACCCTGAAGTTCTCGTTCAGCCAGCAGTAGATGAAGGGGTTGTAGCAAGTGCTGCTCATGGCGAACCAGTGGAAGGCGAAGTAGAGGGCGTTGTTGGTGCGGATGACCTTGCTGGACAGGAGGAGGACGTAGCAGTTGAGGGGGAACCAGCACAGAGCGAAGAGGACCACCACCAGCACCAGCATCTTGATGGTGGTCTTCTTCCTACGCCGCAGGGCGAGGAACTGCTCCGCGGTCACGTCACCGATCGTGTTGCACACCCACAGCTTCTTGGCCACCCGAGCGTAAGCCACCGAGACGATGAGCAGCGGGAGGAGGTAGAGCAGGGTGAAGGTGGCCAGGTCCAGGTACTTCCAGAAGAGGTCGGCTGGCTCGGGGAAGTCCGGCAGGCAGAGTGACCGCACGACGTCCTCACTGGGGTGAGAGGGAAGGAGAGAGAAAGGAGGCCGGGCAGGCCCTGAGTGGGCAAGCACTTCTTGAGGAAGGCCTCCCGACCCCGGGCGCGGACACATCTGTCTCTTAAGTCTTTTTGACACTGTAGCCTAATTATCTGATTACACTTCTGTCTTCCCACACAGAGCATTCTACCAAGGTTAGGAAGATTCCAGACTTCTGTGTCACCTTAACTTGGCATTATCCCTAGCCCACAGTGGACCCCTCCAATATTTGATAAATGAATTAATGAATGATTGAATGAAATTGAATAAATGAATGATTGAATGAAACAGCAGCAGTCCTGCTCTGAAAAGTAGCTTTCTTGAGAAAAATCTCAGTTTCCCATTATACTCAGTTCTCATTCCAGAGTGGAACTAAGAAACCACCAAACAAACGACGGTTCTAGACAAGATGTGGCAATGCAGAACTACCATGTCCATGTGCTTATGAACCTTCATACATGCCTTGGGAAGCAAAGGAGGAGGGAGAGAGCGACCCGTTCCAGAGCACTCACGTCCAAAACAGCTGCAAAATGCTGAAAACCACTCCAGGATCCTTCATCTGCTGTGAGTTCACACTGAAGGCTTGTAAGGTGGAGACCCGAAGCAGGGGTCGGGCTGGCCAAGTAGGAAATTCTACATCAGCCCTCCCATCCTACTATACAGTCTGCCACTGAGGCAGGCTGGAACTAGATACAAAAAGCCATCAATTAGGTCAGGCGTGGTGGCACACGCCTTTGATCCCAGCAGAGGCAGGCAAGTTTCTGTGAGTTCAAGGCCAGCCTGGTCTACATAGTGAGTTCCAGGGCAGCTGGGGCTACAGGGAGACCCTGTCTCAAAAAGACCAAAAAAAAAAAAAAAAGTCATCAATTAGACCATTTGTTTAAGCGCATTCTCCTATTTCCAGCCAGTGCCAAGCAACAGGCATCTTCTGGGACAACGGTCACAACAGCTTCCAAACCGGGGGCAAGAGAAAGCTCTACCACAAGAAGTGGGGGTACGAGCTGGGCCAGCTGCTGCCAACACTGACTGGCCCCTGCTGCACACATACAGTCCAAGTTCAGGGAGGTGGTAAGTGCTGTGCCCTGAGATCGGATGTGGGAACTTCTCCTGGAGCATACGCAACGCATCCAATAATAAGCCGATCTGCACCAAGGCCCCAGTGAGGGACTGCATGGTGTTCGCTCACTGTACACTGCACCTGTCATGGTACGAGCCCCACTATGCATTGCCCATGGGCCACAAGAATGGGCCAAGCACACTCCTGAGGATGAAGAGATGTTAAACAAAACATGATCAAAGACCATTCAAAAGAAATGTTATGGGGGCTGGAGAGATGGCTCAGCGGTTAAGAGCACTGACTGCTCTTGCAGAGGACCTGGGTTCAATTCCCAGCACCCACATGGCAACTATGAACCGTCCTTAACTCCAGTTCCAGGGGAATCCAGAGCCCACTTCTGACCTCCACGGCATTGCACAACATGGGTGCACTCACATACATGCAGGCAACACACTCATACACATAAAATAAAAATAAATAAAATATTTTGTTTTTAATTTTAAAAATTAAAAATAAGTAAAAGAGCATTTTCATTTTTCATTTGGAGAAAGCATATGATATGAACCTGAGCGAGCAGTGGGGAGAGGTAAAGAATTCAGCACACACATGCATGTTTTGTTGTGTGTGAATCAAAACCTTGCTGGGTTCAAATGAGACAGTATGGGGGGGTGCACCTGTCTGTGTGAGCACCCGCCCCCTGGTGGCAGAATTTCATAATTACTGCCTTGCCTTAGCAAAGACACTAGAAAAAGGGTAAGACGTTAAAAAGAAATAAAATAGGAAGACAAAAACAACACAGAGAACAGGTGTGGGGCAGGAGGCTCAGGATGGAGGGCCGAGGAGAACGGCTCAGTGAGGCAGGTGTGTGCAGCTCCAAGAGTCCCTACGTGACGGGGTCCAGTTTGGGCCCAGTGCATTTGGGTCCAGGTCCATTCTGGAGAAGGCCAGCCCTGGGTCCCAGGCTGCTCCTCACCTGTACTTGAAGGTAAACAGTTTCTGGCAGATGGCATGTGGAAGCGAGAAGAAGGTAGCCATGACCCAGATCACAGCAACGTAGATGATGCCCTTGGTGATGGAGATTCGGGGTTTCAAGGGATGCATGATGACCTGGAACACAAGGGAAGCCATCACCAGCTGAGGTTGGAAGCAGAGGTGAATCTCAAAGATGAGGACCCAGATGGCACCGCTCAATCAAGGCAGGCCCTATAGATCAGACACCTTGTATGTTCACTGTTGAGCCCCTGAGCTGCACCAGGCGGCTGAGGTGGGGGTCAGTCTACCCATATTTCCAGGAATGGGGAGAGGGTAGCCTGTGGATTCTGAGGCTCCTGGCAGGTCCAAGGCTTCTCGTAAGTGGAGGACCAGGGCAGCGGCTGGGAGAGTCCTGCAGAGCCGGCAGAAGGAGCTTCCCAGGCTCACCCCCTCCTTGAGATCTGACCCATCTTCCCATGGTTCCAGATCCTGGAGGTGATGAAGGGCTCTGACAATGGAAAGCAAGCTCTCCTCACCTACTGCAGGAAGCCACTCTGACACTATTTATGAAAGCCGGTGCTAAAGCAAAATACAGTCCTGCTTCTGTGTCCTTCTAACGAAGCCAGTGTCACAGGCTTGGGGCCCAAACACATCTTTGAATTGCTACAATTCTTGTAAAAAGCTTTCTCAGTTGCGATGCTGGGTCCTCAAGTCAGGGATATCCCGGAGCTCTGAGTTAGGGATGATTAACCAGTGGCGGGAAACATCTGTAATGTAAAACTTTTCTCACTTGACCCTGAAGCACCTGCACTATCTGAAAAGTTCATTCTTACGAAATTTCAGCATTTCAGAGATCTCAAAGTTTGGCCAGTCCATTCCTCACCCGATGGACAAAGTCCACCCTTACCAAGTTGTCATTCAACTTAGACATGAAACACTGTGTCCTGGGCAGCTCTGTCCACTTTGAGTAAATCTACTAGACCATCACTCCTCACAGTTAACAATGCCTTTGAGTGTGTGTCTCTGAAGCCACCTGCCCCGTGGCTCCTGCTGTGCCTCTTGGGGCATCTCAAGATGAAACCTTGCTTTGTCCTGGTAGCCCTGAGGGTACTGGCCTTGTAGGTCTAAGTTATCTCAGAGCAGTCTAGAGGTCAGAGCCAAACAGACCTTGGTCCTAGTTCGAGCCTCATCACTCATGGTCATTCACGGTTCTATAACCGTGGGAAAGCTGGGTGTGCACATTTCTGAGCTATTTTGTAATTCAGCACAGTCTAAGCACATGTGCTCATGGAGTTCGCAGGTGCACCTGGCCTGAAGCAGGCCCTTTCCAGGACGGATGCTCTTGGGTCCTCTCTGGGTGCCCACAAACCATGGGGCATCACCCCTGATGCCACCACACCCCACCCCAACACCTGCTCCTGCTGTGGGACATCCTGCTTGGTCACCTCCTTCGCCTTCTTTGACCTGCAGTTATTTTTTTGCTTTCTTTTCATCTGTAATTGCTTTTCTGCCCCCCAAAACAAGTTCATTAAATTTTAAGATGGAAAAAGGTAGTGGTAAGTTTTCACTGGACAGCAGAGTGGGACCACCAAAGGGTTTAACACCACACCTTCCACGCCCACATGGATCAAAAACGAGACGAGTACGCCCATTGACTGCTGGGCGAAGTCACGGTCCTGAGCGTTTCCTGCGGGCTCTGGGCAGGCAGGCACAGCTCGAGGGGGAAGACAGTGCTGATGGCAGGTGCCCTCACCTGGTGGCGGTCCACAGCGATGGCCGTCAGTGTCAATGCTGAGACGTGTAGGGAGCAGTACTGGGCAAAACGGCTGACGTGGCACATGCCCTTCCCGAACACCCATGTGCTGTTCACAAAGCGGACCTGTGGGGGGGACAGTGAGGTCAGGGATGAACAGGCCCTGACGGACACCCAGTTCCACCTCTTGGCGGCCTCTGCAGAGCATCCCTTCAGAGGGCCTGTCAGCTTTCCCGGCTGAGAAGTCCTCCAGCCCCAATGGGCCACATGACTTCCCTAGTGGAGCTGGTTCTTACTCATTGGCGTCACCAAACTCTAGACATGCCTGGTGGCCATCAGATGTCAGGACAGCTTGGGAAAGGCACTGGCTCTGGGCTTGGCCTTTCCACCTCTCGTGGCTTATTGCTATGAAACCGTGACCAATGCATGTAACCTCCCTTAACCTCAGTTTCCCCATTAGCAGAAAATGGCTTTAAAATCTCTACTGAGAAGCTGGGTGGGAGAAGGGATCTGGCAAGCTGCTTGGAGGTTCTTATTAGAAATAAGTAGTTGGCTTGTTTTGAGACAGAGTCTCCCTAAAGCCCCAGCTGTCCTGGAACTATGTAGACCAGGCTGGCCTCAAACTCACAAAGATCTGCCTGCCTCTGCTTCCCAAGTACTGGGATTAAAGGCGTACGCCACCACGCCCGGCGTAGTTGGCATTTTTAAGTTAATAAAATTCTTTCTTGGCTGAATAGAACGCAGCCTAGCGAGGGGAGTCTCCAGAAAAGTCACAATACAGCATACAGACCGTACTTAGAATTCCTTTTTTAGTGCAAGGGTTTCAACCCAGAGCCATGCACACACAGTATGAGCTATCTACCACTGAGCTACGCTCCAGTCCCATCCCTCAGCCTTGGGGAAGGCCTGGTCCTCCTCCCCTATCACACAGGGCCATGTGCTCTCTCCGGCTTGGAGCAGCTCCTGGGAGGAATGTACAGTGTCCGGGAGAGACGGAGCATCAATCCTGACCAACGCATGCCTGATCCAGGCAGGGGATGGCTCCAATAACTTGTAAGATGGAATGTAAAGAGTGACCACCAGAGGCCCAGGTGGGGGTGGGGGTGGACAAAGGAAAGGGTGACAGCAGACAGACAGACAGAAGAGTGCTGTCAGTGCTCAGATTTCACAAGGGAGATCGCCACTTCTCACTGTCACCTTACAGAACCTGTGGGTGAGACAAGATCAGGTTGAACGGGCCTTGATTGACACCCAGTTCCACCTCAGCAGTCTCTGGGAAGCATTCCCTCAGAAGACTTCTCAGCTCTCCCAGTTAAGAAGTCTTCTAGGTCCTGTATGTGGAGCACACGGGACTTACCGCAGGATAGCTCATTCCCGCCCTGGGACCTCTGAGCTGCACTTCTGCACCTGTAAAACAGGCTGACCTTTTTCACATGGTGGTTATGAAAATCAAGCAAGACAGAGAATGGGTGCAGAGGCGAGATAGTAGTGCCACGCTTGGCAAAGACCTAAGCCTGTGACTGCCATTGTGACTACACAGGGACATTAAAGATGAGCAAGGAGTCACTTACGGAGGGAGTGGGACAAAAGGTCTCAGCCCTGGATCCGAAACCCAAGGGTCTGCTGGGGAATGAAGAGTGGGTTGTTTGCCTGAAGCATGTAGAGGAGAGTCGCGTCAAGTCTAGCCGTATGGTGACAGGACAGCAGACCCAGGCTTTATTTTTCTGTGTGGATAGGGGGAGCAATTGAGGTTGCCAAGCCAGCCAGCAGCATTCAGAGCTGGAAGTTTTCAGCTCCCCTGCCTCCCACCCCGACACTCAGCAAGTGCTCAGGTCCTAGCCTCCAAATGGCTTCATGTCTGCTCCAGGGCCTCCACCAGTTACTGCCTCCCCACAGCTTTCCCTGTTGTCCTGTCCCCTGGTTGGGTTTGGGGGTGTCCCCTGGCACACAACTGCTGGTATATTTCTTAATCTAAAACTAGATAAATGTTCCCACCCTGCTGAGTATCACCAATGGAGACAGGTATCTTAGGAGGACTCAGGCCTGACACAGATGGCATAGCCTCTTTCTGGTCCACCTCAGCACATAGACACAGACACAGACACACACACACACACACACACACACACACACACACACACACACACACACAGCCCTGCTGTGCCTCTTGTCTCTGCTGCTCCAGCTCCATCAATGCTCCCTGGACACACAGTGAACTTTGGTGACTTCCTGCCTTTGTTCTCCCTGTGTGTGTGCTGATCATTCATCTTGACCCAGGAAATCCCACTCATGCAGCCTCCACTGAAATGCCACGTCCTTTGGAAAGTTTCTTTTGGGCGTCTGGCAAGTCTGGATGCCAGCCTGCCTCCTCCAGGCTGCACCATACTCTGCATGGCCCTACCATGGGAACCACCAGCAACTGTTTGCTACTGTCTCAATGATCAGAGTCATGCTGACTGCAGTATGTGTGGTGGCTGGGAAGAGGGGCCTGGGAGAGGGCTACCGTCACCAACTAGACAGAGGCAAGATTACTCACCCTGCTGCGGAGCCTGTGATGAGCAGACTGGGGGATTCCAAGAGCCCCCCCAAACCCCCACCACCTGTGTGCATGTGGCAGCATTCTGGAAGCACTAAAAGAAGCTTGGACTGGGGAGGTTCCGTAGGTAGGCTGCTAGGTTCATCCTGCACGGAGGACAGGGACACGCCTCTCACAGGAGTCCTCAGGGGCAGGGGCTTCTAGCTCTCAGCTGTCACTAGTTCAGGGCCCACTGCTTCTTTGGCCCTTCTGTGTCTGCTGCAGATCTGGCCCTGCAGCCTGGCTCCAAGCAGTACCAAGCCCTGGGACCCCACAGCGCCCAGCTTGGATGGCCCAGACCCACCCAGTTTGCCCATTCTCAAATGAAAAGCCATGGGGGAAGGGTGTCAAAAAGAGCCAAGATACTGCTTTCCTGAGCACCAAGGAGGCAGGGAGTGTTTCTGGGAAGCCCTTACGTCCTTGCTCAGTGCCTAGAGGGCCCTTTGTGGCCATCAGTAGGTTAGACGTGATTTGAAGGACAGCATGGCAAATGGGTGCTTGAAACAGTGGAATTAGACCATGGGTTAAGTGTCCACTTACATAGAGGCTTAGTGGACACAGCAAGAGGGGATACAATTCTCCTGGCTCTGCCAGGCAGCCTTGGCCGAGGACTGGACCTCCTCGTGCCTTAATTTCCTTATCTGCAAAATGGGAGTCATGCCCTCACATGAAAGAAGAAGAGAGAGCACGAGAGGGCTTTAAGGGTGAGCTTGTAGGGGTCCATCTTTTTATCTGTTCTGAGAGAGAGAGAGAGAGAGAGAGAGAGAGAGAGAGAGAGAGAGAGGCTCTGCCAGGCAGCCTTGGCCGAGGACTGGACCTCCTCGTGCCTTAATTTCCTTATCTGCAAAATGGGAGTCATGCCCTCACATGAAAGAAGAAGAGAGAGCACGAGAGGGCTTTAAGGGTGAGCTTGTAGGGGTCCATCTTTTTATCTGTTCTGAGAGAGAGAGAGAGAGAGAGAGAGAGAGAGAGAGAGAGAGAGAATACTATATGACATAAACCGAAAGGGCTGCTATAGAGGCCAGTGCTGGGGACAAAGCCACTTGCACACACTGTGGCCAGGCCAGGTCTCCCTCACTCCCTCCAGCACCAGCCTCACACAGGGCTGCCAAGTCACAGAGGGAGCACAGCTCAACTCAGCAGCGCAGAGACGCAGAGACTAGCCCCATTAAATGCTAGCAGTGTTGTTTGCTGTTTAGCACCAAGCAGACCCTGTGAGTGGGAGATGGACATTTAACAGGCTGCACTTAAGGGACCTGGAGGTGACCTAATAACCTCTGTTGACATTTCAGGGCTCGTGTTACAGTTTGCGTGTCACAAATGCCTGTGTCCAATGTAGTTACACAGTGAGTGGTCAACCATTGAGGGCTGGCTGCAAACACTTGGATCATTGAACCAATGCCACCAGCTGCAGGAGCTCTGGCTTAGAAAGGAAGGGGAGAAGGAAGGAAGGCAGAGAGGGAGGGAGGGAGGCAGGGAGGGAGGGAGGCAACGCACTGCTTCCAATATATAAGCATCTGGAAGCACCACGTTAGAGCTATAGGAGAATGACAGGAGAAAATGAAGACAGGAGTCAAGCCTGAGGCAGGGGTGACAGGAGAGGAGAAGGAGAGGGAGGGGGGTGGGGGGAGGAGGAGACCCTGGAGATGAGGGGAACAGAAGGAGCGTGGAGGCATGCTTCAAGGGAGGAGAGGGAGCATGGAGCCACCCTGGGCCCTTCCTTACCAAAGTGAAGGGCGTGTTGAGCAGTGTGATCATGATGTCAGCCACCGCCAGGTTGACGATGAACAGGCTGGTGGCCGAGTGCATGCGCTGGTTCTTGAAGATGACATGACAGACCAGGACGTTGCCGAAGAGCGAGAAGATGATGATGAAGGAGTAGGCCGCGATGAGCAGGGCCTTCACCGTGGGGTTCTGGGACTCGGCCCCGTAACGCCTCTTGCCCACGAAGTTCTGCCAGTCCGAGAAGGTGTAGTTGCTCCAGAAGTGCGAGGCGTTGGGCCCGGCCAGCGCGGCCTCCAGGCTGGGGTTCTCGGCGCCCGCCTCGGGCCGCTCGGTGGTTCGCACCAAGGGCAGGAGGGCGAGCAGCAGGACTCGAGGGACCATCATGCCCGGACACCCGGCCGGGCGCCAGGGCCGCGCGTCCCCACCGCTCGGTGCGCGCCGGGCAGAGCGCGCTGGACCGGAGGCGTCGGGGACTGCCGAGAGAACCCGGGCTGCGGAGGGAACCGAGGCTGTGCGGGGTCCGCGACCACAGGGGGAACCGCGGCCCGGCGGGGAGTCCGGATCGCGGAGGGAACCTGAACCGCAGTCGCGCGGGGACCCGGGGCCGTGGAGCCGTGCGCTCCGCCGCCAGCCGCCCGGGTCCCCAGCAGCCCTCGGTGGCGCGCGGCGCTCGCCCGGGTTCTCTCCGCACTTTTATACCTCGACTCCCGCCGCCGCCCGCGCCTCGGCCTATTGGGCTGCGCAGCGTCCCCGGCGCCCGTGACGCGCGTGGCTCTGGCCATCCCGCTCCCCGCACCCCAGCCCAGCCCTGCTCCCTGCACCCGGCACCGCACCCCGCACGCAGACCCAGCCCTGCACCCGGCACCCGGCCCTGCGCCCTGCGCCCTGCGCCCAGCACCCTGCACCCGGACTCAGCTCTGCTCCCAGCACCCGGAACCCCTCACCCCGCACCCGGGCTCAGCCCTGCCTCCTACACCGAGACTCCGGCCACCCCCAGGCGGTGGAAGCCGCCGTGGGGACTGTGTGGGATCCGCAGAGAGCGGTTTCCCTCCCCTAACACTTCCAGTACCGAGTGGCTCCGTGGTGGGTCCAGGATGGCGCAAGCCCTGAAGTTCACTGTCGGTGTCCCCTCGCTCGCCATAGACCTCAGACTCGGGGACGGCTTCTTAACGGCTTATTACCTTTGATGGCCCTCGGGAATGCGACGTGGGGAGCTTTTGTTTCTCAAGAAAACTTCACATTTCTGACACGTCAAAAAGCCGATGAAATAAAATCTCGGCTGTGTGCCCACTCGGTGGGAGGGGCTTCGCCTCGGTGGAGTTGGGGAGCTGGCCTGTAAGGCTGTTGGGGCCGACTGCCTTGCAGCCACCCACGCAGGAAGCTTTTAAATCAAAAAAATTTTAGATGACTTCAAGGGTTAAAGATCGCTCACTGCTCCTGCCAAGGACCCGAAGCCCATGGCGACTCACAACTGCCTGTAATTCCAGGTCCAGGTCATCTGACTCTGACTTCTGACATCCGTGGGCTCCTGCACACAAGTGGTTATACACATGCTGATGCACATACATATTAAAATGTATCGGTAGCATACCAAGCACTGGGTCTGGTGAGATTCTCATACACATACATCACTTACTCTGCTTATTCACCCCTCCCCATCAGCCCCTCTTCTGATCCCTCTTGCTGTCATGTCTCATATACCCCGTTACGCTCTTGTTCCTCCTGTTCCTTTACACCTCTTCAGCTCCTTTCATAGACCCTCACACACGCACACACACGTCAACACCACATTCTACTGGTAAGCCTGCCTCCACGTGGACTCCAGAAAGCATGTACCCTTGTCGCACCCAAACCCTGTGGAGCAGACCCCTCCTACCTGACTCTTCAGTCAGCTCTCATTATGAACCTCGTCCAGGAACAGCGGGCACCAACCTCAGCTCTACGGGAGAAACTCTCCTGTAGATAACTTTAAAATGGGCCCATTAAGTATCACCATAGCCAAATTCAGATTGGAGAGAGTCAGGGGAGTCTTACTAGAGTAAGGTCTCAGAGACAGGTCATGGAGAAGCAGAGGGAGGAAGGTGAAGGGTCCATACGGAGGGAGCTGTGGCGCACCCCGACATGGAGGACAGTAGTGTGCTACAAGGGGGTGAGTGGACACAGCTTGAGAGGGGCCAGGACCCAAACTTGAGGGCCTTATAAGTCATGCTAAGGATGCAAACAACTTTCGGGGGGTAATGGGGATATGTGGGCAGTTTAGGTAGAGCACTACAGCCTGATCTGATTTACATGTTGGAAATGGTACTTCAGCAAGTGAGTGCAGGGTGAAAGGCAGTGACTTGAAGCAGGGCTGAAGGCTGTTCACGTGACCCAGGAGCGGAGTTGTCATCGGCCCTCCAGATGCTGGCAGGAGGATGAGCCAGGGAGGACAATTGGAAGGAGGAATCAAGACAAGGCAGCTGTCCAAGTTTTCAGTGTTGCTGAAGTCAAACATAAAAGAAGCCGCCTTTGACTAGCCGTTCTCCACTAGTTTATCAGCAAGTTCCAGAAAATCCACTTATACCTCATTTTCAACTCAAATTTACCTTTCAAGCCACAGGTTTGTGGGAAGGGTGGTGCATGGATGGATGGTGCACGGATGGATGGTGTATGGACGGATGGAGCATGGAAGGATGGTGCATGGATGGAGCATGGATGGATGGTGCATGGATAGATGGAGCATGGATGGATGGTGTATGGATGGGTGTGCCTCGATTCTGCCAATGGACACAACAGGTCCTCCAGGATTAGTAGGCTGGAATGGGGCACTGTGTACCTGATCCTAGGAGAAAGGACAGAGCATCAGGAAGAGAGTGCCTGTAGCATGCAACACAGAATTTGAGTCGACTTGATGTCCAATCAAAATGCCGTGGTGCAGCCTCAGGGAAGTGGGGCTGAAAAGAAGACAGCCTAGAGGTCAAAACCCTAAGCTGGACATGGTAGCTCATGCTGGAAATCCTAGGACTCTGGAAACTTAAAAAGAGGATTGCCATGAGTTCAAGTCCAACTTGGGCTACATAGTGAATCCCAGGCCAGTCTGGGCTACAGTGAGACTCTGGCTCAAACAGAAAACAAAACTAAGAAGCAACAACAACAACAAAAAGCAAAACACAACAGAACAGAATCTTGGTCAAGAAAATGGTCCCCAGCATAATGCGTATATGGGTAGGAGGTTTTCAGTGAACATAAGGAAAATCAAAGGTTACTCTGGAGGCTGACACAGGAAGATCATGAGTTCAAGGCGTGCCTGGCTACAGGGCAAGTTCAATGGCAATCTGGGCAATTTAGAGTGGTTCTGTCTCAAATAAAAGGAAAAAAAAAGGGTGAGCAGTACAGATCAATGACAAAGAGACCCTGGGTTTGATTCCTCAATATTGACAAATAAATAAATAAATAAATAAATAAATAAATAAATAAATAAATAAAT
>NW_008359443.1:960274-964275 GCF_000622305.1 Nannospalax galili
GAAGGAAGGAAGGAAGGAAGGAAGGAAGGAAGGAAGGAAGGAAGGAAGGAGGGAAGGAAAGAAAAGTCAAAGGTAGGCAGTATCCTTCTAAGCACTCTCTTCCAAGGCCTGCTTGGTACTCCGCAGCAAACATATCCTCAGTCTGGGCCACCTAGCTAGGGCCTCCCTCTCCACCCTTGTTCATGATGCCTGAAGGAGGTCATGAGATGTTTTAGTTATCATCTCTCACTGGAAGCACATCCAGAGCTAAAGATTCTACTGCGAGGGGTTATTTGGGAGGTGAAGGCAAGCATTATAAAGAGAGTGGATGGTGAGACAAGGGAAGGTGACCACTAAAGAGTGAAGTCAAGCCAGCTACCACTGTGGGCAACCTAGCTTCATCCACTTGTAAAATCAGTGTCACACTGGACATTATTCATCCAAGCCAGTGGGTGAGGCGGTAGAGATGGCTAGATCCTGACTCCTATCCAGCATTGGTTGAAGGCTTCTCCCAGGGACCTTAATTCTCCCAAACTTCTGGCCTGCCAAGTAGGTAGCCAAAGTGGGTGAGGGAAGAGGGGAGTCAGTTTTGGTGTTGCCAGATGAAAGTTGCAGGGGCATGTTCTAGAGAGATAGCGTTTACTGAGCATGCCCAAGAGTAGACATTTGGTACAAAATGCTTTCTCTTTGTGGTGGTTTGAATGAGAAATGTCCCCCATAGGCTTATATATTTGAACATTTGGTGTTCAGTTCATGCCACTGTGTGGGGAAAGTATGAAACCTTTAGATGGTGGAGACTTGCTGGAGATCATGCCACTGGGGGTGGGCTTTAGGGTTTATACCCCCGCTCCACTTCTAGTGCTAGCCCTATTTCCTGGGTGTGGATGAAAGACATGATCAGCCAGCTTCTGGATACTTTCCTGTTCATCATGGTCTCCCCCTCTGGAACTACAAGCCAAAATAAACTTCCTTCTGTAAGTTGCTTTTGGTCATGGTGTTTGATCACAGTGTCAGTGTGGTGGTTTGAATGAAAATGTCCCCCATAGGCTCCAAGTGTTTGGACATTTTGTCCCCAGATGGTGGTGGCTGTTTTGGGAGGTCTTAGAAGGTGTGGCTCTCCTGGAGGAAGCACGTCACTGGGGGTGGGCTTAGAGAGTTCTTAAGCCTTGCTGGATCTCCAGTTGCTCTCTTGCTTCCTGTGCCTGCGTGATGATGTGAGAGCTTAGCTTCTGCTGCTCCTGCTCCAGCCACCTCTGCCACGATGCCTCCCTGTCATGACGGACTGTAATTCCCCTGGAACCATAAGCTCAAATAAACTCTTCCTTCTATAAATTGCTTGTGTCAGTGTTTCTATCACAGCAACAGACAAGTGACTTACAGTAACTGATAACAGAAAGTGGGCTGTTGGTTGTGAAGAACCTGACCATGTAGGGTTTTGAAGAAATGTGGAAGACTTTGGAAAGTTGGGCTAGAAAAGTGGTTGATTGCTGTAAGCAGAGCTTAACAGGCCATTCTAGTAAACACCTGGAAGAAAGTAGTGCTGAGAACAATGTAGTTCCAGAGGGAAATAAGGACTTAAGCAGCACTTGGGATATTTTGGCAAAGAGTCTGGCTGGACTCTGCCCAAAGCCAAAAAGCTTGCCTAAGGCTAAGTTGAAAAGCCATGGACTAATTTCTCTGGTGGAAGAAATTTCAAGACAGCCTAATGTAGAAATGGTGGCGTGGATATTAATGGTGAATATTATACAGATTTACAGTGAAAAAGAGCAAATGGGACAGAAAGAAATACAAAATATACAGTTTAGATTGAAAAAGAGCACTAGGAAGATAAATGTTGGAGCTGTGGCATGTGATGGGGAGGATCCCATTGATAAGGAGATTAAAGTGATTAAGGAAGGGCCTAGAGATTCTGACTTAAACAATGGAGAGAGTGCCTCCAGGGCAAGACCACACCCAGATAAGCCTCCAACTTGTGAAAGGAAAATGCTGCAGGGGTCACTGAAGAGAAAAGCTTCTAAAACGGATAAAGCAGGCTGGAGTCCACCCCAAACTTGCAGTCAAACTTGGCAGTGTCACTCACCTGACACTGGATTTAGGGGCATGAAAGATGGAAGAGTGAAGGCATCATCAGTTCTTCCTCTGCAGTTTCAGAGAGCCACTGAGACCAGGCAGCAGGCAGCAGGGATTCCTCTGCCTAGAGAAGGCCCTGATAGGCCATTGCATGAACCTGTGAAGGTGAAGCCTGGTTGGCAATGGAGACCCCAAGAAGTTCGTGATGCCAGAGCTGTGAGGCATCTGCCAAGACCTGCACACAGGAAGTGGTACCAGCCCAAAAGAGAGAGAGATGTGTGTTGCACACAGCAAAGCTAGAGAAGCTGAGCCATCTAAGCCCTTTGAAAGTAAAGTCCCAGAAGTTGGACGTGGAGCTCCTGGATTTGGATTTGATGTTTGTCCTGGTTTTCAGTCTTGTTTTGGTTCAGTATTTCCTCACTATGCCTCCATTCCTCCCTTGTGGAATAGTAATGTGTATTCAGTTCCACTGTATGTTGGGAGGATGTAATTTGTCTTTTGATTTTACAGGGGATTACAGTTAAGATACTTCACTGAGTCTCAAAAGAGACTTTGGATTGTGGAATTTGGAATAGAAGTGAGATTGATAATGACTATGGCGACTTTTAAAGTTGAACTAAATGCGTTTTGCATTTTCTATGATTATGAGCCTATGGGGGGGCCAGGGGATGGAATGTGGTGGTTTGAATGAAAATGTCCCCCATAGGCTCCAAGTGTTTGGACATTTTGTCGCCAGATGGTGGTGGCTGTTTTGGGAGGTTTTAGAAGGTGTGGCTCTCCTGGAGGAAGCATGTCACTGGGGGTGAGCTCAGAGAGTTCTTAAGCCTTGCCAGATCTCCAGTCACTCTCTTGCTTCCTGTGCCTGCGTGATGATGTGAGAGCTTAGCTTCTGCTGCTCCTGCTCCAGCCACCTCTGCCACGATGCCTCCCTGTCATGATGGACTGTAATTCCCCTGGAACCATAAGCTCAAATAAACTCTTCCTTCTATAAATTGCTTGGGTCAGTGTTTCTATCACAGCAACAGAAAAGTGACTAATACAATCAGAAAAGTAACTAATCAGAAGTTAGTACCAAAAAGTGAGGTTTTGTGAAGAGTGTGACCACTGTATTTTGGATAAATGTGGAAGACTCTGTAACTTTAGATTAAGAAAGCAATTGACTGCAGCAAGCAGAGCTTAGTGGGCCATTCTAGTAGGATCTGAAAGACAGCAGTGCTGGGAGCAGTGTGGATTGTGGAGGCTCACAGCTCACAAGGCTTCAGACAGAAGCAAGGATTTAATAGCACTTACCTAGAGGCCATTTGTGTGATATTTTGGCAAGAAATATGGCCTGTTTTCTGCTCGTATCCTGAGAATTTATGAGAGGTTGAATTAAAAAGTAATGAAATTAAAAGTAATTTCTCTGGAGTCTGCTGTCCCCAGGAACGGCAGCAGATCAAGCACACCCAGGAAGAGGGGGCTCACATGCTGGCTAGCTGTCTCTTCCAGTTTTACTCCATCTGGGCCCCCCAGCCTTTTGGATGGAGCTGCCCACATTCAGGACAGCCTTTCCCCATCAGCGGCTCAGCCACGTCAGTCTTCTCTAGAAATGCCTTCACAGACACACCCGGCATCTCTTACTAATCCCTCAGCATCTCTCAACCCAGCCAAGCCAACGTCAAGGTTAACCATCACAGATGACAACACACTTGGAAAGGTATCAAATAGGCCTGCAGTACCCAGTACGGCTGAAGAAATGCCCAGACGTGCAAAAACAAAGCATGTGATTGGATAACCCATCAGGAAGCTCCTCCCCGGAGAAAGCGGATTCTCTATCAGCGGCCATTGATTGTCTCCTATTCACCTAGTGGTGGGACCTTGTGAGTGTTCCTCCAACCACAATGGTGCTGTCATTATGTAGGTCTTGTTTAGGTGACTGTATTAAAGACACAGTAGGATATATATATATACAT
>NW_008359443.1:964353-967828 GCF_000622305.1 Nannospalax galili
AAGTAAAAAATTTAAATTATAAAAAATATATCATTAAAAAGAAGGCCTGTAACTTTACCTAGCTAGTTAGACCCTCCCCACGCTGACCCCATCCCCACTGTGGACCTAGGCCCCCTCCTGCTCAAGACCTTTGCACGAACCACCTCTGTGCAAACCCAGACCTGCACTTCCCATAGCTCTCTGGACATTTTCAACTGGCATGTTCAGCTTAACAGTGGGGTCCAACCTGAGCTCATCCTCTTCGGGCTCCCCCACTTTCTCTGTCCAGCCTAGTGAGGAAGCTGGCCACCTGCATTACACCCGTTTCATGATACAGCTGTTATTTCTCCTCTATAACCTTTGTCTCTGCCATCCTAGGGCCAGAAAAACTCTTTGTATGTGTGTGCATGTGTATGCATGTTTGCATGTGCACATGTGAGCAGATGTGTGTGGAGGCCAGAGGACCTTGGGTATTGTCCTTCAGGCTCTGTTTATGTTGGTTTTTGAGACAAAAGTCTCTCATTGGGACCTAGGACTCACCAAGTAGGCTAGGCTGGGTGGCCTGGGAATCTGCCTGTCTCCACCCTCCAGGGGAGATATAGCAAGCCTGGTTGTCAACCCCGCCCTCCTGGGTTCAGGGGACCAAACGTAGGTCTTCATGCTTGCACAGCACTTTGCCGGCAGAGCCATCTCCTCTGCCCAAACTCCCTCTCCTTTGAGAACCAGTTCCAACGTTGCCTCCTCTCAGAAGACTTTCCAACCCCCTTCAAGGCTGGAGTCCCCAGATTGCTCTTTTTAAAATAATTATTTTTATTTATTATTTTCATTTTATGTGTATGAGTGTATTGCCTGCATTTGTGTAAGTGCACCGGTATCATGCAGTGCCCTCAGAGGTCAGAAGAGATTGTCAGAGTCCCCTTGACCTGGAGTTGCAGGCTGTTGTCAGCTGCCATGTGGGTGCTAGGAACTGAACCCGGGTCCTCTGCAGGAGAAGCTAGTGCTCTTAACTGCTGAGCAATCTCTCCAGCCCCCAAACTGCTCTTTTAACAGCACTCTCCTAATGTAAGTTTCACTCTCCTGTGGTGACCTGCCCTTTCGTGTCTTGCTATTGCTGCACAGCTGTTTTTCCCACTAACCTGTCAGTTCCCCCAGGCCAGGAACTCTCTTAGCCCTACCAACATCTCCTGCTTGCAGTACAGAACCCAAACAGGGGACACATCCAGTATTGAGGTAGATAGGGCACCTGGAATCCTCAGACACCCAGGGATGTAAACTGTTATTCGCTGAAAAATTTCTGTCCATCTAGTAGCATCCTGGGACACATCTAATCATTTAAAATTATGGCTTGGAGGTTACGAGCACATGCTGCATGAGGACCAGAGTTCAGATCCCAGCACCCACATAAGAGTCGGGCATGGTCCCATACATGCCTCTAACCCCAGCATTGATGAGGAGTGGAGACAGGAGGATCACTGGGGCTTGCTGGCTGCAGGCCTAGCCAAATAAACAAAAACCAAACCAAACAAAAAAAATTCAAACTCTAGGTCCATTGAAAGGCCCTATTTCAAAGGAGGAAGGGGAGGAATGTACAGAAGGACATCTGACATCCTCCTTTGCCTTCATGCGTGAGCACATCTATATACATTTGTGCATACAGACACACCTCACACACATACATATACACATGTATATGCACACACAGAAAGTTTTAAATTACGCAAACCTCCAAGTACTATAAATAACCATTTTCTGACTCTGTTGATAGTCAATCACTTGAAGCAGACACTTCATTAGATCTTGGAAGAAGCAAAGACACACTCTCCCTCTGAAGGATAGAGCCATGGAATTACGTTTGAAGGAACTGTAATTCCATATCTGAGTCATATTTCTCAGCACCAGCTCTAATTTTATGCTAATTGCCACTGAGCTCTTTCTACTGCTGTTCGTGCTGTGTTTTGTCTCAAGTAAGATCCTCATATGTGAAAGAGGAAATTAACCAGGATATTTAAGCCATTTGAGTAAAATTGCGTCTTACAGAGGAAGAAAGGTGATTAAAGTTTTTTTTAACACAATATTGAATCAAAATTTTGTTAAAGGTGTTTCCAGGTGGTGCCAGGGACATGGCTCAGCAGGTGGAAGTGCTTGTCACCAAGTATGATGACCTGAGTTCAATCCCTGGGATTCATGTGGTGGAAGGAGAGAACTGACTCCTGACTGAAGGTTGTCCTCTGACCTCCATGTGCCCTATGGTGTGAACACATGTGTGCACACACATGCACACACATGAAATCAATAAATGTAATTAAAATAAAAATGAAATGTAAAGATTTCTTTTTAAAAGGGTCTTTCAGGGCTGGAGAGATAGCTCAATGGTTAAGAGCACTGGTTGTTCTTACTGTAGGGCCTGGGTTCGATTCCCAGCACCCACATGGCCACTAACAACTGTTTGTCACTCCAGTTGCAGGTGATCCGACGCCCTCTTCTGACCTCTATGGGCATTGTATGACACAGGTGCACCCACCTACATGAAGGCAATACATGCATTTACATAAAATAAAAATAATAAATGGGTTTGTTTGGTTTTTTTTGTCTTTTCAAGACAGGGTCTCCCTGTAGTCCCAGCTGACCTGAACTCACTATGTAGATCAGGCTGGCCTTGAACTCACAGCGATCCGCCTGCCTCTGCCTCCCGAGTGCTGGGACTAAAGGTGTGCGCCACCACACCTGGCCAAATGTTTTAAAAAAATATTTTTTGTTTTAGGAAGTATCACCAGATCTGCAGCTTCTCCTCACAGGACATGGTTGTAGTAACATCGACACATGCTTTTGAAAAATGCGTTAACAAGATGTTTTTATTTGAATTATCATTGAAGGCCATTCAGCCATTCGTTCTGAGCTCCAGAAAGGAAAAGTTCCCCTTTTTCATATTCATTTTGTAGACTTCCATTTCATAAAGGTCATGCTATGCTAAAGACAAATCCAGAAATTACACTTGAAAACTCTGCTTGCAGTGTGACTGAGGACTGCTGTGGTGCTGGGAGTCTGACCATCACACTGCAGTTAGGAATGTCACACTGTGCTGTAATGAACAGACCAGAATACGGGTCCTATCTTGGCCCACCTGTTAGACATAACATCACATGAGAGCATTTTAAGCTGGGTGTGCTGGACAGCTCTGTAACTGGGGAATTGTCTCCATTGGACTAACCTGTGACCACATCTGTGGGGCATCCTCTTGATAGCTGAGTGATGTGGGAGGGGAGGGCCCAGCCCACTATGGGCAGTGCCACCACTGGGACGGTCATTCTGTATTGTATAAGAAAGTATGCTGGGCGTGGTGGTGCACGCCTTTAATCCCAGAACTCGGGAGGCAGAGGCAGGCGGATCTCTGTGAGTTTGAGGCCAGCCTGGTCAACATAGTGAGTTCCAGGGCAGCTGGGGCTACAGGGAGACCCTGTCTCAAAAAGACAAAAAAAAAACTCAAAACTTTAAAAGG
>NW_008359443.1:967843-968660 GCF_000622305.1 Nannospalax galili
AACTCACAGGGATCCGCCTGCCTCTGCCTCCCGAGTGCTGGGATTAAAGGTGTGGGCCACCATGTCCAGCTTTAAAAGGTTTTAAGAGTAGAATAATAAAATACAATTTAAATGCAATTTAAATTATGCTAAGGGAAACACCACATCTCATATATATGTGTATACACACACACACACACACACACACACACACACGCGCGTTCAACTGTTAAGTAAAAATTCTGAACTGCAAGTGAGTTCTGAAAGGCTGCTGGATACCCTGGCTCCATTCGGCCCGCCGTCTCCTCCTGTGCTGCTCTCCTCCTGGACCCCTGGCCCGAACTTGGCCTGCGCTGTGCCCCACACCACCCTCTACTACACTGTGGATAACAGCCGTGCGCACGGCCCCTCTCTCAGCCTGAGCTTCCCCAGGCCCGCGCCCACCCCTGCCTTACGCTGCGCCTGGCATGGCGCCTGACACAGAGCAGGCTCTCAGTAAACACTTAATGCAAGAGTCGGTGAAAACACAGATTCTGAAAAAGGAAAAACATCCAAATCGTTTATGGAAATAGGGCAGAGCTGTTCATTTCACCCTCGCCCTCTGAGAACAAAAATGCCTCTTCAGAGCACATATGGCTGTTCTGCCCGAGGTACAGAACCGGAACTAGGGAGCTAAAGATTCCATGTCCTCTTGGTCAGTGTGACCAAATACCTCACAAGAAGCAATTTAAGGGAAGGAGGGTTTATTCTGACTTACAGTTCAAGGGGATCATTCTATCATGGCTGAGAAGGCGTGTTGGCAAATGGGGAAGGTGGGGGGGGCGGGGAAGGGACGCGG
>NW_008359443.1:969799-973396 GCF_000622305.1 Nannospalax galili
GCTGTATGTGTTTTCACAGTAGATGGAATCCCACTGAAATTGGCCAACAGCCCATGGAAAACAGATGATGCAGAGACCCGAAAGTTCAGTGTCTTGCCACAGAGGGAAGATCATCCCACACCTACCACCCCCTCCAGGGCTCAGGGACTTTTGCAGAAAAGGTTGGTAGAAAGAATGTAAGAGCCAGAGGAAGGGGTGGAATGTTAACTAGAAGTGTCCTCCGAGCACTATGCCAGTAAGCTGTAGTCACGCCTCCTTCTCAGGCTCATCAAGGAGTGGTGGGGGGGGGGGGGTCAGTTACCCCTCCAACCCAGTCAGTTGACCTTAGCTACGTGTGGGGGGAGAGGCAAGGGATATATAAGCCAAGAACACCAAGAGATACTTTTCTCACCATTTTGTGCGGCTGTCAGGAGGTCACAGGATCTGTATTTGAGTGTGGACTTTACAGCACAGCCATAATTGTGGGGCACCCAGTCTTCTGTAAATAAACCCCTACCCTATGATCTGTTAAAAATAAATAAATAAATAAAAATAAATGGCTCCCCAGCATTCTGTCTCATGGAATTCCAAGCACGATGCATTTTTACTGTAGTAAATCATACTTGGTGGAGTAGTCTTTTCATATGGACCTTTTTGGACCTGCTATTCAGAGCTGTGCATCCGGCTTTGGTTCATTTATCTCCGCTGGTCTAGATTATTGGCTTGGACAGAGTCCAGAAAATAAAATTCTAGGCAACGAAGATGAGGCTGTTCTAAGGCTCACGATGAGCCTGCTAGATGGCTAGGTGGGAAGGGTACGTCCACTTACACTCCCACAGCAAGAGAAAAGCTCCTAGCTCCCTCAGCCCACCCAACACCTCATTCCTTACTTGATTCAGTGAAACGCATCATAAGGGCTCCTTCCACTGACTCCAGGCTCTAAAAATCTTCCTTATCCAGATGCTAATGGTGAGATAGTTGGTCAGTGAAACCTGGACTCTGTCCTCTGTTGCTTAGAGCTATGTGATTCATGCAAGTGGGCCTCTGAGCATCTGCTTCCACTTCAGTGAATAAAAATATCTATCTTATTGGGCTTCCTGGTGATCAGGGGCAGTTATGTTCACACACTGTAGTGCTTAGCACAGTTCTGGCTCAGGAAAAGAATTCAGGAAAGGTTTTATCACCATTCTTTAGACCACAGGTTCTGTGAGCTCGTATCTATTGCACTGTTTTGGCACTTCCTAGTGCCTGGTGCATAGCTGGTACTCAGTACCAAAGAGGGAAAAAGTTCTGTTTCTATACTATTGTGGTTTAGATCTGAAATGCCTTCCCAAAGCTCCTGTGTTAAAGGCTTGGTTCTCATCCAATAGTGTTCAAAGGTGAAGCCTTTGGGAGGCTCCTGGATTGGGAGGGATCCACCCTCATCAATATATTAGCCACTGATAGCTTTAAAGCTTCATGGGAGGTGACAGGAACTCTAGGAGGTGGGACTGGATGGAGGAGGCAGGCCACTGAGAGGCACTGTCCCACTTAGCTTTCTCTTGCTGTGATAAAACACTGATCAATACCAATTTGCGCAGGAAAAGGTTTATTCAGCTTACAGGTTACAGTCCCTCATCAGGGGAAGCCAAGACAGGAACCCAAGGCTGGAGCTTGAAGCAAGAATCACAGGGGGAAAGCTGCTTACCAACTCGACTCGCTCAGCTATCTTTCTGACCTAGCCCAGGCCCAACTGTCTGGGGAAGGCACCACCCACAATGGGTTGGGCCGTCCCACATTAATTAGCAACTAAGAAAAGACCTCCCAGACAGGGCCACAGACCAGCCTGGTGAACTCTTCCACCGAGGTTCCCTCCTCCTACGTGCGCCAAGTTGACAACTGGGATTAGCCATCACATGTCTGCTTTGTCCCTAGCCTTTCCTCTCTGCTCTGGGCTTCCTGGCCACCATGAAGTGAGCAGCATTTCCTCCGCACATGAACCTCCATGTTGTTCAGCCTTGGCACAGGCCTAAAACAATGGAGCCCACCTGGCATGGCTGAACCCCAGACTGTGGGCCTCTTCCTTCCACTGAGGTCACTCAAGGCTTCTGTCAGTAACAGGAAGCTCAGAGATAAGCAAAGCTGGGAGCCACTTCAAGTTTAATTCCAACAGTCCTAGGCTGAGTACCTATTTGCATTCCCTGTCTATCATTTTAACTTCAACCTTTTGTCATCCAACCGAGCAATGTGGTGGTTTGTTACTAAGTCTTTAAATGTGACCAAATACTGAGGCCAACAGTCCACATCTAAGAATGTGTCCTGAAAGAACAAAGTAGCTATCTTCACAGCAACATGTATGTACCCTGTATGCTGCTTGTGTTTGTTTTTTGGTTTTTGGAGGGTTTTTTTGTAGAGTAACAATACTTTTAAATATTTTATTTATTTTTATTTTATGTGTACACATGTATTGCCTGCATGTAGGTAACTGCACCCATGTCGTGCAATGCCCACAGAGGTCAGAAGAGGCTGTCAGATCCCCTGGGACTGGAGTTATGGACAGTTGTTAGCTGCCATATGGGTGCTGGGATACGAACCTCGGTCTTCTGCAAGAACAGCCAGTGTTCTTAACCACTGAGCCATCTCTCCAGCCTTGTAACATATACTTTTAATATTTAGAAAAAAAAACAATAAATGTGATTTTGGCAGAAAAAAATAGAAACTTCTATGGAAAATCATCAGTACAGAGATTTTTTCTTTCGTTTTATTTTATTTTATTTTTGTGTATTTCGTACAGAACATCTCAAACAATCTTAATCATCTTTATACCCCCATCCCCACTGGCACCCTCCCATAGCCTCCCCCCAACTGGAGCCCATATACTCTGTCATCCCTGTTACCGTCCACTGTGTTGCAGTGCCCCCAGCCATTCCCCAGTGCAAGTCCATCCACTGAGTCTAGTCAGCCTATCTAGAGTTCCTTGTTTTAGGAAGATCAGTTCTTCTTCATCTAGCAGCAATCAGTTGCAAACATTCCTTTAGATAAGATTGGGGTCTGCTGTTCATTATCCAAGTCCATGCTGGATTTTCATCCACCTGAGTTTGTATGGGACTCTGTATGCTGACACCTATGCCATAGAATCATATGAGCAGGTTCCCAGGAGCTTATAGGTGTTTCCATATCATCATGCACATCCTTCCTGGCTCTTAGAATCTTTCCACCCTCTCTTCCACGATGGTCCCTGAGCCTTGGGTGGGTGAAGTTTAATAAAGGAGTCCTGTCCAAGGACCGGCATTCTACAGACTCTTGATTTCTACACTTGGGCCATTTGTGACCTTTTGTGTTCCTGGCCCTCTGCTGCATGAGGAGCTTCCTTACTGAGAACTGATTCCTTAGTGTCCTTTTCTTTATCCCTGTTCTGTGTTCCATGAGTCTTGGGTGTAGAGGTTGCATTGCAGATGTGTCCCTTAGACCTGGGAAATTCATAGACAATGCCCGTGTGTGACCAGTTGTGGTAATTTGTATTAGTCTTTGTTGCAAAATGAGCTTCTTTGATGAGTGGTGACTGGGATATTTGTCTGTAAATATAAGGATAAATATTTGAACATAGTAAGAAATCACATTAGTCTAGCAACATGACAC
>NW_008359443.1:973571-1037486 GCF_000622305.1 Nannospalax galili
ATTTCATCTTACCCCAGTCAGACTGGCTAAGATCAAGAGAACAAATGATACCAAATGTTGGAGAGGATGTGGGGAAAGAGGAATGCTCATCCACTGCTAGTGGGTCTGCAAACCTGTTCAACTCCTATGGAAAGCAGTGTGGAGAGCCCTTAAGAAACTACAAATGAACCTACCATTTGACCCCGTTATACCACTCCTTGGCATAGACCCAAAGGACTCATCCTATTGCAGAGACACTTGCACATCCATGTCTGTTGCTGCTCTTTTCGCATTACAGAGATTTTTAGCAGACAGTCACATTAATCAATCCCAAGTGTCCTAGCATCGGCCCAGCCCTTGCTTAATATGAAGTCATGTGCCGTCTGAAAACTTGTACTCCTCTTGTTCACCTCCTCTGGACCAGGCTCCACAAGTTGTGTGCAACTTCCTCCCAGGTAAAGACATTCCATCTTGAAGGGAAGCTTGTTAAGGTGCAGGATGTTAAAAGGGAGGTACAGAACAGGATGTTCTCAGCAGAGGTAACCATTCCAACTCATTAAGTTGGGAGGTAAACAACTCAATAGCCTCAGGAAGTTCCTGAAATTAGCCAGGTTCTGTAGCCCACCTTCCAAGCATATATAAGCCGTAAGGACCACTGAGAGATTTGCTCTGACCAGCTGATCTGCCCAGCCACCTGAAGGAGGCAGAGACCAGGTAAGATGCCTGGAAAGGACACTGTTCATCCTGCTGAGCTGCCTGCAGGTGGGGTAGTGAGCTCCAGGGTTCCTGTTTTCATGAGCTGTCACCCATGCTGGGGTGGCCTTTGGTGATGCAGCTCTTTGAGTTATTTCTGCTCCTGTGAGTAGGTCCACCCACACTCCTATAAGTAACCCCAATACAACTCATTGGTTCATCAGGCAGGACTTTGGGAGCATTCGTCGCTGTCCCTGTCTGGGGTGAGTAGTCGTTTGTTCGTGTCTCCCTGGGAATGGAGTCAAACCACACCCTCAGCCACGGTTCATGTTCCTGTGATGAGCTTTGACTCTCTTTTATGCAGTTATGTTCAAACTTGCAAACAGGCTAAGGTTTTCAGTTCTTTGTCGTGACATGCCCTAGTGGACAGGAGGAAGTGTAGTCATAAAGAATGGAATTTGGACCCCATGGGCGGTAGTACAGGCCTGTAATCCCTGGTACTCATGAGGCTAAGGCAGAAGGAATTTTTATTTTAAAGCCATCCTGTGAGGCCCTGTTTCAAAAGGGGTTGGGGGAAGAGATTTGAATTCAGATAGAATTGGATTTAACTCATCTCTACTATTTATTCATGTTTAAATTTATTAGAATTTCAACTTACAAATTTAACTTAAAATTTAAATGATAAATTCCTCAGATTCAAACTTCAGCTTCAGCATTTATTATATAAGAGATTATGCATAAACCTTATTCTCTGTAAAAAGGTAAATAACGCCTAGCATATAGTGTTGTAAGACTTAGACGATACTACGTGAACAGATCTGAACCTGGCGCTAACAATGCTCCAAGCCTTCCCTTTCCTCCTTTATGCTCCTGAAAGTTCACTTTGTTTTCTCTGTGATTTTGTTTTGGCTCTTTTATGGCATCTTGTGCATTGATGGAGAGATGAGACGTTTGTGGCCACAGTGCAGAGCAAAGAAGAAGGGAAGCAAAGCCTTGATCTCTGTGATGCCAGGTCTGAGGACGGAGGGAACCTGGTGGCTAGATGCAGTGAGGGTCAGAGCTGGAAGCCTGGGCTGGTTGTTTTGTAAACAACGGCAGGTGTGGCGGCCAATCCTCAACATCACCTTGACCGGATTATAACAACGCAACAGGCTGAATCAAAAGAAGAGGTCTGAGCAGCAGCGTTCCTCTCTGCCAACTGACTGCAGCGGCCTCACCTTGCCTGTGATAGACCAACTGACTTCAGCGGCCTCACCTTGCCTGTGATAGACCAACAGACTGCAGTGGCCTCACCTTGCCTGTGATAGACCTGTCTCCTCATCAACAGTGAGCCAGCATTGACCTTCCACCTGTAACTTGCCTTTTGTCAGATATTTGAACATAGAAAAGAGAAAAGCAGCTAATACATCAGGGTCTCCAGAGAAGAGGGCCAAAGTTTTACAAGGACTGCAGGGAGGGAAGGGCAGGTGAGGAGCAGCCCTAGTAGTTCTGATGAAGAGACTGCCTTGCACATGGGCAAAGGAACTTAGCCAGGGAGGGAGGGAAGGGCAGGTGAGGAGCAGCCCTAAGAAACAGCGTAGTTCTGATGAAGAGACTGCCTTGCACATGGGCAAAGGAACTTAGCCAGGAAAGTGGGGCTGACAGCATTTCAGAGGGGAAGTGGAAAGATCCCAGCAAGGGTGTGCTCAGTGCACAACACGAGCTTTAACTCTGGGGAACAAATAGTTTCTCTATCAAAGGAAACGTCTATTAAACCCTGGGGACAAGATCGAGATTTAAATGAAATCAGCTGCAATTGACAGTAGCTACAAACTATAATTAAACTGAAACTCGATGATTCTTAGTAAAACCTTATATTGGGTCACAGCAGGACAAGTAAGTATAAAATGTATTTGAAAATGTAAAGAGCAGTGAAGTCTCAAGACAGCCTTCAAGAATAAAAACAAAGGGCAAAGATTATTCTATAGGTTTAGAAGACTTGTAAAGGTTCAATAATTCACTCCAAATAGGTCATCAGAACAGAGTAGAGTTAAAAACATTACCTGTATATATAGGGTCTCACTAACCATATGCAGAGTGGGAAAGGGAGGTTATTTCAACATTCAGGGCTGAGCAAGTCATCTTTATATGGACAGAATAAACAAAACATGATCCCCAGCTCACATCGGGGAAGTAAACTATAGAAATTAGTGTGGTTTCTCAAAACACTAACATCGAACTATATGACCCAGCTACCCCACTCCGGTCCCAGTTGGATAGTAAAGTGTGACAGGTAAAACGTTAGGCAAACTCTCAGGTCACATGAAGAATCTGTACGACCTTCTGGTGTGGAGTGGTCTTGTCAAACAAGATGTAAAAGCAGTTATTGATAAACTGGATAAAAGTCCAAGTATGAAATTAAATTGTAAAGATGTAGGAACAAAAGCAAATTTAACTGCATTTGAAAATTATTTGGGGCTGTTAAGATGGCTCAGTGGCTAAGGGTTCTTGAGTAGAAGGAGAACCAATTCCTGCAAGTTGTCCTCTGACCGTCCCTATGTATGGGTGCACACAAAATAAAATAAATAAATAAATAGATAAGTGTAAAAAATTTATATAAGATGGGGCTGGAGAGATGGCTCAGCAGTTAAGAGCACTGGCTGCTCTTGCAGAAGACCCGGGTTCAATTCCCAGCACCCACATGGCAGCTAATAATTCTCTGTAACTCCAGTTCCAGGGGAATCCCGTGCCCTCTTCTGGCCTGTGAGGGCATTGCACAGCAAAGGGTGCACTTAAATACATGTAGGCAATACACACACGTGAAATAAAAATAAAATGTTTAACAATTTTTTTTAATTGTATAAGACCAGGGCTGAAGAGGTGGCTCAGCAGTTAAGAACACTGGCTGTTCTTGCAGAAGACCCGGGTTCAAATCCCAACACCCACATGGCAGCTAACAAGTGTCTGTAACTCCAGTTCTAGGGGATCTGACAGCCTCATCTGACCTCTGTGGGCATTGCATGACACGGGTGCACTCACCTACATGCAGGCAATACACACAAACACATAAAAATAATAATATATATATTGCCTGTATGTAGGTATATATTTTTTTAATTATATAAGACCTTAATGCAAAATCTGAAACTTTGACGTTGCTAGGGGAAAGCATTTCAAGATATAGGCACAGGTAAGAATTTTCTGAAAAGGAACTATGTCCCAGCTGTCCCATTCCTGAGAACATACTTGAAAGACGTAAATCAACATGCCACAGAATACGTATGCATCCAGGTTTACCAGCGCACTCTTCCCAATAGCCAGAAAATGGAATGAGTCTACATATCCCTTGACAGATGAAGAAAGTGTGGTACGCATGTACAGTGGGATTTTACCCAACCATAAAGAAAAGTGAGACCATGACATTTTTGGGAAAATGGTGGGATTAGAACAACTCCTTGTTAAGTAATGAGCCGGGCTCAGAAGATGAAGACTAAAAGATGGAACCATGTAATGGTATATTTCACAAGGGAAAATAAACAACCCCCCCAACTACTGCCATTCAAAAGAAGCAAAATTAAAATATATATCATGAGGGCTGGAGAGATGGCTCACCAGTTAAGAGCACTGTTCTTGCAGAGGACCTGGGTTCAATTCTTAGCATCCACGTGGCAGCTAAAGATTGTAACTCCAGCTCCAGAGGAATCCAATGCCTTCTGGCCTTCAGGGGCATTGCTTGACACAGGTGCACTTACATACATGTAGGCAATACAATCATGTACATGAAATGCAAATAATAAAACATTTAAAAAATTTTTTATTGAAAACTTGCAATTTTCATACAATATAATTTGATGACATTTAGACCCCCTCCCCCATCCACACCTCCCCCCACTGACCCCTGCCCAATTCAATAGACTCTACTATATGTACAATACAGCCTATAGCATCTGATTTGCATCCTGACATGTCCCTCAGCACGGGTACATCCACTGGGACTTGGTCAACCTACCAAGAGTCCTGTCCCTGTTGTCTCTCCCCCTCCCAGCAGCCATCAGTTGCCAAAAGTTCTTAGGTTGGGTTGGGATTACCCACTTCCCCATGTCTGTGCTGAGATTTTGTCTACTTTGAGCTTATATGGGACTTACACATACAGTCACCATTTCTGTGAGTTTATATGAATAACTGACTGGCTGTCTGGAAAACTGTTTCCTTGGGGTCATCCACCATCTCTGCTCTTACAATCTTTCTATACCCTCTTCCACAATGATCCCTGAACCTTGGGAGGCAGTGTTCTGAAACAGGTGTTCTGTTAAGGGAGGAACACTCTGCAGTATCTTGTTCTCTGTACATTGACCAGTTGTGGGTTTCTCTGTTAATCACCATGTGCTGCGTGAGGAAACCTCTCTGGTGAGAGCTGAGAGATGCATTCATCTTACGTGTCGAGGTTGCTTGATGTGTCACTTCGGGCTAAGCTCTCACAGACGCTTATTCTCTGTGCTTGGCCAGTTGTGGGCTCTGTACTAGTCCCCATCTGTTGCAAAAAGAAGCTTCTCTGACGAGGGGTGAGAGGCACACTTGTCTGCACGTATGACGATGTGTATTTAGAGTACAGTACCGAATTACGCTGGTCTAGGAATGTGGCAACAGCAGGTTTTTATCTAGGATCTGTGACCTCTCCAGCCATGTGTATTTGGCTATGTTTACAGTACCACACATGAGTTCCCTCCCATTGAGCAGGACTTCATTCAATTAGATAGTTATTTGAAGGGACTGTGAAATAGTGTTCCTATGGCTTTAAAAATATGCTTGGTGAGTTAAGCTGAACTTTGAGCATGTACATCTGGAGAGCCTTGTGTCTCATGAGAAAGTTTATGCAAGAATGCCTGCTAGGGAGCTATCTCTGGAACGCCAGTGCTCCCCTAGTTTCCTGGACATGCTGATCTCCCAAGAAGACGCATTATGGAGATGCTGCTGCTGTACTCGTCTTATTTTGTGGACTTGTTATATTCAAGCCATATTATTATTATGCAGAGCTCTGTGATTCTCACGGGTATGAGAATAAAAGCAGAGTTGCTAACAATCGGCAGTCAGGTTCATGGAATCTTGGGTCCCCTGGTTTAATAACAGTTCTGTGGTAATCCATTCAGGTCCCACAGCTGCCCCCTGGTGGCCACAGCTGTGATTGCCCCCCCCAAATGAAAGTGCCACTACTGCACCAATAGTGATAGTTTGCTGGGTCAGTCACTGCTGTTTAATGGGATTTACAGCTGGGTAGGACCATTGACTGGTTTCCTCCCTTGGCAACTTTCACAGTGCCCTCTTGATACCATGAGATCTGGTCTTCAGGAAGAAGATTCCAGCTCAGTTCCAACTCAATTGCTCCACGTCCTGTGTCCAAAGTGCATCCCTTCTTCAGCAATGGGGTCTTACTTTCAAATTCTGGGAGGTAAGCAAGGTCTTTGTGGCAATAGCCTTATTTGGGGAGTCTCTTGGACTGCCCTGACCAACTACTCAAAGTGAGGTTTCTCCTGCCTGGCGCTGTGTTTTTGTTATATAACTTTTAGCTACACACATGCACTGTGTGTGTGTGTGTGTGTGTGTGTGTGTGTGTGATGTATGCATTTTTCAGTAGAGCTTTCAACTAATATATTTTCCTCTGATTTTTCATACAATGTAAGCATTATTTATCTCACTCTCACTCCCTCTCTATGACCCTCCCTACTCAAGTACCTTCCAGTTAAAGTACTCCCTTTTCCCCACTTCCCCCTTAATAACAGCTGTCTCTTACTAACCTACTCTCTTGGGCTCCGTCGCCTTTACCTCCTGTTCCCTTCCATTTTCCTGGCTCCTGTAGTTACATCAGGTTATATACGCACATCTAAGAATTTGGAGCTGAGCTGCACATATGAGGGAGAACAAACACCACTTGTTTTTCTGAGTCTGTGTCAGTTCACTTAGTATAACAGTTTCTAGTTCCATCCATTTACCTGCAGATTTCATTATTTCATTTTTCTTTACCACCGAGTAGAACCCCATTGTGTAAGTGTACCTTTTAATCATCCATTCGTCAGTTGAAGGACATTTAGGTTATTTCCGTTTCTTAGTTATTGTGAAAAGAGCAGCAACAAACCTGGCTGTGTAAGTGTCTCTGCAGTACGACGAGTCCTTTGTTCAGATGAAGGAATGGTGTGAACAGATCATAGGCCGATTTAGTTTTTTTTTTAAGGGCTCTCCATCCTGATTTCCAGTGTTTGCAGTTCCACCGACAGTGGATGACCGTTCTCCTCCCGCATCCACGCCAGCATGTGATGTCATTTGTTTTCTCAATCTTAGTCATTCTGATTGGGGTTAGATGAAATCTTAAAGTAGTTTTGATTTTCATTTCCCTAATTACTAAAGGTGTTGAGCATTTTTTAAAGGTGTTTCTTAGCCACTTTCATTTCTTCCTTTTCGAGCTCTCTGTTCAGACCCACAGCCCAGTTTTTAATTGGATAATTTGTTTTCTTGTCTTTTGAGTTCTTTGTATATTCTGGAAATCAATCCTCTCTTAGATGTATAGTGGGTGAAGATTTTCTCCTATTCTGTGAGATACCTCTTCACTTGATAGGTTGTTTCCTTTGCTGGTCAGGTTTTTAAGTTTATTGAAGTACCGTTTGCCATTTATTTGACCATTTGTCAGTTATTAACCTTAATTCCTGAGTAACTGAAGCCCAATTTAGAAAGTCTTTTCCTGCACTTGTAGGACACTTGTAGGGGATTGCCTTTATTTTCTAACAACTTTAGAATTTCAGGCTTCACATTGAGGTCTATGATCCATTTGGAGTTGAGTTTTGTGCAGGATGATAGGTATGTGTCTAATTTCATTCGGAGATCCAGTTTTGCCAGCACCATGTGTTGAAGATGCTGTCTTTCCTACAGTGTGTGTTCTTGGCACCTTTGTCAAATATCAAGTGGCTGTGACTGTGTGCACTCGTGTTTGGGTCTTCTATTTTGTTCTATTGATCTGCAAGTCTCTTTTTGTGCTAACCATGCTCTGTAATATAGACTGAGATCTGGTATATTAACCGCCGTCCCCCCCAGGATTGCTCTTTGTGGTCAAGATTGCTTTAGCCATTTGGGGTCTTCTGTGTTTCCATGTGAATATTTAGGATGAATTTTCTATTTCTGTGAAGAATGTCATGGGGATTTTAATTGGTTTTGCATTTCATCTGTAAGTTGCTTTTAGATAGGATGGTTATTTTCACTACATGAATTCTACCAACCCATAAGCACGGGAGGTCTTTCCATCGCCTCGTCTTCCTCCATCTCTTCTTTCAAAGATTTAAAGGTCTTTAATATCTTTAGTTGGGTTTATCCCTAGATATTTTGAATGGAAGTGTTTCCATGAACTCTCTCTGATTTTTGTAAATCGATTTTGTAACCCGCCACTTTGCTGAAAGTGGTGATCATTTCTAGGAGTTTCTGGTGGAGTTTTTGGAATCTCTTATGCATACTATCAAATCATCTGCAAGTAAGGATAATTTGACCTCGTCTTTTCCAATTTGTATTGCTTTAATTTCCTTCTCTTGTCTTACTGCTCTAGTTTCAAATGCTATATTGAAAAGGAGTGGAGATAGTGGACAGCCTTGTCCTGTTCTGATTTTAATGGGAATGCTTAAAGTTTTTCTCCATTTTAGAATGATGTTGGCTGTGATTTTGTTGTATGTAGTCTTAATTATGTTAAGGTATGTTCCCTCTAGTCCAATTCCCTCTACGCCTTTTATCATGAATGCATGTCAAATTTTGTCAAAGGCCTTTTCCATGTCGATTGAGATGATCATGTGATTTTTGTATTTAAGTTCATTTACATGATTTAATTATGTTTACTGACTTGTATATTGAAGTAGCCTCACGTCTCTGAAATAAAGCCTATTTGATAATGGCGGATGAACTTTTTGATGTGTCTTATGCAATTTCTGAGTATTTTATGAGAAGTTTTGCATCTATATTCATTAGTGATACGGGTCTACAGTTTTTTTGTTGTCTTTTCCTGGTTTTGGTATTAGAGTGACACTGGTGTCAAAGGAGGAGTTTGGGAGTTCTCCCTCTGTTCTATCTTTCTGAGTAATTTAAGTGGTATTGGTTGTAGATCTTCTTTGAAGGTCTGGTAAAATACTGCTGTGAATTCGTCTGCGTCATCTGCGCCTGGGCTTTCTTAAAGTCAGGATGCTTTTGTTATGGGTCTGTTTAAGCTGTTGATTTCTTCTTGGTTAACTTTGGTGGCGTCTCCATTTCTTTTAGTTTTTCAAATTTGAGTATAAGTTTTTAAATTATTCCCTTATAATATTCTGGATCTTTTTAGTGTCTGTTGTGATGTTTTCTCTTTCATCTCTGATTGACTTGGATTTGCTTGTTCTTTTGTTAACTGGGCTAAGAGTCTGTGTCTTGTTTATTTTTTCCAAGAGCCAGCTCTTAGAGTCATTGATTCTTTATTTCTAGCTCAATGATTTCTGCTGTTTGCTATTTATTCCCGTCTGCTGGGTTTGGGCTTGGTTTGTCTTGCCTTTCTAGATTCTCGAGTTGTACCATTAAGTCGTGTATTTGTGCTTTCTGATTTAATAGGTGCTTAGAGCTATAAACTTCCCTCTTGGGACTGCTTTTAATGTGTCCCAGAATTTTTGTTGTGTTGTATTATCATTTTCATTTAGTTCCAGGAATATTTTTCTTTCTTGATTTCCTTTTTAACCCATTTGTCATTCCGAAGCATATTGCTTTAATCTCCAGGAGTTTGTGTAGTTGCTATAGCTTCTTTTGCTGTTGATTTTAAACTTTATTGTGTTGTGGTCTGATATAATGCATGGAATTATTTCTTTTTTGTGTTTCTTAAGGTTCATTTATAGAGAAATTTCCATGGGCTGCTGAGTAGACTGTGTATTCTTTGGTGGAATATTTTGTAGATGTCTGTTAGGTCCATTTGATGTATGATATCATTTAATTCAGATGTTTCTCTGTTTATTCTTTGTCCAGTTCAGGTACCTGTCTCCTGGAGAGAGTAGAGTGAAGTCACTTATTGAGTTGGGGTTACTGTGTGTCTTGAAATCCTAAAGTACTGTTTTTAACTGGGTGCCATACAGTTTGGTGCATATATGTTCATGACTGTAAAGTCTTCTTGGTCAATTGTTCCCTTGATCAGAATGAAGTGACCTTCTTGATCTTTTCTGATTAATTTTAATGTGAAACCTATTTTGTTAGATATTAGAGTTGCAACACCTGCTTGTTTCTTGGTGCCATTTGATTGGAATATTTTTTTCCATCTTTTCACCCTAAGGTACTGCTTATCCTTGAGGGTGAGATGAGTTTCTTGTAGACAACAAATAGATGGATTTTGTTTCTTACTCTATTCAACTAGTCTGTCTTTTGACTGGGGAGTTGAGGCCATTGATTTTTAAAGTTATTATTGAAAGGTATATATTAAGTACTGTCATTTTGTGTTCTCGGTCCTATTCTGTGTTTCCATAATTGTACCTTCATCTGTTTTCTTTCTGTAGCCTCTTGGGTATAGTCATTCCTTTCTTCAGTCCTTTGTATTGTTCTCTGTAGAGCTGGGTTAATGGACATGAATTCTTTCAGCCCATTTGTATCATGGAAGATTTTTCTTTCCCCTTCAACTATGAGTTTTGCTGGTAAAGTATTCTAAGTTGGCATCTGTAATCATTTAGAACTTGAAATACTTTGCTCCAGGCTCTTCTGGCTTTTGCAGTTTGCACTGAAAAGTCAGCTGTAATTCTGGTGTTTATTTGTTAATGTGTTTTTCCTCTTGCAGTTTTCAGTATTCTCTGTTGCTCTGTACATTTAGTACATATTCTGTATGTACACACTCTGATATGTCATGGGGAGTTTCTTTCCTGGTCCTATTCCATGTTCTGTGTGTTTTTTGTATCCATATGGGAATGTCTTTCTTGAATTTGGGGAATTTTTCTTCTATAATTCTGTTGAAGATGTGGTCAATGCCACTGATCTGTGGTTCTAGCCTTCCTCTATGGCTGTGATGCATGAATTTTCCCTTTTCATGGTGTCCCACATTTCCTGCATATTTCATTCCTGTGGTGTTTTTCCTTTTGGGTTTTCATATTGAGTGGTCCAATTCTTCAACTTTATCATCCAGTCTTGATACTGTTTTCCATTTCATTCATTTCCTGTCATTGCAAATTGGCTTATTGCGTTTCTCAATTCCATCTTCAGCCTGAGTTTCCTTTAATATCTCTATTGCTTCCATGAATTCACTTTTCAAATCCTGAATTGTCTTTGTCATTTATGTGTATTTCTGTTTTCTTGAGCTTTGGTCAAGTTTGTCCCTGTCCTCTTTGAGATATTTGTGTGTTCTTAAAATTTGTTCAATTCATATTACTTGGTTTTTTTTTTGTTTTTTTGTTTTTTTTTTTTGTGGTCTGGGCAAGTTTCTTTTGTTAGTTGTGTGTCTGAGACTCAGGCCTGCCTTTGTTGAGTTTGATTGCTTTGTTTGATTGTTTCTGTTGTTGCTATAGCTTGGTTGCTTCCCAATCGGGCATGAATAGTTGGTCTGTGTTTCAGGTTTTCTTTTTGATATATATTTTTTTTTAAATTGGAGGGATGGGATGGATCTAAGCAGGCTAGTCAAGAGCTCCCCAGGAAGGTGAAGGAGCCTAGGCCCAAGAGGGGATGATGGGGAACAGCTGGGCTGGTTATAAATAGCAAAGTAGAGAAGTGGAGGTGGTGTGGGCCCTGAAGCTGAGTGACTGGGGCTGGCCCCACGGGGACCCTCCATGGAGGGGGTGGGGAAGTGCAGGTGGGTCTGGTAACTCTCCCAGCTAGTCAGGTGTTCTCTGGCAGCTTCAGCAGGAAGAGGCCAAGGCCCAGGGAGAGCTCATGTGAACAGCATGGGCTGGTTCTTACTAGTTAACAGAGAAGGGATGAATTCTGGTGCAGCAGATCTGGGAGTGGTGCCACAGCAGGGGGGCGGTGTGGCAGTATCTGGCTAACTCACCCCAACCAGCATTTACTCTTTCACTCAGAGATCCCACTTCTGAGAATTTTCTCTGAAGATGTAACTTCAAAAATATGAATATAATGTTATACTAGTATTTGTAATTGTAAATATTGGAACTATCAAAAGGCAGACACACAGGATAATAAACTATCATTAAATTCAGTGGAATATCACAAAGCCACAGGAGTGAAGAGGATCTGTATAAAACACTAAGCAATTTCTAGGATGTAATGGAACCAAAAAAATGACCTTATACGGAGCAAAAGTCTCCTGTGTTCAAAAGAAGGGGAAATGAGAAAAAATTATTCTGGCAAAAAATGTAGAAAAGGCAGATGAGAATAGAGCAGGTTACAGTGGGTGGGCAGAAAGGGGTGGGCAGAAAGGGGTGGGGAGGATTTCAGGACTACATGAATGGTTTGGAATTGATGAAGTATGTTAACGGCTTACTTATCCCCCTCCCCCTCCCCCAAATCAAACCCTACATTAGATCCTGGATTCAAGTGAAAAGTATGCAATGTGAGGCAATGACTGGTCCCAGTTGCTAAAAGCAGAGACTGTAGATCTCGTGCTGTGGTTGTGCTTATAGAGAAGTCTGTCCTTTTTGAGAATATCCACCCGGGAGTGTGGGAAGGAGCATGGTTCCGTGACCCACTCTCGAAAGACCAAAGAAGTCATGTGTGCACACGTCTGTGCAAGAATATGTTATCAGGCCGGGCGTGGTGCTACATGCCTTTAATTCCAGCACTTGGAACCAGGCCAGCTGGGGCTGCAGGAGCCACTGTCTCAAAAAAAAAAAAAAAAAAAAAAAGTATCAGTAACATGCACACATGTATAGAAGCTGTAAAACAGCCGTTTTACAGTTGGTGAATTTAAATATGGGTTATCACACCCACCATTCTTGCCAATTTTCTGTAAAACAGGTATTCAAAGTTAGGTTTTTAGGGGCTGGAGTACAGCTTAGTGGAGCGTATGAGCACATGTGTGGCCCTATGTTCCATCCCCAACACCAACAAATAAATATGTTTTTAAAATGTGCTCTGGATTTAAACATTATTACAAACGTCAGGTAACAAGAGAAACACAGCTGCCTCTCATTCCATTAAGCAATGTGCTTAATATATTTTTTGCCCCTGCAAAAATTTGCTCAAAGTTAGATGTAGTCCGGCACCAACTCAAGATGAGGGGCTTGTCAGGCCTAGTGTGGAAAACACTTCCTTTTAAATAAGCTGCCACAAATTTGAAATTAAACAGGCCTGTGACCCAGTCACTTAAGCGACCCCAGGACTGTGCAGTGGCTGAAAGAACATGTGTCAAGGGCCACCCCACCCAAGGCCGAGCACCCACTGCTCAACTACGCGGCACAATCACCAGATGCCGCACATCACACACTTTCGTTTGACCAAACTAAACACCAGCATCTAAATCACGTGTGGGAGGCAGTGTGGTTAGCTTTTGGACAGGCAAGGATGTTTTTAAGAGGCTGACAAGGCAGATGATGAACACCCAGGACAGCAAGGCGAGCCTGGAGCTTGGCACGAGGACCAGAACGTGTGGCTGGCCAGGCTGCTTGGAACACAACACCACTTGTCAGTTTTACAGAAAGAATAATGTTGACAGGTTGCACCTGGAAAGGAAAACAGGAAACACATACATTTTGGTGTGCATTTCAATGTCTGAATTCTGAAGTAAACTGACAAGATCTAAAACGGGCTCCAGAGTCTACAAGGGCACAGATCCATGACAACAGCAGCAGGGTGCACGACCTGCTTTGTGGAGGGCAAACTAAAAGTTCTGATGTTTCCAGATCCAACAAACGCTGGGTTCAGAATTATCAAGGGAAGACAAATGATGAAATGCGGACTCTTTCCATTCAAGAAAAACCTTTATTATATAAAAAGCTTTTATGATTGTAATGAGTTAGCTTGAAAATCCACAAAATATCAAAGGGAATTAGATGTTTGACAGACACAGTTCTCTCAGACTCCACCAGCTAAGAAACGTGCTTTGGAATCATCTGAACCTTTGCATACCCAATACCCACAGATCTGAAAACTGTCACCAAAACCCCCAAAGACTTTGCTGCCTCTAAACAGAAGATTAAGGCTGAGAGGCCCAGCTGACCATGCAAGACAATCAAGTGTTTCACATATCAGTGGCCACACTGCTAGGGTGTGGCGTACGCTATTCATTCACAGCGATGAGATTCTGCCTCCCACCTACCTGGGACTCTTCCCCCAGCAGCTAGCTCCTATTAAGTGGCTCTTTTCATTCTTGCCCTGGCAGTTTTCAGAGGTGAAAAGCTTGGCCCTTCTGCAGGAGGGTGCTGTCAGGGTATCTAGTGACCCTATCCTCCACATCACTCACCTAGACACAGCTCATTGGCCTTAAGACGCCTAGGCTCTGGGCAGTGTGGGAGCATGTGCGCTAAGGAGCACCGCCTCCCTGCAAGCTCGCACTCCACGGAGCCCCAGGCTTTGCCTCTGATCTTTTATATTTAGAATGATAAAGATGTGGGTGGATCTGCCTGAGGGTGTCTCCCAGGACCAAGCTCTGAGAAGCTTATCAGATGCTAAAACTGAGATGCCATCTCCAGGACGCTCTAACACTTGCCATGTTTCAGACAGGGTTATTCTGATGGTCATGAATATTGTTTAGCCAAACACTTGTGTCTATCTATGAAGAAATGCCACACTGTGTGCTAGTAAAATCAAGATTCCCTGAAGGGAGTGTTTAAATACACTTGCCTCACAAAACTAAGTGATGTGCAGATGCATACATGGACTCAGCAACTGTGACAGCTCCTGAAGCCAGACAAAAATCCCAGCATGGAGGGGAGGTGGGCATCAAGTTCCACTCCCGGGAGCTACAGGGCATAGCTGCTGGGAGAGGGAGTCAGTTTTCTATAAGGGTGTGGTCCTGACAGGCTGACCACACTCCAAGGTGTACATTCTCAAGTGTTTGGGCAACATGATTTGGACTCAGTGTGGGGGGAAGGTGGGTGGGGAGGAAGGCAGGTGCGAGAGAGAGGAAGCATATGATCAACAAATTGTATCAAACTCTCAAATCATTCTTAAAGGCTGAAAAGATAAAGGACTAGCTACAGGCCTCTATAGAGAGCTTGAGAGGGAGTGAGCTTACTTAAATCTGAAAGTTGAGTGAGCTTACTTAAATCTGAAAGTTAAGTAACTGTACACATTTTATTTCCTTCTAAAAACAGGGGTGGAAATACAAACTTGACATCAGTGGCGTCAATCAGATTGCTGGGAATTCTATTCAGAAACATTTTACCACAAGCAAAGCTACGACATCACTGGTGAGGTTGTCACGGTGCTTGGCAGAGGTTGGTTTTCAGTATTTTACCTCACCTAACGTAACCACGAGGTCAGCTGAATGTTCTGCCCAATGCAGCTTCTCTGTTTTAGGAAGACGTAACATTTCTTAACCCTGTTCCCGAGACGTGAGAACACAGTGGTCCTGATGACAGAATCACCACCTCTCACTGGGAATGTGACCCAAGTCTCTGCTACGACTGGAATAAAACACTACCCAACAAAAGCCTCTCGTCTAGTTATTCAGATCTAAGGTCCTCCTAGTCCCTCAGCCTTGGGGCCTGGCATTCCAGCAAGTGTCACAAAACCATACAAACTGACAACAGGGAGCTCAGGCAGGTTCACACAATGACTTAATTTTCAGGAAATCCAGACTATCTAGAGATGATCAGAATTAGGAAGATTGTGGTTTCGTACACTCTCCCCTCAGTTGGGCTGCAGAAGCATGCTGGGGCATTTTCTCCATCTTCACTCTGGAGTGCATTCAAGCAAAGCTCTTCTCAGCAGGAAGCATGCCATTATGTCAGGAAAGAACCATCTAAACCACCATGGCCTCCCCTGTGATGGCAACAGAGGATTAAAACCTATGTGACAGAGCTGCTCTTAGTGCCTGAGTTGGGAATCTCTTTATGGAGTCCAGTCCAAGAAATCACACTCCAAAACGCAAACCCTATACCCAGCTTCTCTGTTGACCAGCTTCTCAGATTCCTCAGTTAATAGCAGTTAAAACATCTTCCAATGTAAAGTGAGTGTGTGGTGCTTTGATTTTTTTCTCCTGTATCTTGAAAGTTTCTAAGTTCTATTAAAAACATTATCTTCGGCTTCTCCTTAGAGAACTAATGCTCATGAAAGGGTCATCATCATCATCCTGAAATGCAGAGATGTTAGGTCAGAGACTGCTCACACTGAGGAGACGACAGAAATTCTTATTCTTATCTTTGAGGGATTCACTCAGTTTTGCAAGACTGAAAATTCTAGAGGTCTGCATTGTAAGGTGAATGTTTCACAGCAAGCTGTGCACGTAACAAGGTTAAGATGCCACAATGATACTTGGAGGGAGAAAGGGAGGGGGAGGAAAAGAAAGGAAGAAAGACAGCGGGCGTGGTGACACACCTTTAATCCCAGCACTCTGGAGGCAGAGGCAGGCAGATCTCAGTGAGATCAAGGCTAGTCTGGTCTACACAGTGAGTTCCAGGCCAGCTGGGGCTACAAGGAGACCCTGTCTCAAAAAGACAAATAAATAATAAATAAATAAATCATTCAAACACCGAAACAGTGAGGCAAGTCATGACTGTACCATTCCCCTTCTCGTTCACACAACTCTGCAAATCCATGTCCTGCCACAGGGCAACTTATCCCCGCCTGATACCTGCATGATGTGAGGAGTGGCACCGTGTGCACACATGTGTGTACATGTGTGCACGTGTGTGTGTGTCGGGAACACAGTGAGCACACCACTAGAATAACACCTTAGTGTCACTAAACCCTAAACCATGTTCCAAAGACAAAGGGCAGAAGCTGAAAGCAAACCCCCAACTCTGGTGCTGCCAGTGGGACAGACGAGGGCTGAGCGTCCCACTAAAAACCCCAGGCCTTCACAGAATAACCGCACCAGTGGACACGCCTGCCCTCAGCACGATGCTCCATAAGGTTATCAGTGAGAATGAAAAGGGTCACTCGTGGCATCTAGCTAGCAGTCTGCATTTACTGCTAATAAACAGGTACGATAGCTAAAATGTAATGCCATGAATTTATTACCTCATCTGACTCAAAATCAACCCCTTGGGCTATCTGGCTCTGAGACATTCGTTTGCTGGACGATGGGCCTGACCACCTGAGGAAGAGAGAAGGAAAAACCAAGACCAGTGAGTTAGACTTCATCAAACATGTACTGCGTTTAAAATGTCAATCCCACAGCAACCACCTAACTCCCGTGTGTGTATATGTATCACAAGATGTATTTGTACATATCCATGTGTATATTACACACACAGGCTGTGCATACATCATGGGTGTGTATACACAGTCCTGGCTCTGTCTCCCTGAGGAACCCTAAACACAACACTTCCACGTCTGGACTGTTCAATGTTTCTATGGTACAAGGATTCTAATTTCAAAAGAGCTTCATGGTCAAAATACCATTTACTAGCTATGTTGCTTACCCCTCTGTGCCTCAACTTCTTTATCTGTCAAATGGGGAAAATTTTGTAAAGTTAACGTCTAATGTGCTTAACTCCCCAGAACTTGGTGTGATGTCAGCACCTGTTACCCCCACAACTCTTATGGCTTGTCAAGTGCCTGGCCACCCACTTCCGAACCACAGAAAACAGAACTGCTGTTCATCCAAATTATAGCTGTTTCCCTAATAGGACAGAAGGATCTTTGGAAAAGCTCCCTATTCTGCAATATGTCCTGCCACAGCCCATGAAGTGTGTTCTTTTCCCACAAGCACTGATAATTAAGGGTCTGCATTATAAAACTTCACATGTAATTATGAACTGATTCAATCACCCTTAATGTACTCCCGTCCGGTACAATTTAAACAGCCCAAGTCAGCAGCCATAGTAAAACATGCTATGTTCCCCTCAGGTCCTAACAGAATATGCAAAGTGCTGAGAAGAAAAGGAAAAGAGCCACTGATTATTGTCACTAGTAGAAACACACACTGAGTTTTAGATAAGCAGTGTTTCCCCAGGATGTCAACACATGAAAGAAAATGGTAGTCTGGAATGAAGTCATCTTAGCACCACAGGCAAAAACCAAAAAGGTGACCAAGAGAACCTAAGTACTCTAGAGAGACCACGTCAGCCGTGTGAGGAATCTAGAGAGACCACGTCAGCGGTGCGGGGAATCTAGAGAGACCACGTGAGCTGTGCAGGGACCCTAGAGAGACCACGTCAGCCGTGCGGGGACCCTAGAGAGACCACGTCACCCGTGCGGGGACCCTGGAGAGACCACGTCAGCCATGCGGGGAATCTAGAGAGACCACGTCAGCCATGCGGGGAATCTAGAGAGACCACGTCAGCCGTGCAGGGACCCTGGAGAGACCACAGAGACCACGTCACCCGTGCGGGGACCCTGGAGAGACCACGTGAGCCGTGCGGGGAGCCTGGAGAGACCACGTCAGCCATGCGGGGAATCTAGAGAGACTACATCAGCCATGCAGGGAATCTAGAGAGACCACGTCACCCGTGCGGGGACCCTGGAGAGACCACGTGAGCCGTGCAGGGACCCTGGAGAGACCACGTCAGCCATGCGGGGAATCTAGAGAGACTACATCAGCCATGCAGGGAATCTAGAGAGACCACGTCACCCGTGCGGGGCCCCTGGAGAGACCACGTGAGCCGTGCAGGGACCCTGGAGAGACCACGTCAGCCATGCGGGGAATCTAGAGAGACTACATCAGCCATGCAGGGAATCTAGAGAGACCACGTCACCCGTGCGGGGCCCCTGGAGAGACCACGTGAGCCGTGCAGGGACCCTGGAGAGACCACGTCAGCCATGCGGGGAATCTAGAGAGACTACATCAGCCATGCAGGGAATCTAGAGAGACCACGTCACCCGTGCGGGGCCCCTGGAGAGACCACGTGAGCCGTGCAGGGACCCTGGAGAGACCACGTCAGCCATGCGGGGAATCTAGAGAGACTACATCAGCCATGCAGGGAATCTAGAGAGACCACGTCACCCGTGCGGGGCCCCTGGAGAGACCACGTGAGCCGTGCAGGGACCCTGGAGAGACCACGTCAGCCATGCGGGGAATCTAGAGAGACTACATCAGCCATGCAGGGAATCTAGAGAGACCACGTCACCCGTGCGGGGCCCCTGGAGAGACCACGTGAGCCGTGCAGGGACCCTGGAGAGACCACGTCAGCCATGCGGGGAATCTAGAGAGACTACATCAGCCATGCAGGGAATCTAGAGAGACCACGTCACCCGTGCGGGGCCCCTGGAGAGACCACGTGAGCCGTGCAGGGACCCTGGAGAGACCACGTCAGCCATGCGGGGAATCTAGAGAGACTACATCAGCCATGCAGGGAATCTAGAGAGACCACGTCACCCGTGCGGGGCCCCTGGAGAGACCACGTGAGCCGTGCAGGGACCCTGGAGAGACCACGTCAGCCATGCGGGGAATCTAGAGAGACTACATCAGCCATGCAGGGAATCTAGAGAGACCACGTCACCCGTGCGGGGCCCCTGGAGAGACCACGTGAGCCGTGCAGGGACCCTGGAGAGACCACGTCAGCCATGCGGGGAATCTAGAGAGACTACATCAGCCATGCAGGGAATCTAGAGAGACCACGTCACCCGTGCGGGGCCCCTGGAGAGACCACGTGAGCCGTGCAGGGACCCTGGAGAGACCACGTCAGCCATGCGGGGAATCTAGAGAGACTACATCAGCCATGCAGGGAATCTAGAGAGACCACGTCACCCGTGCGGGGACCCTGGAGAGACCACGTGAGCCGTGCAGGGACCCTGGAGAGACCACGTCAGCCGTGCAGGGACCCTAGAGAGACCACGTCAGCCGTGCGGGGAATCTAGAGTGAGTCCAACTCAGCCTCTCTGAATGTTCAGCATGGCGTATGTGTAAAGCACAGAACAAACAGTACAGAAAAGCTGAGATCCACATTAACACAATGGTTTTCTACTAGTTTTGAAGTGTCTTTTGTAAGATGACTGGGTGATGCAGGTGGAGTCGAGTCACAGGTTGTTTGGGGGGGTGTGCTTGCAGGAATGCTGAGTCATGCCCTCACGCCCCTGCACACTTTACTAAATTCTGTTTATTTTCTCTGTCACAGAAGAACGTACTGCTATAGAATTCTGGGTAATTGTAGTTTTGCTTTTGTTTTTGCAGGAAGTCCTTAGTCTACCTTTGGTCAGCCTTGGAACTGGCAGAAAAAATGTCATCTTCATCAGACTCATCCACCTCGATTGCCTAAGAAGGAAGCACAGCCACAGATCGGTTTTCATGGATGGGACAGGAACAGAGGATGAATTAAACAGTAGACTCTCGAGGTGCACACATAGGTTAAGTCTACAAACCACACAAGCAACTGCTGTTAAAATGAAACAGCTGGGAATGGGCTTGGGGGTAGGGCCCCTGGCAAGGCTCTGTTCTGGGAAAAAGCTAAACCTAGTCCGAGCTCCCTCTTGCTTCATAAAAGTTACTCTCCAGTCTGCCTTCGCCCACTCCTGGCCATCACCAGAGCCTGAGCTCCTAACAAAACACAGAAGAGTGACTTGTGTAGGTTCAAGTGCAGCCTGCCCTGCACTTTTCTCTCTGGGCGCTGATGAGAAGTTAAACCTTCAATGTTTCAGCTCTCAAGTGCACAGGATACCCATTACACACCCCACAGTGCACAGGGTACCCTTTCACCAAGCAGAATTGCCTGATGCAAAATGTCCAGTCCTGACAGCAACTGTGCTGGGCAAGCCTGGCATGAGAGGAAGGCTTAGGACTCTGAGGACAGACTCCTGCTGGGCGCCTTTCAGAATGCAAAGTGGGGGCAGAGCTGGTGTTCAATTTGGAGCAGAGCACAGGGCCCCGGAGACTCTGGCTTTTCAACTAGTCCCGAGTCCACACTACTATGAAAAAACCTCTCCTTCTGATCAACTCACTGGAGCACCAGGTCCAGGCAGGGCCTTTGGTCTAGCATGGTTGTCCTTCAAACCTGATGGTTTTCTCGTAATGTGAACCACTGTTTTTTTGTGTTTTGTTTTTTAAACAGAGAAACAAGAAAAGCAACTCCCAAGAGCCCTCAGTCAAAACCATGAAGTCCTTCAGTGTAGATGTCCACAGTTTTTCCCTTTTATTTATTCTGTGAGTTGAACAGTTGACAGCCCACAATGCAGGATACATAAATCCTGAACACAGAACTGTAACAGCTTTCTCACCTCTGAGTAGTTCTTAGTAGCAATGTTTCTAGATGGGACCTGTCGGGTAGATCTGAAGGCTAGAAAAGCAGATGAAATACTTGTTAGGGAGTTCTTAAAATAACTCAGGAGGACGTGTATGCTTCTTCAGCCAAGAGGTTAGAGTCCTGTCTGCAAAACCCACGGTAACCAGTCAGAAAACTTTGCATATCCTCTTCAAGACAACCTCCACTCAGAACAGGGCACAGAAAGACAGGGCTTTAAAAGCCAAGGGATCCTTCCAAACCCAACGCCCTCCTGGTCAGCAGACCCAGAAATCTTCCTACCCAGCCTAAGCCTGTCACCTCTCAGGCTTCCTACTTCCAGGCTCTGGACGAGGCCTGCCTCACAGGAAGGATGAAAGGCTCGGGAGCCCAGTTCTCACCTGTTCTGCTATAACTGTGCAGCCTGCACTCTACATGGATGGTGTGGGCAGACGACCAGCACAGAAGAGACCCTGAGGCCTCCAAAACATGGCTGCTCAGGACTCATTCACTACCTGTCTCTTGCCAAATCCCACAGTCCCTGAAATCGAACACTTTTGTGTTTTTTTTTTTTCTGATTCCTAGCAGAGAGCAAACAGAAAGAATGCTTGCTTGTGCAATCAAGTAACTTGATCAGAAAATCGGCACTGCACCGCGAGGCTGTGCTCCGGAGAGAGACTCATTCTGGCTTCCTAGCTGGCGACTGTGGCCAAGTTACTTGGCTTATTTAAGTCTCAATTCCCTCACCTGTAAAATAGTGCCGATACTTTACACAGAAAACTCACTGGAAGGATAAAGAGGCACTTAATGCAAACTGCTTTGTCAAGTGCCTAGCAGGAAGCAAGCATTCCTACACAGTGCCTGGAGTCCACCTTGAGACCCACAGAGGTAAATCACAGGCAGAGGCAGTAGCCAGGTGTCTTTCAGTCCTATCCTCTGCTGAGCAGCCTCAGTGGGGAAAGCCTAGCTGTCAACTCTTATTTATAACGGCCGCTGGCTACAAGTGCAAGTTCTTCCTTCTGCCACAAAATTTCGGTACAACCATCAATCCCTTACTGCAGGGAGCTCGCTGTGACCAAGTGCGGCCTTTATTACTGCTGTTCCCCTGGGCTTGCCGCAGACACTTGCAAGTTACAGAGTAGGTGCCTTAGGGTTAAAACCCCAAACCTAACAAGACGTTTTACCACCTGCATGGTAAGTTTTAAAATAAAATTAAAAATCACTTATCTTTTCAAAAAAGGCCCAATACTGGAGGTAATTCGTTAAACTAGCAAAACTACTGGATCAAATCAATTAGAGACAAATTTAGACCGATGATTTACATAGCATCCACTTCTGCTAGGGGTATAGCTCAGTAGCAGAGTGCCTACCTAGCATGTGAGGTCCTGGGTTGGACACTTAGCAATATAAAATGCGTATACCACCCACCAGCATAAATTTAGCTGTGAAACTGCCACCTCTAGGGCGGCGACTCACTCACCACCACCCAGACTCAGCACTCAGACACATAGGCTCACTCAACTCCTGTGAAGTCAGTACCTCACAGGCACTCTCAGAGTGAAGGGAACCGGAAGTTTCCTGAATAGCGGGTGTACGATCTCTACCAGCTCATCAATGGCCACAGAATTTGAACAAACATGTCCACTGAAAACAACCTGAGCAGAGGCTGTCTTTAAGGAAAAACGTTAGAATTGGTTTTGAAAGCTTTAGTGGCCTTGGGACATGGTGGTACACACCTTTTTTGTTTGTATGCTTGAGACAGGGTCTTGCTGTAGCCCAGCTGACCTGGATGGAGCACATCTTTAACCCCAGCACTTGGGAGGCAGAGGCAGGCAGATCTCTGTGCAATCAAGGCCAGCCTGGTTTAATTAATGAGTTTCAGGCCAACCAGGGTTACATAGTGAGATCCTGTCTCAAAAAAACAAAAGATCTAGATTTCACAAGCATTACCTGACTGCCCAGATAACCCTCAAGTCACACACATCTGGTCTATACTGGTAAAACCTCGGGGGCCGCAGAAGCCAGAGACAAAAATAAAGCTTCTCTGGGAGCAGACAGCATCTCCTGAGGCCTCAAATTACACTGATAATTTCTTAGTGACAATAGTGAACAGAGCAAACAAAGAGATGAGTCACCATGAAGAACAGAAAGGGGACCAGAGCAGGTCACAGAGGCCAAATCCTAATTAGACAGTCAGACACGGATCCATGCTCTGCACACACAGGGACACACGCACACGCGCACACACATACGCATACACAGATGCATATATACATACATACATACATGTACAATCCTCACACATGTACAAACACACACACACTAGTTTCAAGGAACGCTCTGCACAGAACAATAATTAGTCCAGGATGAGACAAGGCCCTGGGCTAATGTGGTGGCCGGTACTCATGGCACTGTGGAGGCGTAGCGTGGGAGTGGACACCCCTGGCTGCTCTATTTTTTTAAAAATATCATATTTTTGCCAGGCATGGTGGCACACGCCTGTAGTCCTAGCACTTGGGAGGCGGAGGCAGGTGGATCTCTGTGAGTTCAAGGCCAGCCTGGTCTACATAGTGAGTTCCAGGACAGCTGGGGCTACAGGGAGACCCTGCTTCAAAAAGACAAAAAAAAAAAAAAAAAAAAAAAAAAAAAAAAATCTTATCTTTATTTCACGTGTGTGAATGTTTTGCCTGCATGTGCGTAAGTGCACTCATGTGGTGCAATACCCACAGAGGATAGAAGGCATCAGATCCTGTGGAACGAGAGTTCCAGACAGTTGTTAGCTGCCAAGTGGGTACTGGGAACCGAACCCAGGTCCCCTGCAGAGCAGCCAGTGCTCCTGACCACTGAGCATCTCCAGCCCCTAGGCTGTTGTTTCCTGTAGCGACAGCTCAGTGCTGACTACTGACCAGGCTCTGGCTCTGCTTGTCTTACCGCCTAGACTCAACTTCTTTCCAAGTCCTTTCTACACTGAGGAAGGAGGCAAGCTGTTCTGGACCTCTCCCAGGTGCCTCTCTCAGGTAAATTAAGTGTTTCTAGCCTTCCACGTGCCCTCACCAGCCTCACTTCTCTTCAGGATCTCTGTCAAAGGTAAATGGTATCAAAGTCTCAAAATAACACAGTATAAAGAACTGTGGATTTGATTCCTCCAACAGTCTGACACAGGACAAGCTTTCTAGTCTGTTTTCCAGTGCTGGAGCTCAAAGCCAGGGCTTGGTACAGGCAAGGTACGTTCTACTGCCAAGCTGTGTCCAGCCCAACAACACTCACAGGTGACTATCTCAGCAGCTCTTCTGACCACAGAGAATGCAACCTGAATAAACCCGTGGTCAGTGGGGCTTTCAGTCTCCCTGTGTTGGGACTGATAACTGACGAGACACGCACCATGGTCTGTACTTACCATCTAAAATGGACATATTTCGAGAGGTTGACGCAGTGGCCTTCGAGCTCCTGCTCTGAGTAGAAGTCTCCAGCCTGGTGCCTGCAATCAGAAACATAAGCAGCCAGTCACAATCCCATGGCAGCTGAGTGAGCACAGGCCAAACAGAAAGCGCCGTAGAAAGGCCAAAACACTGTGCAGAAAGCCAGGCATGAGCATGAAAACAAACTCCAGAGTGTGACGATCAGTTTGAGACTTTCAGGCCACCCTGGGTCTCACTTTCCAGTGAACAGGAAGGACACACCCTGTAAAGCCGTCCTCACCAACAGACCCAAATCACAACCTATGTTACCAGCTTCAAGTTCCCATGGAAACAGCCACTGCAGACAACTGAGCGTGCCCCCTAGTGGCATATTACAGAACAGCAGCAGAAAGGCCCTGGACGGCCATCCCATCTGGACCACCAGGTCAGTGGTCCCAGCGATGGCCTTTGAAATCAAGGTGCTTGGGCAGTCTTCCTTTTTAAACCAATTCTATGGAGACCACAAACCCGCTGGCATTGTCTTCTGACAGGAACAAAATGCTCAGTGACCTGGAGTGGTGATTCGCTGGCCACTCTCATAAATTCTTATTTGTGTCATCATTCCTCTGTCCTCATCAGAGTACATGAGAGGCACAGACATTCCTGAGGAACACGGATAACGGTAATTCAAACCCCTTGCTGCCCATAGTTCATCCAAACAACAGGTACGTGTCAGAACTGCATTAAAAATGGTTGTTAGGCATTACAGAAATCAGTGTTTATAAAAACAAAACCTCTTAACAGAGTTCTGACCAGAAGACACAACTGGATAAATCTCTCACAGCTTGCACATCTGCAGTGAAAGGCAAAGACGGATGCTGACCTCCTCGGCCCCTCTGAGATGCGCCTCTCGGTGCGGCACTCTGCCCTCTGCCTCCTCTCCGGCCTCGGCCGCGGCCTCGTCCTCTGCTGGGCACTGCTGACAGGCTGTCGTCAGAGTCATTTGCTGTCTGTTCTGCTACATCTAGACTCGTGAGGTCATCACTGCTGAAGGCGGAAGCTGAGTTCTCCGACTGGGATCTGAGGGCCCGGGCCCTGTTCATGGCCTGTGTGGCAGGGACAGTGGGGGCAGCACATTAACAGAGACAGGATTCAAACTGCCACCCTCCAGTCACAGGATCATTTAGCACTGGCCACCTGCCAACATGGTCACGTATGTTCTGTGCTACACGGCAATCAAATTCAGCCACTTCTCAGACCAACGAGCTCCCTGCCTGATGAGACCTTCTAGAAGGGTTACCAAGAAAAACAGTTTTTAGAATCAACATTTTCAAAATCGTAAAGAATACTGAGAATCACACCTAATCCAATACCGCATTTGTAGGAGACAGTCATCGGAATACTTTTAAAAAAATTAGCTCTTTAAAAAGATAAATTACAAAAAGACAAAACACTTGCAAAAACAGCTTGTATCTGAATGGTGAAATTCTAGGGTGGTTTTGTTCTTTCTTATTCCTGAATACATTTTTTCCTAAAAGACTTTTTTTTTGGTCTTTTTAGACAGGGTCTCCTTGTAGCCCCAGCTGTCCTGGAACTTACTATGTAGACCAGGCTGGCCTCAAACTCACAAACATCCTCCTGCCTCTGCCTCCCAAGTGCTGGGATTAAAGGCGTGAGCCACCACGACAGACCAGACTATTTTTTAAATATTTTATTATTTTATGTGTATGAGTGTATTGCCTGCATGTATGTGAGTGCACCCGTGTCGCGCAATGCTGGGGAGATCAGAAGAGGGCTTCAGAATCCCCTGGAACTGGAGTTAAGGACGGTTCGTAGGCTCCATGTGCGTGCTGGGAATTGAAGCCGGGTCCTCTGTAAGAGGAGTCAGTGCTCTTAACCACTGAGCCATCTCTCTAGCACCAAGACTTACTATTTTTAAGCATGTTCTCTATTGGGTATATGCACACGAGTCCAGCTGACTTTTGAGGCCAGAGCTGTCAGATGCCCCTGATGTGGACTTACAGGTGGTTGTGAGCTGTCTAATGTGGGTGCTGGGAACCAAACTCGGGTTCTGGAACAGCAATACATGCTCAAACCACTGAACCATCTTTCCAGCCCCCTAAAATACTACTAAAAAAGTTTGTTTTTATATTATCTTATGTGTATGAGTGTATTATCTGCATGTATGTATGTGCAATGCCCTCGGAGGTCAGAAAAGATGTTGGGATTCCCTGGAACTGGAGTTATGGATGGTTATTAGCCACCATGTGGGTGCTGGGAATAGAATCCTGGCCTTCTTCAAGAGCAGCCAGCATTCTTAACCACTGAGTCATGTCTTCAGCCTCTAAAATACCGCTTTTATATTCAGAAAAACATGAGCACTAAATAGCCTCTTATAAACTTATATAAAAAGACCTGAAAAGGAATTAACTTCTTAGATCCAAGAGTACACCACTCTCCTCATTTATAAGGGAGCGTTTAAGGGACTGGAGAGATTGCTCAGTGGTTAGAGCAGAGGATCCAGATTCAGTTCCCAGAACCCACATGGTAGCTAACAACCACCTGTAATTCCAGTCCCAGGGGAATCTGACGCCCTCTTCTGACTTCCACAGGCATTGCACAACATGGGTGCACTTACATAACGCAGGCACATAACACATAAAATAAAAATAATAAAATATTAGCTGGGCATGGTGGCACACACCTATGGTCCCAGCACGTGGGAGGCAGAGGCAGGCGGATCTCTGAGTTCAAGGCCAGCCTGGTCTATATAGTGAGTTCCAGGACAGCTGGGGCTACAGGGAGACCCTGCTTCAAAAAGACCAAAAATAAATACATAAATAAACAAACAAACAAACATTTATGGGCCTGGAGAGCTGGCTCAGTGGTTAAGAACTCTGACTGCTCTTGCAGAGGATCCGGGTTTGATTCCCAGCACCCACATGGTGGCTAACAACCATCCATAACTCCGGTTTCAGGGGAATTTGATATGGTCTCTGACCTCCGTGAGCTTTGCATGACATGTATACACTTACATACATGCAGACAATACACTCATACACATAAAAATAACAATAAACAGTAAAATATAATAAAAATTTTTAAAAGACATTCAGAAAGGTAAAATCTGAGACAGACAAATAGTCTAATTCTAAAATGAGTAGTTTAAATAGAATAAAAGCAATTCTGCCCTAATCACACTTGAATCAGTCAAAATATAACAGAAAGAACAAAAATAAATTTTTTTTTTTATTCATGTGTGTGTGTGCACCACATGCATGCTGGTGCCACTGGAGGCCAGAGGGTGTTGGATCCCTGGAACCAGAGGTTCAGGTGGTTGTGACTTGCCTGATGTGGGCGCTGGGAACAAACCCAAGTCCTCTGCAAGAGCAGCAATGGCTTTTAACCACTGAGCCGTATTTCTAGCCCTCAAAACTCTCTTTCTTGAGACAGGGTCTCCCTGTAGCCCAACCTGGTCCGGAACTCACTGTGTAGATCAGGCTGGCTTTGAACTCACAGAGATCTGCCTGCCTCTGCCACCTGAGTGCTGGGATTAAATGTGTGCACCACCATACCCAGCCCAAACGTGCTCTCAATAAAATCAGAACAATCCAAGCCCACGAATGCTATCTTTTAAGGGCAGTTAACATCTGACCTGCTAGGAAGAGAGCTGAGAGGGGCAGCTTGCCAGTAGTGAAGTCTCTCTCAGGGGCCATGACAACTGTCTTTCTTGCCTAAAAAGGCAAGTTCTGCATCTAAGAGCAGGAGACCCGAGAGTTTCTAAGCTCCGCTCTGCCATCAGGCAGTGGGAGGAATGCATGAGAGGGCACAGGCCTGGACGAGGAGTGGGATGGAGTGTACAGAGATGGCTCTGTCAGTAAAGCGTCTGCCTTACAAGCATAAGGATCTGGGTTCGGTCTCTAGCACCCACGTAGAAAGCTGGGTGAGGTGATACACAGCAGTAATTCTATCACAAGGGAGGCAAGGGCAGATTTCTGGGATTCAGCAGCTGGCTGGCCGGCCCAGCCTCCTGGATGAGCACCAGGCCAACAGGAAACCCTCTCAGAAAAACAAGAAAAAAACCAACAAAGGAGGGGTATTGGGAGATGGCTCAGATGGTAGAGTGAGGGTGTGAAACGTGCCTGTGATCCCAGCACTGGGGAGGAGATGGAAAGATCCCCGGAGCCAGCTCGGTGTAATCAACGAGCTCCACAGTCGGCAGTAGACTGTCTCAAAAGTATGGTGGAAACAACTGAGGAACACACTGAGGTCACGCTACGGCCTCCACACACACATACAGACACACACGCACCCTCCACACACACGCACACCCTCCACACACACACACACACCCTCCACACACACACACACACGCCCTCCACACGCACCCTCCACACACACGCACCGTCCACACACACACACAAGAACACGCCCTCCACACACATGTGCCCTCCACACACACACACATCCTCCGTATACACACACATCGACGTGCATCCTCCCACACATGCATGCACACCCAGACACACCTACGTACACACAAGAAAGGATAAGTAAAAAGCAACATGCACACTCATACATACACACACAAACACAATAACAGGACAGACAAACTTGGAACACAGTTCTATGTAATCTGGAAAACCTAAACACAAGAACAGTCTAATTAGCAAAAAAGGATTTTTTTAGAAAACTGTTAAGACTATCCAGATAACCAGGATGCTCCGCAGGTAAACGACCAAATTTCCAAAGCACAGGCCTACTGCTATTCCAAGACGCCAGAGCAGAGAGTGAGCTCCAGGTTCTCACAAAGCCCGACATAGTGCCAACAAAGCACGGCCCGGACAGAAAGGAAAGGTCGGAACCTTTCTTAGGAAAGCAGACAGCGCCCAGGAGCACCTGCAAGACTGGCGTTCAACTACTGGTGTGTACAGATGGAGGGGAGGACAGGTAACTACATGACTCACGTCAACACAACTCCCATTAACAGAATACTTACCTCCCGAAGGCCAGGAAAGCCTCCATTTTCCAGCCATTCCTGCTTTAAATAAGCAGGCTTCAGGAATGGTGGATACTTCCTCTACACAGCAAAACACTAAATGTACCAGGAGTGCATGTGCACATGTATATGTGAGAGAAAGAACATGTTTAAGTGAAAGTCCTTACAGATCAATTATATGAGGACCAGTGTTTTTCCTCCTCCCAGCTCAAGATCTGAAAGCAGAGAAGGGAGCCTATGAACGCTGTGTAAACCTGCTCCCTCACTGTAAGAACGGACGGACGCTCTGTGAACATAAACCTGCTCCCTCAAGGAAAGAAAGGAGCCATGCACTGAACACAGCAGTGAGAAACGGCATCTTATCCTCAGACTCAAGACAGGAAGGATGTGGGGGTGTGGAGGACACACCCCAAATACACTGGGCAGAAGCAGGCTGCTGTGAGCCTCAAGCTTCCTACGCCCCATTGGGGTGATGATTTCTTGAAAAGCCAATCACCTTTTCTAAATTTTTTATTTTTCTTTGTCCAAATTCTGTGTCTCCATTTCATGTTCTCAAACATCATGTTTAAACAACAGGCTGACTTACCGCGTACTGACCTCTAGGACTTCGCTTTAGCCCACACTGAAGCTCCACTAACAATACTCCCTAGCACCCGGGGCCACTTGTCTGCTGTGTCCCTATGTAACACAGGAACCGCAAGTTAAGTGGAGTACTGTCTGTCCATCTGAATCTGGCACTGTTCCAGTCAGCACGCATTCAGATGTTATCCATGTTGACGCACACGTCAGCGGTTAAAGATTCACTAACATGCCCTTGCAGGCAGGTACCATTTTGTTCAGCCACTCGCCGGTTTACAGACATTCGAGTTGTTTCTAACTTTTGGCAACTGTCAGCCACATGCCATGAACACTGGCATGGAGGCATCTATTTAAGACCCTGCTTTCCATCCTTTTGGCCACATACCTAGCTGGGGACACTAAGGCCACATGGCAATTTTGTGTTTAACTTTTCCTTGGAGCTGCCATATTATTTTCCATACCGGGTGCACCCATTGCCCTTCTACCAAGGTACGGGGGATCCATCTCTGCACACCTGTGACAACCCATGCCCTCATCCCGTGTCCAGCTCTGCACCCCCATGACAGCCCGTTGCCCCCATCCCATGCCCAGCTCTGCACACCCGTGACAGCCCGCTACCCCCATCCTGTGCCCATGCTTTCTCTCCCTGTTCTAACAGCCATCCTAACCTAACAGGTTGAGGCGGTGTCTCACTGGGGTTTATCTTCACTTCTCTAATGAGGTAGTGGTGCTCAGCATCTCCATTACGAGTACAATCATAAGGCTGACTGACTACTGGCAAATTGGAAAAAGCTGTCTATTCCAGTCTTTTGTCTATTTTAAGGTTGCTGGTGTTACATTCTTGCTGAATTTTAGAACCCTTTGATGCAACGTGGGCATTAATTTCCTGGACAAATGATCTGTATGTACCTCCTCCCACTTTGAAAGGGCGGTGTACCAACCCTGCCTCAAATTCAGACAGAATTTAGAAGCTGAATAAATTAAGGAGTAAGAATATTTTCTACATTTAAAAGTTTTTATTTTAGGTGTATGAGTGTTTTCCCTGCATGTATGTGAGTGTATCTGTGCATGCAATGCCTGTGGAGGCCAGAGTGTCAGATCCCCTGGACTGGAGTTAAGGATGGTTGTTAGCTACCATGTGGGTGCTGGGACTGAACCTGGGTCCTCTGCAAGAGGAGCCATGCCTGCTGAGCCATCTGTCCAGTTCCAGTTTTCACATTTTCAGAGGTTGTAAGAACATGCACATGTGACAGAGATCACAGGTGGTCTTTACTGTCTGGCCCTAAATACAATGTGAACTTATATTTAAAGAACAGGTGAACAAGAAGCCGTGAGGTATATGTTTTTTCTCTTCCACACAGAAGGACTGATACTTCCATTTGTCTGTTAAAACTATTGAAGTATGGTATTAGGATTTATTTTGAGCTCAGCAATTCTGCAGAGCTGTGAATTACATCTTGAGAGAGTGTCAAATCTATTACTCAATCCTAAATAGGATGCTGAGGCCACCTTGCAACACTCCCACGGCCTGCCTGAAGTCCTTACAGTCTGAATGTGTCTTCTAGACATCATGTGTTGAAAACTTCATCCTGTACACATGAACAGAATGGAGTGATCATGGCTGCATGGTGGCTCAGCTCTTGCGAAGAGAATCATCTATTCACAGATTAATGGACCCGGGTCATGGTGGAGTGGTCTTGTTATAAAAGGTAGCTCTCTCTAGCACACTTGCTGTCCTACCATGTCTCGCCATCTATAATGTCAGGACCCTGCAGGGGAACCCTCACCAGATGCTGACATCATCTTCTCTGGCCCTTCCAGCCTCTAGTACTGATCTTTATAAAGCTCTATGCTTTATAAAGCATCTGGTCTCAGGCATTTTGATGCAGCAACAGAAAACAGACTGAAGCCCTGGCACCCACAGCGTTTAAAATGTAGCTAAAAACCTAAATTCAACAACTTTCCTGTGAAGGCTCCCAGCTGAACTGTGGCACGTCTTTTCCTTCCCTGTACAAAATGTCCATAATCACTCTTTGGTGGTGCTGGGAAGAATCCCACAGCCTCAGACATGGCAGGCGAGTACTCTACCACAGAGCCATGCGTGTAGCCCCCACACTTGCCCTCTTGGAAGATGAATGGAAAGCTGGGGTTAGTGGCTTCAAAGGACGCAACAGAAACATTCTGTGCCATGTTGAATCTAAAGGGCTGATCAACGTTAGCCAGATGACCCACAACAGGAGACATTTCTTTCTAGCACATTCTTCTCTTTTAAGAGCACCTTGTAAAATGAATACAAATTTAAGAATGTGGTAAGTAAACCGTCTACTGCTTCTTCCCCTGGTTTCTAGAATGCAGCCTGCAACTGTGCGGCAGGTGCACCAGGAACACCACCGGCACGGGTGTTGGTGGGCTCAGCCAGCAGCTTTCAGTTTTTAGCCATTCACTGGCCACAAATAAATATGACGACAACTGGACTTCTGAAGGACACGGGCTGGTGAAAAGTTTAGACTTGGAGGCAGAAATATGTCCACACTGCAGCCCCACGGATGACCTGAGTATGAGCACCGCGTCCTCGATTGTAAAGTATGAGCTAAGTGGTAACAAGGTACTGAGAATGACTCAGTACCTACTGTCCACAGAGATGTCATTCACTGTGCTAGGGCGCTCCAGCGGGCCCAGGCTACACCTTTTCACACTTGTGCTCCTGGCAGAAAGCAGAATGTTTAACATGCTCGCCGTGAGAAGTGTATGCTGATGGAAAGCAACCAGGGCAAAACCCGAGTCAGTAACATGTGAAGCAGCTGTGGACTGGCAGACAGCAGTCAAAACACGAAGAACAATCGGAAAGTGTGCTCACTCACGGTTTCACCAAGTACCAGCCAGAGGCCCAGAACTTCAGTAGCAGCTGCGAACCTACCTTTCCTGGCCGGCCAGGAGACCAAGACCATGCCTGGTGAATGCCAACGTTTACGTCAGCAACGAGAAAGTGTTTGTCTCAGCAATACTGCTGAGCAGAATGTCTTCTTATTCCGTAAGATGCTCTGATAACAACGAGACGATGGTACAGTTGACCAATAAGGATTCTCTCTGAGCCTGCGCATCCCACCACATGTACAAGCAGGCTTCAGACGAGAGGTCAAACAGCAACGACAGCACAGAGTACTTGGAATGGATATAAACAGCTCAAATGAGTCGTGGTGGTCCTGCCCACTGGACAGTGCTCACTCCTACCCACCAGCTATTGTGGTCCAACCAACTTACCCACGAACACAGGACTGTGTGGCTGAAAAATTACCTCTCGAACTTCATCGTCCTCTTCGTCGGCATTTCTCTGTCTGCTTTCTCTGAAACGACGGACCTAGGCCACAAGAGTCACAACGTGTCACTTCTTCCACATACACAGCCCAGAACAGTGAGCTTCACCTGATAAGGGTCACTACAACAGAAGACCCAGAAGTTTAACTGTAGTCTGTCCCACCAATGTTTGTGACAAGTGTAACAGTCTGCCAAACTGCAGTTTGTTTCACAAAATGATATCACCTATTTCTAGTCACTTGCACTAAAATATCAGCAACGCAGCCAACAAAATTGGCTCTAAGCAAAATCTGTTGCCTGTTACAACAGTGTTCCGTGTCAATGAAAGCACGTGTCAGGCCGCCAAGGGAAAAGTGCCGTCCTGCAGTAGTGTGAGGGCACCACCCTTAGTAACAGGGCAGCTCCCTCTTCCTACGAAGCTTCAAGTGTCTAAGGTGTTAGACATTCAGGTCACTACCATACAGATGGTAAGACACTCGAGGCTCCACAGCACAGTGTTTAAAGCAATGTGATCCCTAAAGATCCACTGCAAAAAATTACATTTTATCTTTTGTGTGTGTGCACGCCCATGGGTGTGCATGTGCACAGGAGTCAGAGGACAGCTTTCAGGAGCTGGTTCTCTCTTTCCCATGTGGGACCCAAGATTCAAGATTCAAACTCAGGTCCTCAGGCTTGGGGACAAGCGCCCTTAACCACAGACCCATCTTACTGGCTCAGACCTACTTTTTTTTTTTTGGAGACAGGGACACACTATATCCCTGGCTGGTCTGGAACTCACAATGTAGACCATGGTAGCCTTGATCTCAAAGAGATTCACCTGCCTCTGCCTCCAGAGTACAAGGATTAAAGGTGGGTATGACCACACCTCACAGACCTACTTGCCTATTTATTATTATTACGTGCGTATGTATATGATGTGCATACATGCATGTGGAGTTAAGAAGACAATTAGGTGGAGTTGGTTCTCCTTCCACCTTTACGTGGGTTCTGGGGATTAAGTTCAGGTAGTCAGGCTTGTGTAGCAAGCATCTCAACCTGCTGGGCCACCCGCTGCACTCCAGATCCAGTATTTTTAATAACAGCCCACTACTAGTTATTTTCTGGCCACGGCCCTGGAACAGAGCTCCCCCTCAATAGATTTCCCTTTTAATTCCTGCTCACAAGACTTTCACAGCATCATTCACGGCTAAAGACAAGCCCATTGAGCTAATAATCTCCTCCACACATTTATTGCACATGTGCCACGCATGTAGCAAGAGAGAAAACAGCAACAGCAGCCGTCAAAACCGGCCTCGGTGCTCACAATCCTGAGAGCAGATGTGGGGGAGGGCTGCCAGCCCCAAGACAAGAAGCTGTAGCACCTCACAGGGCATCCAGGCCCAAGTCCACTTCCAGCCACACTGGGAAGCCCCTTCCAGAGGACTCTGCAGCCCAGGGTCAGTGGCTTACTGATGGTCTCCACTGCATGAGGTGGCTGTGGGAACGTGTCCCACAGACTCTGCTGTTCAGTCAGAACTACTGTTTGTGAAGATGGATTTGGGGAGTTTAGGCCTGGGTCTCTCAGACCCCAACGTCTGCCTGTGCTCTTACTTTGCCTTTAAATAAACACCTGAGGAGCACGATTCCAAGTCTGGCGAGTCTCTTCAAACGTCTCAGCACGTGAGGTCTCTGTACAGGTGGACATGCTCAGAGGAGGGAAAGGGACTCCTAGGAAGTTACTGTACTGAAACAGGACAGCCACAGCAGGCCTCACTCAGAGGGATTCCAATCTGCCTGGGGATAAGAGGTAGGAAATGAACCAAGCAGATACTTGGGGAAAATCATCTTATCAAGGAGAAAATATGTGCAGATATAGTGGGAACTATGCCGGTGTGCTGGAGAGACAGCAAGAGGGCTGGGGATGTAGCTCAGGGGCAGAGTACCTGCCTAACACACACACGGCCTTGAGTTCAAGTCCCAGCACTAGGAAAAACAACCAACCAAAGAGGCTGCTGGGTAAGGAGCAGACATGAAGACATCAAAGGGACAAGCCAGGCTCAGTCATAATTTACAAGGAATGGCAAAGATTTTTTTTTTTTCCAGCACAAGTGACTAGGTCAGAAATCTGTTAGGATCACTGACAGCTGAGTGAGGGTGATATGGGAGGGGCAGATGGGGTCACCAGGGGAGAACTAGCCACAACTGTATTCAGAGTGCTGCAGTGCTAAGAAGTCAGGCACTGAACGTTCTAACAGCAGAGCCCAGTCACAGAACACGCTCTAACTGCAGGGCCCAATCAGGACAGAGGTGAGAGACAGGAGTCAAGGGTGACTTGATGGTTTAGGCCTGTGCATCTGGAAGACTAAAGCTCTCACCAGACTCTACAGAGGGAGGTCTGAAGATGAGTTATTTGCTTTGATGTCTATTAAAAACATTCATGTGGAATACAATGTCAGCTGTGGAAGTTTGGTGCTGAGAGGAGAGGCTGTGCTAGACTTGGAAAGTCACCACCAAGATCAGGTGTGGTGGTACATGCTGGTAATCCCAGCACTCAGGAGGCAGAGGCAGGTGGATTTCTGTGGCATGATGCCAACTTGGTCCATATAGCAAGTTCTAGGCCAACTGAGGCAATATAGTGAGACTCTGTCTCAATGAGAAAGACGTCACCAGAGTCAGGAAGCTGGATGAGATTACAAAGGGGGGGGGTGAGGATGAAGGGGGTCCAAGGCCTGAGCTCTAGAGAGACCAATCTAAGAGGATGGAGAGATGAAGTTACCAAGGGAGAAAACACCCCCAAAGAAAAAAGTCCTGAGCCAGTTAAAATTGCCGCAAGAAGCCAGGCACACACCTTTAATCCCAGCACTCAGGAGGCAGAGGCAGGCAGATCTCTGTAAGATCAAGGCCAGCCTGGTCTACACAGTGAGTTCCAAGCCAGCTGGGGCTACAGAGAGACCCCTTGTTTAAAAAAGAACCTCCCCCCCAAAAAGCCTCAGGAAGATCGTCAACAGCATTTAAGGAAAGTCCCTGACAGTGCAGCTAGCAATGGGATCACTGTGACCTTGACAAGAGCAGCTTCATGGAATGATGGGGTCCAAAGTTCGCGTGGATGCGTGTAAGAGAAGAGAAGAAAAGAACTAGAGCTGCAAGTCTGGAATGAGGCGGTTCCCCTGTAGGAAGGAGCAGAGACAGCACGAGTTCAGGAGCCGAGTGTTTCTAAGCTCAAAGACAGCGTGTGCGCTATGACTCTGCAGGGGAGGAAGACCGCAGTACGGCAGTCTACTAAGAGATAAAGCAGTGCTCTGGGTGGCGGAGGCTACCAGAGGTGCAGAGAACACGAAGGTAGAGGGTTTGACGTATACTAATTATTTTAATCCTCACGACCCTGAAGGAGATTCAATTATTCACTCCACTTTACAGAGTTAGAGGTGAGGATGAACTCAAGGATGGCACAGACAAGGGTTTTGATTTTGAACACAATGTGGTCCAGGGGCCACATGCTGGGTTATCATGACAGACAGAAAGACAGACAGACACACACAGCCCTGTAGATCAGGAGTCATGATGTCACTAAAGACTAAAAAAACCAACTCAACACACCTGGAGTCAGATCACCTGCTCTAACTTAAAAGCACTTGGCACTGAGTAGTGTGATTTACACAGTGACACCGCGGCAAAGGCACGGAGAGACAGAGGGTTAGCACTGTGAGAGAGCTTTGTTCTCCTGTCTACAGAGAACTTGAAATACAGAAAGTGACCCTAGATAATCCAAATTTATAACCACGATGGTGTGCACACGCACGGTAAAAACCCCACAATGTGCACATCTCTGCAGACTTACAATTTTGTTCTCATTTAATGTTATACTTTTTAACAGAAAAATACTTTTATCTAAAAGTATTTATGTAGTTTTGGAAATACTTTCCCATGTTCTTCAACACCTAACTTTTTTTTGAGACATGGTTTTGTGAAACCCTGGTTGGCCTGGAATTCACTATGTGACTAGGGATGACCTTGAACTCCTAATCTTCTACCTCCCTTTCCAAGTACTGGAATTACAGACATAACATTGTGCTCAGCCAAAATTTGATTTTTAATGGCTATAAAAATTCTGTATTGTCTATGAGCCAACATTTAATGAAACAAATCATTTCCAGTTACCCCCACTATGCACAACCTGAGGACTAATTGCCCATGTACTAATCCCCACCTCACTGCCTTCTCCATTAGGGTGTAATAAACCTCCCTTGGCCTCTCAATACCCACAGCCAGTTGTTTTCCAGAAAGTTGTTCCAGCACAGCTCCTCCTGCAGAGTATCAACCACTCACTTACTCAAGTCAAATCCAACTAATAAAACCCACATAGCTTTCTTTAGTGAACTGTGGCTAAATGCCACCTTCTTGTGCTACCTGTTTACACTTCCTCGTGATCTACCAGGCTCATTCTGTGGGATGCTCGAAAGCCACAGAAGATGCTTTCTTCCGGAACAGAGCCATCCTTTACTCGGTACCAGCCATCCATCAGATTCTGTGCTAGGTGCTGCCTGGACAGGTTCTAATTTACTCATTATATAGACAAGAAAATGGAATAAATCTGAGTGCTCCCGGTGGTTTGGCAGAAGAAAATAAACCCTTAGCATGATTCCTGGATTACCAAGCCAACAGCCCACCTCTTCATCGATTTTATCTTCCAGGGCGTCGATATGTCGCTCCTTAAGAAACCGCTGCGTCTTCTCCAGCTGGTACTTCACCAACTCCTCAATGGCGTCCTTCTCCTCCTTGTCCACAAATTCTTGGACGGCTTCTCCCATCCCTCTTTCTGTGAGCAGGGAGAGCTGAACATTCTATAAGAAACACAGAGACCACAGGTGAACAAAACAGCCTAGAGAACCCTGCTATCCGAGGAGAAGTTAAGAGAGCTGGGGGAGGGGGGGTATCAAACCAGCAGACAGTACTTAATAAAAACTAAGGGGCCAAAAAAGCTGTCTAGGGGCTGTAGGGATGCTCAGTGGTTGACAGCACTGGCTGCTCTTGCAGGGGACCCAAGTTCAATTGCCAGCATCCACATGTTGACTATCAACCGTCAGTAACTCCAGTTCCAGATCTTACACCCTCTTCTGACCTCTGATGATGGCTGACCCACAGGAGCTGGCTGCAGGAACACTCCCACCTGACTCTGGGACCTCAATGTTATAAGGCTAGAAGGACGGAAGCTACAGGTGGTTCTCAGGCTGCTTGGCTGGCTATAAACTCAGTGGTAATCAGGGACTCTCCAGGCAGCCCTGGGCAATCACAGGGTCCCAGAATGCCAAAGGGAGAGGCAGGGTGACAAGTAGCTGGGGAAATGGCCGGAGATGCCACTGCTGCCTTTGTAGGTGGGCAGAGGAGAGAAGAGCTAGGAAACCAAAACTTCTAGAAGCTAGGGGAGGTCTGGATTCTCCCTCAGGTGATCAGGAGGAAACAAGCTCTGCTGACACCTTGATTTCAGCCAAGAGACCCAGGCCATTTCTTACCATCACAACGTAAGATAATAAATCTGTTGTTTTGGGCTGGAGAGATGGCTCAGTGGTTAAGAATACTGACTGTTCTTGCAGAAGATCCTGGTTCGAATCCCAGCACCCACATGGCAGCTAACAACTGTCCTTAACTCCAGTTCCAGGGAATCTGACAGCCTCTTTTATACTCTGCAGGCATTGCACGACAAGGGTGCACTTACCTACATGCAGACATAACACTCATACACATAAAATAAAAATAATAAATAAAATAAAAATAAATAATCTGTCGTTTTACACAGATACAGAGAAATGAGCTGAAGTAGCTTCACCAGCGTGCATCTGTATGGTAAAGTGACGGAACACTGCAATCAAACATAAACGCAGATGATTTCTACAACAGGGTAAGAAGGCCTAAGAATCCAAACAGGAATAGTTACATTAATAAAATTAATAATATTCATTACACACTACTTTTTCTTAATGTGGAGTAACCCAGATGGATATAATTCAGTGTCACTCTACCTCACAGAATCTAAAAAATCATTTGAGGGCCAACGAGATGTCTCAGCAGGTAAAGACACTTGCCACCAAGCCTGACAACTGGAGTTCAACCCACAGCCCACACAGTAGAAGGAGAAAACCAATCCCATGGGTTGTCTTCTGACCTCCATATGAATACCACAGCACACCAACAAATTTAAAAGAAAATTCCTTTGACTTATCTCACCTACCCTAAATTAAAGCCTGCCATGTTAGCCTCTTCACTAACTGTACAGAATTACCTTCTCTGCAGTCTGGAAATACTGCTTCACCAGGTCTTCCACCCTGAGGGTCATTCCTTCTGAAGGCTTTGTGACAAGCTTCCCAAAGTTGATCTCTTCTACAGAAAGGAATGTGTCAAAACACACTGCATGTTAAAACAGCCAAAACCACAGGTCTTCAGTGGACGTCTGGCCAAATTCTTACCACCTCCTGACTTGTTCCATATGGCTAACGAGTGCTTATAACATTTAACTGGAAACGAATTACTTCAGTTATCAGGATTATCAAATAAATGGACACGTCTAATTTCAAAAGTGGGAAGTTTTCCTAAACCACTGCACACTCTAAGTCAAAATGGTTAATGATGGAAAAGCCAGGCACATGCTCAGAACACCACTAACACACAGTAGGCAGTAAGAACACTAACACACAGTAGGCAGTAAGCGAGTACTCTCAGCAACGGGCGTCTCAAGTCCATGTGTGCTGTCATCCAGCACCTCTGTTTAGAAAGCTCTGTCTGCAGAGGCAGCTTTCTGTGCCTTCATCAACACCCACGGGTTTAAAAACCCAGCTGGGGGAGCTGGAGAGATGGCTCAGCAGTTAAGAACATGGGCTGTTTTTGCAGAAGAGCCGGGTTCGAATCCCAGCACCCACATGGCAGCTAACAACTGTCTGTAGCTCCAGTTCCAGGGGATCCAGCAGCCTCTTCTGTCCTCCACCGGCATTGCACGACATGGGTGCACTTACCTACATGCAGGCAATATACGCATACGCACAAAATAAAAATAAAATATTTAAAAAAAACAAAAAACCCAGCTGGGAGCAGTGGCACATGCCTACAGCAAGAGGAGACCCTGTCTCCAAAAACAAGGCTACAGACAAACAAGAAAATGCTCGGAACACTGTACAATTTTTAGAAGATAAAACAGTATTTTTTACAATTTTTTTCTAACATAAATACTAAAATGTCCATTATTTTATATTTATTTCATCAAATTTTGGTTTAGACAAGCCATGTAAAAGCATGCTTTGAGCTTTAAAAATAACCAGCTTACCTGTTTTTTCCTTCTGCTGTTTTTGCCTGAAGAAGTGGATGATGTCTTTCGGGTTAGCAACCCGATCTACAAACTTCTGGCTGAAGCGCAGAGAGTTGAAAGGCTCAAACCCCCCACTGTAGTCCACCTGTGGGCACAGCAGGAAACAGCCTGTCAGTTCTGGGAAACGCTCTTCCTGGTATTTAAAGTTTGTGTGCACAATACCTCTAAATTTCTAACTTATTTCCTACATCCTAGTGACTGCCGCAGTGTTAACGCATTTGTCCTATTGTTGAACGAACGCTTGGAAGGAGAAGCTTACATGAACTGCTTCTTGTTTGATGGAATCAGGTCAGTGCACCCCATGATGCTGGGGCTATTCTACCTCCCACGACAACAGAAACAGTCTAGGCTCATCACAAGTACCAGCTGAAAAGTAGAGCTTTTAAGCAAATTTCTCAATGTTCAGATAGAAAGATAACCCTGCCTTAGGTGCCTTAGCTTACTTACCTACATCTCAGGGAAGGGGCTCCAGGCTGGGCAAGGAAAATCCCAGGAGGGAAGAATTTCATGTCTGCAGGCTCAGAAGTGCCTACCTTTAAAATGTGGTCTCACCAGAATGCTCTCTCTCAAGGCAGACTCTTTCTAAAGAATTTGACAGCAACTAGACTTGGTGGTGCGTACCTGTCATCCCAGTATTTGGGAGATGGAGGCAGGAAGATTAGGAGTTTAGGGTCAGCCTTGGCTAAATAACCTGGGCTAAAAACCTTGGGCTAAGCAAACAAAGTCTCTAGCATTACATAGACCTCTGAAGAGAAACATCCCCTTTTTCTGGAGAGAACATTTTTCTGAACTGGCTGTTCTCTGAAGTCGGCCTTGGGCCAGCAAGTGCCAACCTACCTACAGCCCCTGCTAACCAACCCCACCCCACCCACCCAGCCTTCCTCATCACACTTGAAGCCACCTGCTGAGCTGCTCATTTGTCATCAGCTCCTCTCCTCCACCTCCTGCAGCCAGTTCAGAGTCTGCTTTATGTCACCATGTCCCAGCACTCACAACAAACAGAAGGATCCTTGGATGAATTAACAAGTTAGTAAGGGTCTGCTAGTTGATGCAAGGTGTTTCAGCAATATCACATATATGACAACATCTCCTCTTTTGTTTCAAGGATGAACAATTTGCCAATTAGTTGTTTAGATCTGGTTGCCCCTCAGGTAACACATACAGATGAAAAAGCATGTACTTCATATGCTGAGGAAGAGACCATGTGCTCCCTCCCCTAAGTGACCACCCTTCTACTACCTGGATCATGGCACAGCTGCCCTGTGTACCAGAGGAAGTGCCAAATCTAACAGCTAGTGTCTCCCCAGACTCCTCAGACAGGTTAACAATTACACTGCAGCTCAGCTTTGCATACAGTCTCCTTGTGTTCACTAAATAACAATGTTCTAGGCATTCTGGCAAGGGTTCACCCGTAAATAACACACGGTCTTGGGGCTCAAGAGCTCCTCGAGCTGATTGGGAGGGCAAACGTAAACGAACATTGCAGACACAGTGGAACCAGTGCTCATACAAAGTCTGCAAAGCAGGAGGCAGCAGAGGACAATGAGGAGATGCCTGGAGGGGCTTCTCTGAAGAGGGAGGCCACTGTGGGTGTGGGGGGGTTCCCAGCAGGAAGGGGAAGTACGCATCCAAATGAGCAAGGACACAAGGACACGGGTCCAGGGAACCTACTCCCCTGGGCACAGGCACCAGAATTTTAGTTCAATGTTAAGAGTTTCAGATGGCTTAAGAGAGAGACAGGAGAGAGGCTGGTGTACACCAGATCAGGCAGATACCTGGAAGCTGCCTTAAACAGTGCTGACTTGTTTCTGTTAGAGCAAGGGAACTGGTAAGTTATTTTCAGCATAAAGACATATAAGACTGTGTTTCTCTAAGATCATTTTAGTATCAGCATGGTGGGGAGGCTCAAGGGGTAGGGTGAAGGTAAACTGAGGCAGTCTAGGCAGGACGCTTTAACTACAGGGCAGTAAGTGATAAAGAGCTTGACTGCAGTAGGATGACAGAGAGATCAGCTGACTTACGACGTACCAGGCATGATTTAATTCGCATGGTCCTCAAAACTCTATTTTGTACAAACCAACAGACAAGAAACATGCAAGGTCGGACGGGGCCAGACTCCTCTGCCCCTAACCCTGCAACTTTTCAATGTTCGTGTGTGGACTCATCTCTTGGGGACCTTGTTAGAAGGCAGCAGGGTCAATGTAGAGGCCGGGAGTCTACACTTTAAACACTCTCCCAGGCAATGCCCAGGCAGAGGGGTGAAGGCCATGCACCCCAAGTATCAAATCTTAGGGGACCTCTGTATAGAGATGGGGGGGGTGAGCCCTGGAGAGATGGCTCAGCGGTTAAGAACACTGGTTGTTCTTGCAGAAGACCTGGGTTCAAATCCCAGCACTCACATGGCAGCTAACAACTGTCCATATCTCCAGTTCCAGGGGATCCAACAGCCTCTTTTGTCCTCCGTGAGCATTGTACGACACGGGTACACTTACCTACATGCAGGCAATACATGCATACACGTAAAATAAAAATAGTAAATAAAACATTTAAAAAAAGAGTGAGAGATCGGCAAGAAGTCAGCCTTACAGAAGCTCAGAGACAGAAGGGCTAGAAACAGCTCAGATGGCTCCAGAGTCATGTAGTTGTGAAACTGAGGTGATGGGAAATTAAAAGTCACCGACCTGAGGAACGCACATCAGGGGAGTGCAGGATTTATACACCTTGGGAACATGGAAGCAAGCAGGAAAACAGGGCAGGAGCAGGAGGAGACGGGAAGCGTGCTAGCAACTGGAGGCTTGCTGCTGTGTTTACATCCCCATGGGGAGACAGCCAGTTTATAGGGAAGGGTCTGTTCACACGGAAACCAAAATAAATAAATTGCACAGAATAAGTTAGGAAAATCTGTCATAGAAAAAGGAAAGATCAGTGAATCTACAGTGTGGCAAGTGTTCCCGGGCAATTCTGTGGGTGGGGCCAGGGCTGCAGGTAGGGAGCAATGATCAGATGAGGAGGTGAGGGCTAGGAGGATCTGCAGGAAGGTCAAGGGACCCCAGGCAGAGTGAAAGAAGAAAAGGTTTTGAAATCCGAGGCCACAGTCAATCTACTAAATAAAACCATTTAGAGGACAAACAAACATAGACTCAACCTATCAGGCTTTAGCTGGGGTTAAGTGGGACCCCTCGAGGCTTCACATTTCCGTGGCAGTGGTGACTGCTCAATGCTCTAAGCACTGCACTTACCCCTGTCAGAAAGTGTGCACTGCACACAACTGTACTCTGAACACCACCAAGCTTCCGCTTCCCCACACACTTACCCGCAGTCGTACGAGAGGCTTCTCTGGCTGCTGGGAATTCCCTAGCCGGTCCCGCTCTGCGCCCTCCAGCATTTCTTCAATCTCAAAATAAAAATAACCAAGTATTGAACTCAGTTTAAACTTGCTGAACAGCAGTTTGAATTTCTGCTGGCTCATTTACAGCAGCTTTTTTTTTTTTGGTCTTTTTGAGACAGGGTCTCCCTGTAGCCCCAGCTGTCCTGGAACTCACTGTGAAGACCAGGCTGGCCTTGAACTCACGGAGATCTGCCTGCCTCTGCCTCCCGAGTGCTGGGATTAAAGGCCTGTGCCACCACGCCTGGCTTAACCACTCCTTGGCAGTTTTCTCCTGCAGACATTCTTCATAATTTTTCAATCCCTAAAGTGACTCCTTTGTAAGAAAACTTAAAGCACTGCCTCGGTTCTCCTATTGCACAGTTCCAACATGGCTTCACTCACCTTATCAATTCTATACCGAGTACATTCCAGTGGCATCGTGTGTAAGAGAGGAGCCACGGGGTCCCGGTTACTTACTAGGAAGAGTTCAAGCTAAAAGAGGAACATTTTCAGTATCTGAAGTTGTCTTGTGCTACAGAGCGGAAGTCTGGAAATCGCAGCCTCGGAAGAGATCCGAGAACAAAAGCAGTCACCCTACCCACATTGTTCCTGAGGTCTGACTGAGGTCCAAGGACAGACTAATTCCAACACGGCTTCCTAAGGGCTGCAGCTGTCTACCAATCTGAGCTTTCCTCCAAGTCTAAGTCGTGATGTCCTGGCTCCGGCCTCCACCTGCCAAGTGTTGGGCTACAGCCACACAGCAGCACGCCTGGCTCCTCTCAACATCTGCCTGTGCGCTTGTGGCTGCCACAACCACGTGGACACAGGCTGCCTGAAAGCGGTTAGTGGAAGTGAGAAAATTAACATTTAACTTCATTCAATCACACGTAAATGGATACAGGACAGCAGAGCTTTCAGAACTCGACCTGCCGGGCTGGCGGTCTCACTCCAGGGGTGTTTACAGAGCACCTGGGGGCCAGGCAGCAGGTCAAGTGCAAAAGTAGAACAGCTGAAAGCTGGGCATGGTGGCACACACGTGTAATGCCCACACTCCGGAGGTAGAAAGAAGACTGAGGTGGGCCTGGGCTACAGTGAATTTCAGGCCGGCCTGAGCAACACATAAGACTTGGTCTCAAAAAAATTAAAAAATTAAAAATTTAAAATACAGAAGTCAAGATACTGGCCTTGTCCCCCATGTACATAAGTAAGGACAATAAGGACAACAGAGGTGACCAAGCTTCGCACTCAGGTGCTCACGAAGATGCTCATTTTACTGCTGCCTACAAACTCTGAATTCACAGGACCATTCAGTCTATGGATTTGTCTGGACGACCAGAACATGCCTAAATCCCAGGCACTTAGCGGGCAGAGGCCAAGGGGGAGACCGCTAAGCTGCACATACCACAAAGAGCAGCAGTCAGAGCTGTGACGTCACTGCCCTGCTCCCACTGTACCCGGTAATGAAGCGTGAAGTAGAGAAGCTGGTGGAGTTAGGGCTGAATGAATATACAGTTAATAGGTAATAATAAGCAGTTCAGGCTATCACGTTGCCTACATACAACTACAAACACAGCCCACACAGCAGGGATCAAGAACTTCTACAGAGGTCTAAGGGTGGGCAGTCATCTGCACCAGAGAAGGAGGATGAGACTATATTTGGAGTACTTTCAGGGTAGAAGGTATGTGTCATGGAAATCAGAGGTGCAGGGCCTCAGGACCCTCTGTCTGAAGTCACTGCTGGTATCACTAAGTAAATCAACAGAGTACCAAACCAGGATGAAACAGAGGAGACAGTATGGGTTCACTCTTTACGGCGAGTACTGGGAGACCACGAGCTAGGTGTTTCCCGTATCTAGAGGTCTCTGAGGTTGAGTACTCAGCACTGAGAAGATGCAGCACCTCGTCTAAGGTCAGGGAACACGGAGAAAGGAAGGGCAGAAAGTATAAGAGCCGGAGGACAGGAAGAAGGCTGCAAAATGTCGCATGCGCATGACACAGCCACCGTAGTCACAAACTCACAGTGGCTCACTGGGCCCACACAAGCCTGGCCCTGTCAACAGCCAGTCATGGATGGGGGAGGGGCTCACGAGCCCCACCCTTTCCCACTGAACTTCCAGCTGCTCGTGGATTCTAGGGAAGCCCACCTGTGAGCCCAGCAGGCTCCAACGGACAGCTCCAACCCCACTGCCACACACAGCCAGGTTAAACTCAGTGAGTCACAAAGCAAACTCAAAGGCCTGACTATAGGGAAAGGATTTGTGGAGAGGAGGCATGAGAAGAGCAGTCAGAACGCTTTACAGAGAAGGTCACACAAGATCTAATCAGCCAGTTATTTTTTCAAGGGTCTTTGATACAACTCAGCTCATTTCCTGAGCAGCAGCGATGACCAGCTTTGTGAGTGATCAACGTGCCTGGCTTCCAGCTGCTGCTGAGCCCTGTAACTGAAGGCTCACAGTGTCCCAGCCTAAGTAGATATGGCTGAGCTTCTGAGATGTGCTTACCTTCTCCAAACAGAAGCTCTGGATGGCCTGGGTCACCTTAGGGTTGTCAGGGTTGAACAGGTTCGGGTGGTTGGCCAGAACCACGTCCTCCATGAAGAATGGCCGTACTGTATGGAGGGGGAGCTTCTGCATGTGCATCTTCCGCCCTTTGACGCGCAGCAAGCCCACGTGTCTGCACAGGAGAGGGAAGGGCTGAGATAGTGTACGCTTGCTCGGAGAGATGGAGGCACCAGAGCCAGGAGCCAGGCTTGGGGCACATGCCTGTGGACCCAGCACTCAGGAAGCTGAGGCAGGACATGTAGACACAGATCAGCTGGGACACAGAGAATCTGCCTGAACCAATAAAAAGCTATCGTACTTCTCTCTTAGTTCTACAAAATATTTTCTCATAGGACACCCTTAAAAATACATGTTCCTGGCAGTTTAATTTTAATAGGAAAAAAAGGCAGCATTCTTCTGAAGAACAAAATTTACTTAGTCATCTTTTCTCCACTGAGCTGAGACTCTAGCAAAGGAACATGGACCTAACAGTAAGTGGAATGAAATGCTACCAAGACTATGATGTCAGAGAAGAGTGACAGACAGGCACCACGCCTGTGAGGCTGGTGATCCCAACCACCAGAGCCTGAGCCCACCCCAAGGGCAAGACCAGCCATTACAGAAGTAGTGTAGTCACTGATAAAGGCTTTTAGGATCACATCCTTCTGCCCAAGAATTAAAAAAGCCAGAAAGCAGGGCAAGCCGGCATGCCGTAAGTCCAGCACCTGCACTCGGGGCAAAGGCAGGAGAATTGAGGCTGGCTTAGGCAACACTGTGAGATGTCGACACTGTCTAAAACCAGCCCCCCATACACACAGAAGAAGGAGATCAGATATGCTACAAACACTGTATTTATAACCAGAAAAAGCCTCGATTTAGTGACTTTATAGGAATCTACATAGTGACAGCTATGTGAATTTTAATAAATAAAAATGTTAGTCTTGAATTTGCCTAAACGGCAGCAAACCACCATCAACTGGACACTGTCTTGTTAAAAATCAGGCTTCAGGTTGTCAACAGAGCCCTGGTCTCTAAACACAGCCTGTGCATGTTACCCGGGAGTGAGTGGTGTGGAGCGTGAGGACAGAGGGTTGCCGTGGAGCGCGTGAGGACAGAGGGACGCGGTGGAGCGCGTGAGGACAGAGGGTTGCCGTGGAGCACGTGAGGACAGAGGGACGTGGTGGAGCGCGTGAGGACAGAGGGCTGCCATGGAGTGCATGAGGACAGAGGGACGCGGTGGAGCGCGTGAGGACAGAGGGTTGCCGTGGAGCGCGTGAGGACAGAGGGACGCGGTGGAGCGCGTGAGGACAGAGGGTTGCCGTGGAGCGCGTGAGGACAGAGGGACGTGGTGGAGCGCATGAGGACAGAGGGCTGCCATGGAGCGCATGAGGACAGAGGGACGCGGTGGAGCGCGTGAGGACAGAAGGACACGGCTGGTGGAGAGAGCAGAGAAAGCCCGTCTCAGTGTCTGCAACACACAAGTACTCACTTCTTCACAGCCTCTCCCGGGGAGAGAGAAGTGACCACTGAGCTTCCAGGCTGAGAGACATAAAAGAGCTGCTGCTCGTTTTTGGTCGGACCTATTTTACACTCATGTTCATGGCCCCAGATAACGAGGTCGATGAAGTCGTCCAGAAACTGTTCTGGAATGAAGTTAGTACTTCCGTGCTTACTCCTGTACAAGATTTAAAAACAAACAACACACATTTGCAACAATGCAGAAAACTTTATTAAGTCTACACAGATTTTTTTCTCCCTCCACTAACAATGAATCACATCTTTGTCAGAAATTGCCCAAGGGACTGGGGATGCAAAGATACTACGTAGCCTAAAACACCAGGTACAGACTTGCAGGACACAGCGCAGCAGGCGTCCTGAGGGCAGCTGCTGGGTCTGTGCTCGAAGGAGATGCAGCTTGCAGAGGAAAGACCCTTCTCTGCTCAAGTCAGGAAAGCGAGAGCTCTGTTCAAGGTAAATCCACAAACTGACCTGGTCATATACCCTCCAAAAGGAAGCAGGGCAGCTGGAGAAGTGGCCCAGCGGTTAAGAGCACTGGCTGCTCTTGCAGAGGACCCAGGTTCAATTCCCAGCATCCACATGGAGTCCATAACTCCAGTTCCAGGGGAATCCAACGCCCTCTTCTGACCTCCGCAGTACTGCATGACACGGGTGCACTCACATACATGCAGGCACCACACTCATACACACAAAATAAAAACAAACATTTAAAAATGGAAAGCAGAAAAAAATCTACACTTTTGCTAAAATAACAAACCTGTAAACATGTCCAATGATTTTAACACAATCTGTTTCTTTTACTGACCATTAAAAACAAAGGAACGAAAAGGTTGTGCTAACAAGCGTTTTCAGCATCCTAAAGCGCAAAGACATCTGCAAACTACTGCATTTGGCAGAGTGACTACCAGTAGGCGAAGCCACGAAGGACTCTCACTAGCAGCAACTCCTGCCATTGGGCATGTACCCAAAAGGGCTCCTACTTAAACCCGGCACTGACCTGATCCAAACCCACCTTCCTTCGTCACCCAACAATATTTACAGAGGGTCACTAAGTGTCAAATGTCCTAAGCACTGAGCTGAGCAGTGAACCAGACCCTTGCCCTCATGGGGCACCAGCAACGACCTAAGGCATGTGTCAGTAAAACTTAACAGAGAGCGACAGTGGCTGCAAAGACGGGGGTGTGGGGGCGGGTGGCAGGAGGTGGGGCTGCTCTGCACACCAGGCAGCAGACGCCTCTCTGAGAGCTGAGCACAGAACAGGTGAGAGATCTGCATGTGAGGGACAAGAGGGCCCTGCAAGGGAGGGGCAGGCCATGAAGGCTGAGATGAGATTGTGTTGCCTGGGTTCGAGGAACAGCAGGAAAATGTTGCCGCTAGACAGAAGAACCCAGGGAAGATCAGAGTGAAATCCAGAGCTTGGCAGGCCTGAAATTTCACAACGTTGTCGTGTAAGAAGTCATCTGGGGTATGTGATCCTGACAGCTGCTGAGGCACAGCAGGTCACTCCCAGCACAGCACGGCACTACGGTGCCTTCCTGGAAGAAAGAGGAGCTGATGCTGGTGTCACGTGTGGACAACGGCGAGGGGAGGGAAGAAAGGAGCTGAGGAACGTTGAAAACTGGTTCTGACTAGACACAGAAGGCTGTAGACTGAAGGGCACAAAGCAGCATTCTCTCTTTAGGAAGTGCATTTCTCAGAGGTGCACATTAGCAGGAATAAATGTTTTCACCAGGTACATTATATAACAAGAAACTAGACTAGGGATGCAGTTCAGTAGCAGAGCACTGGCCTAGGATGTACAAGAAGAGCCTGGGGTTTGGTCCCCAGCAAAAAACACACACAGACAGAAAGACACAATTATAATTCAGGCTTCTTTTAGAGAAAAAAGTCAGCAATAAGAAGACAAAACCGAACAATGTGGATCTGGATTAGACTAGAGTCAACGTGAACTTATGGTTGCTTTTTGCACACACACAGCTGGAGAAACAGAAGTGCGCCTGCATGTGTTGTTATACACACAAACCCATCTATCACCTCCCTTAACTCCATTCACTGTGAGGGTTGAGACCCAGTACCAGCACAGCTGGTGCTCACGTGCATGTTAGTCTCGTAAGTACTGCATCAAAGGCATCAGAGCTCCTTAGACTTAGGTGATTCCAGGGGAAGGGCAGGAAGACAAGATGGAATGGCAGGTTCTTGTGATGCCAAAAAATCTAAGGCCATGCTCAATACGCGCACAACACACACTCAAAAAGAGTATATTGAAAGGACACAGAGGCTGTGCTGGATAGCTTTAGTGTCAACTTGACACACCTGGGTTGAGGGAGCCTCAGTTGGGGAATTGCCTCTATTGGACTGGCCTGTGGCCATGTCTGAGGGGTATCTTCTTGATGAGTGATGTGGGCTACCCCTGGGCAGGTGGGCCTGTGTTGCATAAGAAAGCAGGCTGAGCAGGGGCCAGGGGAGCAAGCCAGTAAGCAGCGTTCCTCCATGGCCTGTGCTCCAGCTCCTGCCTCCAGGTTCCTGCCCCGAGTTCCTACCTTGGGCTCCCTGATGAACTGTGACCTGGGAGATGTAAGCTGAACAAACCCTTTCCTCCCCAAGTTGGTATTGGTCAGAGTGTTTTGTTACGGCAATGGAGAACAAACTAGGACAGAGGCCAACACAAAATCACCTCCAGCAGTCACTGCTGGAATGTTCTGAGGAACAATTAACAACAACAAAAACAGATACCGTTAGGCAGTAACTCAATACACTGAAATCAGCTAGTCTGCGCTGGATAGATGGCTCAGTGGGTAGAGAGTGCTTGTAGCTCAGAGGGTAGAGTACCTGCTGAGGACCTGAGTCACAGCACCTACACAAAAACCTGGGTTCTTATGGTTCTGTGTAAAGGACCTGACCTGCAAATACCACACTGTGGGGGGACAGAGGCTGGATGATCCCTACGGCTGGCCACCTGTCTAGCTTCAGAGTCTGCCTTGAGGGAAGGAGGCAGAGTGACAGAGCAGGACACACGACAGCATCCTCTGGCCTCCAAGAGTGTACAGACCCCCACCCCCAGGTCCTTCATGATATAAACGCATGAACAGGTGACTAAATGAGGACAGGACAAATCTTCTCTACAAAGATTCTAATTATTAAATACTGAAGGACTAAAGGACAGCAGACACCCTAAGGTCAATGCCACAGTATTAAAGAAGGGGTGGCCACTGCAGGCTAAAGTTAGCAGGCAAAGTACAGTGTGAAACAAGATACGCACAGGGCCACAAAGCATCTCACATACTAAGTGCCTTCGAAGTAGAAAATAAGGACTTTAAATAGGAGCACGCTGGGGTTGGAGAGATGGCTCTGCGGTTAACAGCACTAGCTGCTCTTGTAGAAGACGGAGGTTCAAATCCCAGCACCCGCATGGCAGCTAACAACAGTCTGTAATTCCAGTTCCAGGGGAACCTCCACGGGCATTGCACGAAATGGGTGCTTATATACGTTCAGGCAAACACTCATACACATAAAAAAATAAATAAACCCCCCCAAAATTTGAAGTGGAGTAAGCTGGACTAGATCTCGCAATCAGACAGGACGTCAGCACCCTAGCAATGAGGCTCACCAGTCTGCCCATCAACTGCCTGCGCCCTTAGCAGGCCTGGCTCCTACCCTTCATTCTGGCTTAGTTTCTTGGAATCAAGGTTCTCCTTCCACCTTACCCTGCACGGGCAAGGTGAGGCAGGGTAGCCGTCAGCGAGAGGGCAGGTGAACCCCAGTGCTGAGAGGGACAAAGGAACTGCACACCAAAACCCACTTGAAACGCACATCTGAGACTCACAAGTCTGCCTCCTAAAACTTGCACGACCCAGCACTGGGCTCAAGTCTGCATTCAAGAAATGCAGTACAGAACCAGGCCTCAAAGCCCTTGGCGTCTTCCTCGGGGACTGGACTTCCCAGCTCTGGGGTTCCCCGCCCCCACCTCACCTGGCTTTGTTCGCTGCAGGACTCATCCTTCAATCAGTCCTGGATCTACTGACAGACCACACCTCCCACCAGCAAAGGAAGCCTCTCTGGCTGTTTCTGGAAAGGTATTCATGTACCTCAGGAGACAGGTAGAAGTGCCCGCAGCAACAAGGGTCTTTTTAAATGTGTTTGAGTGTTTTGCCTGCATGTATTAAGTGCACCCATGTGTGCAATGCCTGCAGAAGCCAGAAGAGAACGTTGGATCCCTTGGAACTAGTTATAGATATGTGGGTGCTGGGAATCGACCCCAGGTCCTCTGCAAGAGCAGCCAGTGCTCTTAATTGCTGAGTCACCTCTCTAGTACACAGAAGCAAGTTTTATAGAGCAAAAAGTTGGAAACAAAATGCTCACTGACAGGATAAAAATACAACTATACATCAATTAAAAAAACTACTTCCACTTCTAAGAATCAAAATGAGTAAAACCCAGTAACAGTACTAAACACGTCATCTCCAACATACAGCATGATTCCTGACATACCAAGTATTAGTTACAGATATATGCGATTAAAGGGAGAAGCAGGAATATCAATTCACAGCTGGGAAGATGCTTCCCCAGGGATGGGAGGAAGCAGATGGGAGGTGGGGCGGGCCAGCAACACTCCACCTCCTGCTGCACACACAAGTGCAGACTTTATAGACACTCTTTTTTTTTTTTAAGGTCTGCTTATTTTTGAAAGACGGTCTCATGGTAGCACTGGCCTGACTAGAGCCTGCTATGTAGACCAGGCTGGTCTCAGTCTCACAGAGAAGCGCCTGCCTCTGCCCCAAGAGCTGGGACTAAAGGTGTGTGCCACCACGCCCGGCTTTTAGGTCATTTTATGTCTCCCATTTGCTGCAAGCATTCTCTCACAGGTGCCGACACACTAAAACTGGCTTCAGCCTGAAGTCACACAGGCAAACCTGTTCTGACCACGTACTGGTAGCCGTGAAGGAGCCAAGCGCCATGCAGCAACTGCTCCTGGAAACAGATTTCGGGACCCTCTGAGCTTGGCTCAGAGACCTGCCCAGGGACTTTTACCTGTTCTGATGAATCACAAACAAATTAAACCAGGAGCTCTCATCCTCCTTCGGTCTCAACATGGTAACCTTTTTATTGACAAACATCCGATAGAGCCGTTCATCTGGGATGGATCCTGCAGAGGGATGGGACATTGTTTTTAAATTGCTTTCTTACTTTGGGTTTTTTTTTTTTTTGTCTTTTTGAGACAGGGTCTCCCTGTAGCCCCAGCTGTCCTGGAACTCACTGTGTAGACCAGGCTGACCTTGAACTCACAGAGATACGCCTGCCTCTGCTTCCCGAGTGCTTGGATTAAAGGCATACGCCACCACGCCCAGCTATTACTTTGGTTCTAAAGGGCGAGTATCTTTTGTTTCTAAATTATGCATTTCTCAAAAGCACTGCATTTTACTGTGGATCTATTAATTCTGGAAACATGTATAAACGATGACATATATAGACACATTCCTGGGTCCATGCAGTCAGGTCCCACTTGGGGAACGTAGGCCTTCACAGTCAGGATTATGTAGGAAGAAAGACCAAGCTTCCCGAGCGTCTGTGCACATCGGAACATCTGGCAGCACCACTTCTTGTCAAGGCACCACAAGCCTGATGAGCTCTGCGCTGTGGCGCACGCTGTAACATGCAGGGAAGTGAGTGCTAGAAGGTAAGCCACGTCTAGAACAGTGCTGCTCAGCACAACTGCAGCGCTGAGGGGTGGGTAAGGCTGCTCCTTCACAGGCTGATCAGAAAGGCCGGCACCACAGACGGAGAACAAGGAGCGGCCCCTAAACGGGTGCGTGGACAAACGGTGGCATGGAAGCAGACCATCTCAAGTACAGGCAGTCACAGCACGAGGCCCAGAGCACTGGCAGGTGAACTACCTGTGGTCCACACACTGCAAGGTGGATGAACTCTGAACTCAGTCTGAGGGAAAGAGGGCAGTCCACCAGCTGGCAGCCACTTCCCAGGAGCTGGGTGTGTGCTGGCAGGAGAGCAGGCTGAGGGGGACAGAGAGTCCCACTTCTGCCCCAACAGAGAGAGCAGTGGGGGCACAGGAGCCTCAGGACAGAGGCCAGGTGGAATCCAGAGGCAGAGGAAGGAGAGGGCCTATGATCCTAAGAACATATCTTGAATTTCCATGAATGGAGAGGCTTGGGATGGAGACAGTCCAGTGAAGGAAGTAGAGCAGGAACAGACTGGGGGAGAGAGAAACTGAAGAGGGTGCCCTGGGTGTGACACCGAACACTGCAGACACTGAATGTACTAACAGCTTTTAAAAAGTATATCCCAGGCTGGGTGTGGTGGCACAGGCCTTTAATCCCAGCACTTGGGAGGCAGAGGCAGACGGATCTCTATGAGTTCGAGGCCAGCCTGGCCTCCATACTGAATCCAGGCCAGCTAGAGCTACAGGGAGACCCTGCCTCAAAAAAGAGCAAAAAAAAAGTGTATCCCCTCCATCCTCCACCTCAGACCACACATAAAATAGACTTTACATTATTTCTAGCCTCAAAAGTACTGGAGATATAAAATACATAGAAAAACGAAGCATGTTCTTTAAAAATGGTATTTGGGGGGTTGGAGACATGGCTCAGGAGTGGTCAAAAGACCACTGCTTTTACAGATGACCTGGGTTTGGTTCCCAGCACCCACATGGCAGCTAACAGCCATTCTTCCAGTTCCAAGGGAGGTACGGTTCTCTTCTGACCTCGAGTGGCACTGCTCGGCACGGTACACTCATACATATAAAAAAAAAAATCGTAAAAAATAAAAATGGTTTTGGTCATTCATTCGTATGTCATAAAGCCTAGCAAATAAGCTTTTCCACAGAACTACATCATGGGAGATGATGAAGATGGTAAAGCAAACTGCCTGTGTGTACTGTCTACACGTATCCATGCATGTGCACATGTTCCTGTATGTATATGTGCATGCATGCATGCCTGTACCTGTGTTCTGTGTATGTGTGCATGGCTGTATGTGACAGGTGAACGTGTGGAGGCCGGAGGTCAACCTGAGGGTCATTCCCCAGGTGCTGTCCATTTTTGCTTTTAAGACAGTGACTCTCTCTGGCCTGAGAACACTGGTTCGGGAGGCTGGCTGACCAGCGAGCCCTGGGGCTTCTCCTACCCCTGCTCTCCAGTGCTAGGATTACAGGCAGGCCACCAGACCCAGGACGGTGCACACTTCTGACCAGGATGTCAACTCTTGAAGAGTGACAGTTGTATTAACATGAACCACTATGCAGAGCAGACAGATTTCTACTTAAGACACATTAAAATAGGTAAAAAGCACAACTAATTTTGACATATGTTAATAACAGATCTTCCCAGTCTCGAGTCTGGTGTGCACACTACAGTGACAAGGGGTAGTAATTCACTCTAGCCAGACTTCACAACTCACAATCCAGCTAGCTGGCAGAGCTACACAGGGCACTTTCGGCCTCTCACAGACTTCTAAGATACTCAAATGCAGATTTGCTAATTATTCTGTAATTCTAACATCCAGGATTACACATCCAAGTCTAAAAGAAAAAACCACCACCAGATACCGAGCAGCAACTTTCTTTCCACAAACAGCTGCTAAAGCACGTACAAACAGAGGCTGGTGCTGAGAGACCTCAACACTGTCACTGAAACCTTCCATGTGTTCCTCAGTCACCAGTGAGGGGTATTCAGATCTGTTCCACTTTTCTCCAAAGAGCTGCAAACTATTTCCAAAATTCTCTGGTTCAGCTATTCAAACTATCACCAACTGACATAAAACAAAGTCAGCATCTTACCCAAGCCGTACAGAGCCATTTTTGTGCTTCCTTTCTGAAGCAGAATTGGGCTGATGTCGATCTTCTCCACAGACAGTGACCGGCCAAAGTGGTTCACAAATCCCGCACAGCTTAAAATGTCCAGGGCACAGAGCGCATCTGCCTGTGTGAAGTTTCAAAGGGCATTAATGTGTATGTGGAGAACGAGTCACATGAACTTCTTGTCTGTCAAACGCACACTCAGAATACCACAGACTGAGTGTGATTATTTCCCTATGGCCCCAGCTGGCCTGGAACTTGCTATGTAGACCAGGCTGGCTGTGAACTCGAGAGATCTGCTTGCCTCTGCCTCTGGAGTGCTGGGATTAAAGGCATGTGCCCCCTAACTTTAAAATGCCTGCACATAGCTTGCCAGGTGAGCATCCCAAAGTGAAAACCTCAAATCCAAAATGAACCAGAACCCAGAACTTTTGAGCATTAACTTTCAGATCTTGGAGCACTTTAGATTTGAGGTTTTTTGGATTAAGGATACCTAGCCTGTAATTACAAAAACAAAGATTACGGCACTGTCTTCTCAAAACTAAATTAAAATGTTAATGTGTCTGCTCCCTTGTTTTCCTACTGCGAACACCTACAGTGACTGGAACCAACACAACAAACACAAGGCTAGTAGCTCCTATCGGGTGCCTGGTCACTAAAAACACAAGATCAGCCATGAAATGAGTGCACTGTAATGTTAAGTAGGCCTCTTGTATACCAGGGGGAAGACCATACAGTAAACTAAAGACTTGGGTAGCAACAACAGGATAAGGCACAAAGATACTATGCATTGGGGGCATCCAGTCCAACCTCCTTATCAAACAGGTTATTAAATCTATTTAGACATAGGCACTCACAAAGAACATCATTTCCTAAGGGGAGACTTCAAGAGCCACTAAGCACTGGTAAGGCAAAGAACAGTCCTGCATAGGACTACAAGGTCAAGGCCACTCCCAGCTACTGAGACAGAGAGGCTGCCGCAGGACTGCAAGGTCAAGGCCTGCCTGGGCTACAGAACAAGGTCAAAGCAAACCTGGGCAACTTAGTGAGACCCTGTCTCAAAATAAAAAGTGAACAGAGGGCTGAGGATGGCAGAGAGAGTGCCCAGCAGGTGTAAGACCTTGGCTTACCTCCAACACTGCAAGGATGTTTGAAAAAAGCACAGCCTTCTCAAACACCAAATCTTTTTAAAGAGCATCTAAGGGCTGGAGCGATGGCTCAGTGGGTAAAGGCACTTGCTGCCAAACACAACCACTGGAGCTCGAGCTCAGGACCCACGTGGTGGAAAGAGGAAGCAGGCTTCTGGGCTGTCCTCTGATCGCCACACCCTCACCATGGCATATGTATGTCTCCCGTACACAATTAATAAATAAATGTAACTAAACAAAATCTAACTGTATTATAACTGCTTGTATTAATGGTAATAAACTAATTTGACTTCTCTGCTCAATTTAATTATGAGTTTCTAGAAGAAAAGGGGCAGAGTACTTTGTAGAGATGAACCCAGCCCAGCCGCGCATTCCAGGAGTCCAACAAAGTGTGATTACCCCCGTGGGATCGTCGTGATTGCCGTGGATACTGAAGACTGGGATGGAAATGTTGAGATTCCCGTCCTGGTAATTCACCCATGGAAACCTTAAAAGAAGACCAGCAAGTCACTGCAAGGGGCAGAGGCTGCCACTCCAAGACCCTCTTCCCCAAACAGTAGCACACTAGGCAACGACAGATGCTCAGAGGCAGACCACCCAGCTCAGAGCTTTAGAAACTAAAGCTGGAGGCAACAACTCATTTCAGTTAAAAGTTTGAAAAAGTATCTTAAAGTACATTTTAAATAAACCCCAACACCAAATTATTTATGGGTTGTATGAATGAGGGGCGTTACTAGGCTTCTAAAACTGTAAGAACCTTTCTTTGAGGTTCCTCCTCATAGCAGAGAAGAAAACACAGGCACTTTGGAGTCCAGAACACTGGGATTCCCAGCTTAGCCCCATCATCTCCCCCATGTGCAAGCTCTGCCCCACCCCCCACCCGCCCCCTCATCAAACTGGTCCTCTGCCCACTCGGATTCCCCCTACCCCCCACCATCAGCTTTCTCATCTACAGATACTAATGTTAGCAATTTCTGTTGCATTTTCTCAAACTGTAACCACAGAAACATACAAAAGTATTACATAGCAAGGAAAAAAGGAGTAAACAAAGTCAAAAGCCACTGACTGGGGAAAACTACCTGCCTGAAAACGCTCAGTATCTAGAATACATAAGTAGCATCTGCAAATCATGTCAAGAAGCCAAAGCTATCCTAAGTTTTAAAGTAGCCAAAGCTATGGACAGAAAGGAGAGCAGGGGAGGTGGGACCTAAGCTACCTGATCCCAGTACTAGTTAAGAAATAACTAATACAGATATACTGAAAATTCAGGAAATAGATATACTTCTGAAAACAGCCTACAGTGAAGGCAAACAGCTAGTTGAGAATGCATTTACACGCTGTGATAGCTGACTTTGTCAACTTGACACAATCTAGAATCACCCGGATAGAGTCTCAATGAGGAACTGCCTAGATCAGGATGGCCTGGGGGCAAGTCTGTGGAGGACTGCCTTCCTTGAGGACATGAACGGGTGTGGCCCCAGGCCCATGGGCGGCCCCAGGCCCCATGTCTTAGACCACAGGGCATGGAGAAGCTAGCTGACAGCAAAAGAAGCAAGGTGTTCACTCTGCTCCTGACTGGATGAGACTAGCTGCTTCAGGTCCTGCTTCGACCTCCCACAAAGAGGACTGCAACTTGGCATTACAAGCCAGGTAAACACTCTCTCCCTGAAGTTGCTTCCGTGTCATGACATAACAGGAAGTGAACCACATCAAGTAAACCTTCTCTCAAACATACTTACTTACTAAAACCAAAGTTGACAGACTGGTCACTGATAATTTCAAATTGCACAGGGCGATCTCCCATGCAGTACTTCCTGAGTAATTCAAGGCAGGTGTGCAGGGTTTTCCTCGAGGGCTTATTTTCATGGAAAAGATCACCACCTAACAAAATAAAATCCACCTAATCAACAGAAAACAGAGCTAAAATTAGTAGGTTTTAAGGTAAAAAATTTTTTAAACTATAGAAGAGGTCAAAACGATCTCCCAGCCTGGTTGTGATCACTTAAGCCTGCTACTTTGAGTGATCAGTCTGAGCAACACAGTGAGACACTGGCTTAATAAAGGACGGGAGTGGGGTGAGGGCTGGGGAGAGCTCAGTGGTACAGGGTTGGACTACCAGGTTCAACACCCATGCTAGGCCCTAGATTCAATCCCAGCACAAAGAAGAAAAGAGAAGAGGGGGGGGGAGGGGGGAGGGAAGGAGGGAGGGAAGAAAGTTCACCATCCTTCAGGAGACGCTGAAGTACAGTGCTCTGTGGCTGTAGTAGTCTTGGGAACTTTAGTAAAACTGTGAGCCCTAAGACAGGCCTTCAAGGCCTTCAAGGAACACTATGAACGCCCGCCTTTGACCCCAGCCCTAAGGAGGTAGAGGCAGGCGGATCTCTATGGGATCAAGGCCAGCCTGGTCTACATGGTCAGTTTCAGGCCAGTCAGGGATATATAGTAAGACCTCGTCTCAAAATCAAACAAAGCAATAAAAAGATGAATTTGATGGGGCTGGAGAGATGGCTCAGGGGTTAAGAGCACTTGCAGGGGACCAAGGTTCAGTTCACACAGCAGCTAGTCCACCATCACTGCATTTCCAGGAGATCTAAGAGCCTCCTCTTGCTGCACTCCACGGCGTTGCACATATGGTGCACGTACACGCATGCAGGCAAAACCCTTATACATATAACATGAAATTAATAAATATTTTTTTAAAGGCAGGGTCTCATTCATGTAGCCCAGGCTATCCTGGAACTCACTATGTAGTTCTGGACCTTAAACATCCGATCCTCCTGCCTCTACATCCCGAGTGTCGGTATTACAGGTGTGCACCACCACACTCCATCTTGTAAGGTGCTGGGGCTCAAACCCAGGGCCTTGTGCATGGAAGCCAAGTATCCTACCAACAAAGCTACCATCTTGGCTCCCTTTCCACGTACATTCTGACTCGTGATCCAGAAGGGAACCAGACCTGCCCCGTCCTCTAGCACACTATGCTGTCTTTACCTGTGTGCCCTACTTCTGCTTCACCTGGAACATACGTCCTCGTGCCCTCCTTCAACACACGTTAACCGCTGCTTCCTTGATAGCCTCATTTAAAAACCAATCTCCTTCCGCCTCTGAAGGCCCAGAGATGCTGCTCATCATTTTCTTGTGGCTGTACCACAAACGCGCTGCCATCTGTGCACTCTGTCCCCGCACATTCTGCTTTACTCTATGTTCTTTGAGAACTATAACCATCTTTTCATTTCATGTACAAATTACAACAGATCAGTGCACTCATTAGGAACCCCATTATATAAATCTGAAGGTTATTTATCAAAGTAACTTCTACTTGAATTAAGGACACAAAGCACTTGAAAATTTGCTTTGGGCTTTGAGTATACTGAAAATTATTATTTTGCCATGGAATACATTTTTTAATTTATTGAGAATTTCATATAAGCATCTAAGGTATTTGATCAAATACACACCCACTCCCTCCCCTCCAACTCCTCCCATATCTTCCCATCACATTTTTCTAAGAACTTCATGCATTCTTTCTTTTCTTTTTATGGGGCTTTTTGCTACTCTTAACATTCCCCCCTCTGAAAAGGTAACCCTAAAATCTTTTAAGGATTAGATAAAAGCTCCCAAATACTTTTGACATTTTTGGCCTTTGGAACAGAGTATGTTGGTAAGAGGCCCAAGGACATTTTGACTTTTAGCCAAGAAACTAGCGACTTTTCTTTGGGGTCTTTTTACCCTAACTGCCTAGCCAATTCCTACCTCCTATTCTTATCACATCATCCTCTGAAGAGGTTACCCAAATTGCTGATAATTATTTATTTTACTGTATTGATATTTAATCAGGAAACATGAGTATATAAGTTTATAAAATTAAATAAATCTCACTTAAGGGTAAAGAGCTGTTGACTAACAAATACAGTAGAACTTGCACTAATGCAAGCCAAACTCACTTCATTTTCCTGGGCAAGTCTTAAAATTTCATCCAGTGTAACAAATGTGTCATTTCCGCGAACTGCATCTTTCTCCAAATATCCAAGATGAATATCGGTGGCGACCAGGATTTTAAATGTGTCTTCATCGTCACTGTGTTAAAAAAAAAAAAAAGACAGTCAATGTATTCATTAAAAGGATATTCAAGTAAATTGAATCCTAAACATAAAATAATAGCAATTATGCAACAAAATCATTTTTCTAGTCTTTTCAACCTTATCTGAAAATTTGAAGTATCTAACAGGTCTTTAACATGTTTCCCTAACCACAAATTCAACAGGGAGTAAATGCACACAAAATTGTAAGTGTTCCCTACCTACTCTGAGAATCTGGAACCTTGTTATAAGCAGTTTTATACACTCCCAGGTAACCCAGACCGTAGAGCTTGTTCTCCTGCTGCTCCACCACAAAAATCCAAAAGGCTTTCATCACTTTCTAAATTCCATTTATCTCATTTTGCATTTTTCCAGGAATGACAAGTTTTAAAAGTCTTCGTAAGTATAAAAGTAGATTTTATACTAATATGCTACCAACTTCATTCAGGCCCCTGAAAACATCTGCTGGGTTCCCCTGTCTACCCAATTTTTCATTAATAATATTTGGCTAGGTTAACAAAACAGAATTGTTTAACATGTGAACCAACAGTTTAAGTTATCAATGATCACTTAAACTTAATGTAAATTTTAATTCTTTAAAGATACTTGCGGGAGGGGGCTGCAGAGCTGGCTCAGTAGCTAAGAGTACTGGCTGCTCTTACAGAGGACCTGGGTTCAATTACCAACATCCACATGGCAGCTAACAACTGTCAGTAACTCCAGTTCCTGGGAAACTGACCTCCTTGGGCATTGCATGACATAGCTACACTTACCTACACGTAGGTAATACACCCATATACATAAAAAATTTTTAAAAATATTTTTTAAAAGATAAGTTTTATAGCTACAATTTCATGTCAACTCACACAGGAAAAGAGGAAGGCCTTATAATCCCTGAAAACTACGAAGGCCCAAGAGAGAAGAAACTGGACATCACACAGTTAAGCAGCAGAAATGGGCTCAAAAGCAGGACAGTGATAAAAACTCAGCGAATTCCACTGAACCATCATAAACTTAAAATATTTTGCATGTAACTCCGTAATTCATGTTTATGTAAGACATTTCCAACAAGACTGGTCTTTAGTTGGTTCAATAATTTCACGTATAAAGTTCTGACCGCTACACTACTCAGCTCACATGGCTGTATCTCTCAATAGAATGGATATTTATTTACTTATTTTTTTTTTTGGTCTTTTTGAGACAGGGTCTCCCTGAAGCCCCAGTTGTCCTGGAACTCACTATGTAGACCAGGCTGGCCTTGAACTCACAGAGATCTGCCTGCCTCTGCCTCCCGAGTGCTGGGATTAAAGGCGTGCGCCACCACACCCAGCCCTAGAATGGGTATTTTTACATGAATTCGTTAGAACTCAAAATGAACCTGACCTTTCCAACTTCACACTGTTAGTCTTAACCAAGAACTTGAAACCAAACTGACTTCTACAGTCCTTTTATTTTCATTTCATTCAAATTCATATCCCCCCCCACCCCCGGCGTTGAGGACTGAACCCAGGGCCTTGGGCTTGCTAGGCAAGCGCTCTACCACTGAGCTAAATCCCCAACCCCTCAAATTCATTTTCAACTAACTCATTACTAAAAATATTACTCCAAAAGGTTATTTTATAGATTCAATATTTTAAGGCAAAGCCTAAGAAAATAAGATTTTTTTGCATAGCAATGTAAGAAAACACAAGACACTAATTCATAGCTCCATCTTCTCTTTCTTATTAATAAGCACATCCTGTTGACTTTTTTTTTTTTTTTCGGTCTTTTTGAGACAGGGTCTCCCTGTAGCCCCAGCTGTCCTGGAACTATGTAGACCAGGCTGGCCTTGAACTTACAGAGATCTGCCTGCCTCTGCCTCCTAAGTGCTGGGGCTACAGGTGTGCACCACCATGCCCCAGGACTTTTAAACATTCCAAATAAGTGGTTTTTTGTTTGGTTCTTTCAAGTCAGGGTCTCCCTGTAACCCCAGCTGGCCTGGAACTTTCTATGTAAAGCAGGCTGGCCTCGAACTCAGAGATCCACCTACTCTGCCTCCCAAGTGCCGGGATTAAAGGCGGACATGGTGTTTTGGACGACCGTTCTGTTCACAATGAGGTTTTGTTTTCCTCAAAGTATTAAGTTTTCCTTTTAAGTGATCATGGTTAAGAAGTCGAAGGCTTACAGTGGATCTGCAGGGCTCATTTTTATGGTCAGAAAAGGGCCTCTTGGACCAGGTTCCTTTTGAAGTTCAGGCACGGAAGAAAAGTCACCGAATCCTATAAGCAAATATCAGAATATACATTTTTTAAAGGGTTGCACATATTCTACCAGCACTGACTCCTTAAATAAGCACCGGCAACTCTGAGACCGCCTCATCCCCATCTTGAGCACTTGCAACGTTTTAGTGACCTAAGACTGGAGAACGCCACCTCCAGGGGTCGGGAGGAGGCTCTAACTGCCATGTTATGGCTAAGCTTATCTTATTTTCCTCTCCCGTGCTGTCGGGCAAACTGGTGTGTTAACCGATGTGCAGAGATGCTCACACACGATTCTGGCTCTACCCACGACGCTATGCAAAATGTCCCAGCTTCACCGGCCGCCTAGGTGCCAGTCCAAACAGGACTCCCGGGAAGGGCCGGGGTTCGAAAACAAGCCGACACATGGTCTTCGGAGAACACCACTCGTGGTCGCCGCGCAGGGGCCGACCCTCCACACGCGCGGCTCTGGTTTCGGGCCGGAACGCGGAACCGGCACCCCTAGCTGGGCCCACCCGGCCAGTCTTCCCTGACGGCCCTGCTCACTCGGGGCTTCCGCCCAGGAACCCGCCCGCTCGGGGCGATAACGCGCCCTAAGTCACCCAAACCTGGACCTGTGGGAGCCCACCAGCGCGCCCCACACCGTCTTCTCGGGAAGAGGGAACCGGACTCGCGAAAGAAGGAAGACCCCCCCCCCCCCGATCAGAAACCTGAAT
>NW_008359443.1:1037669-1075722 GCF_000622305.1 Nannospalax galili
CGGGAGGCTCCCACGGTCCCCGCTGGACTCGAGCTGACCCGGAGACCGTGGGGTGGCCGCGCGGACTCGCATGGGCCGCGGCCTAACCGTGGTGGGCGTAGTTATCTCCGCGGAGTCCTCTTCGCTATGCGATGCGAAGGCCTCGGGCGCGACTCGGGGACCCGAGAGTGGCCGGGGCCGAGCAGGATGGGCAGGCACGCTCCCCTCTCCACCCGTGGGCCTCACCCCTGCAGTCGCCTGGGGTTCCCCATGGCGCCTGCGTTGTGATTGGCAGCCCTTCAGTAGCGTACACTACAGATGACACGGAACTTTCTAGAGGAGACCGGCCCTTCTCTAGAAAGGGGTTTTGGGAACAACTTGTGGTCTGCCGGAACCTGAACACAGCCCCCGAAATGGGGAGAAGGCCCCCGTGTCACTGAGCTGTTAGGAAGGGGCTAGCACCCCTCCCCCGGGGTGGTGTTGTAGCAAGCTTTATTTTATACCCTTCATCAAGGAGCTGCAACCGGGTTTGACCTTTTAATTTAAGCCACCAGTTTTTGCATGTAGTTTATTATATCTGGAGTGGTAAATTCAGAATTAATATGAACGGAGTTTTCGTTAAAAAACAGGAGGGAGCTGAGATCTGTACTATGATATTTTAATTGGCATCTTAATTGTTTAATGAGTTGATGGCTCTCATATATAGAGAGATATATAGAGATAGATAGATAGATAGATAGATAACAGTTTGAGGGGAAAGGACAAAGTGAAAATGAGGAGAGACCTAAAACCCCAGTCCTGATAGTGTCTCAAAAAATCTGGACAAACCCTTCATGCAAGTCTTAGGTTTTACAAATGGGGTTACAGGGCCAAAGAAGTTACTGGTTATGATTGGTGGTCTTGTCACTAGTGATAAAATTTATTACCACATTTAGGCTTGTGAAATAACTAGAATAAAATCATGAGGTGTAGGAATGACTAGGTCTCAGAATCCCAGAATCCATTCAAAGCAAAATCAAATGCAGAGCTTTATTTAAAGTTAATGCTACAAATATTTCTTAATGCCTATGGTACATAAATATAAGTTAAATATGGTCCTGTCTTTGAACAAAAAGTTGCTGGGCATGGTGGCACAGGCCTTTAACCCCAGTGCTGGGAGGCAGAGGCAGGTGGATCTCTCTCTACTTCTCAAGTTCCAGGCCAGGTGGGGGCTACTGTCTCAAAAAAAAAAAAAAAAAAAAAAAAAAAAAAATTAATGGTAGAGAATATAGTTTCACCAAAAGAAGAAGCATTAGAGATCTAATTGATCTAATTGGAATGGTAACCTTTGAAAATAGTCTTCAAAGACTTAAGATTTCAACAAATTTAGATAAGGAACTGAGAAAGTAGTTTTTAAAAAATATATGTTATTTATTATTTTGTGTCTTTAGTGTTTTGCCTGCATGTATATAAGTGCACCACGTGCACACAGTGTCCAGTGGAGGTCATAAGAGGGTGTCAGATCCTCTGGAACTGGAGTTAAGGACAGTTGTTAGCTGCCATGTGGGTGCTGGCAATCAAACCTGGGTCCTCTGGAAGAGCACCAAGTGTTCTTAACCACTGACCCACCTCTCCAGCCCCCAGAAACTAGTTTTTAAATAACTTCTCATTTTAATTAAGGCTTATATGCTGTGCAACTCTTTAAGCGAATGTCAGTTTATTAATTTGTATGGCAGCCTAGCAGAATATACATCTCTGCCTTGAAGTCGGCATTAATCCCTTGGGACTAGTGAATGTGGCCCTCCTGCATACTCACAGTACCTGGATGGGGTCCAGATCTAGTGCTTGTCCTGTCTTTGCAGCCTCCGAGTAGAGAGCAAGTGTCTTGAGGTGAAGACCTTGTCCATAACTGAATCCCAGTACCCAGGCATTCTCCTCATACTTGAGTGTGAGTGAAGAGTTAATAAAATTACGTTCAAACAAGGACCTAGCTAAGAAGTACCATTGTTTGTCAGGGAATAAGTGTTTTTAACATGGTGAATTTTCCCAGGCCTGAAATTATTAAAGTAAAGGTAATTACTACAGATGCTTTGGTAAAGACATTGCTGGTGAGAGGGTAAGGCAGCTATTGGGGTTTTCATCTCCTCAGACTCCTTTGAAGTTCTTTCAGGAACTAAAAATTTTTGTTTCTGTTCTTTGTTTCTAACTGATAAAAATATTGAATGTACTCTCATGGTGTTTACATCTTGATGTCTACCACTGCCCCCCGCCAATCATACTTCTCCTAATCCTGTGAACAGCCCTACACCCTTTCCCTGGTTAGCCACATGATCCTTATTTTGTACTTTAAAAACTTTTGTGGCTGGGGATGAAGCTCAGTTGGTAGAGTGCTTGTCTGGTTGCACAAAGCTCTGGGTTCAGGGTCAGCACCGCATCATCCCAGCACTCAGGAGAGGAGATAAGAAGGTCAGGAATTCAGTGTCGTCCCTGGCTACATAGTGATTGCAAAGGATATGACACTCTGAGAAACAAAAAGCAGCTGGCCAAGTATTCATCACTTGACCTACCTAAATTGATACTCAAATCAAGGCAGTTTAGACATTTACTTAGAAGAAAACATTTTGGTTTGGGTTTTGAGCCCCAGGTGGTCTGGAGGTTACTATGTGGACCGGGCTGGCCTCAGTCTTGAGATATCTGTCTGCCTCTGCCAAGTCCTGGGATTAAAGGCATGCGCCACCACGCCCGGCTGTGAAAACATTTCTTTTTAAGACTATAAAAGATCAAAAATAGCAAAAATCTCTCTGGTCCAGTATTGAGTATATTTAACAGGTAACATGAAAAGACCACCTAAGACTTTACAGTTTGTGCACGTTTGCAAGATTGTTATCTGTGCTGTTGATAAAGCTTTACTGTTGTGCAAATAATTTTTTGTGTTTGTGTTTTCAGATCTGAAGGGATAAAATAACTCATCTCTAAAAGAGTATTCCCTAGCATTTGAAATGCTTTTTATGTAGAACAGTAGTAAAAATGGAAAAAGAGAAACTAAGTGATGATGGAAAACCAGACCCAGAAAATCCTTTGGACTTTTCTGAACAGTTAAACCAACTTGAATTGCTGGAAACCCATGGGCACCTGATTCCCACTGGCACTCAGAGTCTCTGGGTAGTCAATTCCGATGAGGACGAGGAGCAAGATGAAAGGAACGAGGAATGGTATCAACTGCAGGAGAAGAAGATGGAGAATGATCCTGGCAAATTGCTGCTTTGGGCTGCTGAAAAGAATCGGGTAACGAAAACAAAAGCAAAACGTCCTTACACAGTAGTGAAGTCATCCTTCGTCTCTGAGCAGATCACACTATTTCTTTAATTTCTTGTCTGTAAAAATGGCTGTGATAATATCTGTGTCTCATGTAGGAATGTGAGAATCAAGGGAAGTAGTGTCCATGAAGCACTTAACTACGTGACAAACTGCCCATAGATATTTGGAGGTTTAAGGCTAATTAATAAAGAAACAATTAGTGAGTCATTAGGATCATCCTTCAGGTAAGTATCACTTATCATTTAGGATAAGACAGAAATGAACATTTATCAAATACTAACTGCACCAGGTGCCCACCCTACTGTTGTGTTACTGGGGTCTCATATTCCTACCAGGAAGGTAAGATGATTTTGCACAGGATCATCCAAGAAGCATTAACACCAAAAATCAATTCTTCCCACTTGGCCACATCTACTTAATTTTATTACTTAGTTTTCCCATGGGTCACAGAAAGGGCTTTGCACTGTCTGTTAGCTTTTTGAATCCCAGTGCACACTGCAGGCCACCAAAAGTCCACAGACCAAACCCAGACTTGCTGTCCAGTGGCCTGTCTAACCTTATAGAAGGAATTGAGCTCTTCAATCTCTATATCGCCACAGCGCTGTTCTAGTTTTTAAGCTCATACACTTTGTATATTGATATAATCTATTATAGAAAAATTAGTTATGCTTGCTTTACAGATGAAATATAAATAAATATAGCAGCTATTGTTCATCCACTGCCAAAGCTTTGAACAGTAAGCCTTAATTAAATCAGAACAAACGTCTGACTTGATTTTCAGAAACTCAGATTTTTAGAAGTACCTAAGTATAATGAGCAGTAGCTGTTTCTTACTAAATCAGTTGCCTTCTCCCTCCACAAATAAAATCTTAGCATCCAAAGGCACCGGACAGTGTAATTATCTTTGTTCATGGGTTTGCTTTGAGCTGGATTTTAAGTTTTCTCCTGTCCCCTCAGCTTGCTACAGTGCAGAGGCTGCTTTCTGAGAAGGCCACTCAAGTGAACACGAGGGATGAGGATGAGTACACCCCTCTTCATCGAGCGGCCTACAATGGACACCTGGACATTGTCCGGGAGCTGGTAGCACAGGGGGCGGATGTTCACGCAGTGACTGTCGATGGCTGGACACCCCTGCACAGTGCTTGTAAGTGGAACAACACCAGAGTGGCCTCTTTCCTTCTGCAGCACGACTCAGACATCAACGCTCAAACAAAAGGCCTCTTGACCCCTTTGCATCTCGCTGCTGGGAACAGAGATGGCAAGGACACCCTGGAGCTCCTCCTGATGAACCGCTACATCAAGCCGGGGCTGAAGAACAGCTCTGAGGAAACTGCATTTGATATCGCCAGGAGGACCAGCAGCTATTACTACCTCTTTGAAATGGTGGAAGATTGTACAAACTCTACACCTCCATCTTAATGGTTCTAGAAACTTCTTAGGCTTCTAAGTACCAGTGCCTCCTTTGTATGCGATATAAAATGTTTCCATAATACAGAGTCAACATCAGATGTCTCTACAGAAATTCTGTTGTACTCATCGCAGTGTTCTTACAAGTGACCTCCCGACCTCGATGTCAGACGTATTTGAAAGTGTTTGAAAGCATCTTTAGTGATTTCTATGGTGTTTGTGGTTTTCATCGCAAGTAACTTACGTATACTTAAAAACTTGACACGGGTAGTTCAAAAACTAAGTCTATTTTTGGTGCTGATCCAAGAGAAATGTATTTTTCAATATCCCACATCCTGGGTCTTTGTTGAGTGTTTACTATACTGCCTGTATTTTTCTAAACTAACCCCCGATTTTCCAGTATTCAGCACCTGGTGCAGTCAGCTTCCCACATCATCCCAGCAGCGTTAAACCAGAAACACTGACACAGAAATATTGAAAACCTAGATGTTTTGTTTTTTAAGATGTAGGCCATTCTGAGGCAAGCTGTTAGCAGGGCGTTTAAACCTTGATGTCTGACACTGCCTACCCGCCTACCCCATCATGCTTCTCACAATCCTGTGGACAGTCCTACCTCACCCTGGTTAGCCAACAGGATCCTTTTTGGGACCGGTCAGTGTCTTCACTTAGACATGCACAGAACTACCTTGATCCCCGTGATGGTAATGTATCTGCCCTCTGAGTGGCTCCCTCGCCTCTTTGGTCACTACTGAGTATAGACTCTTGAGTTCCTAGAAACATTGACATCCCATACCTCCAAGCAGGGTCCTCCTCGTTCTCTACAAACTGTGACTAAGGGAAGGTGAGAAGTGGGGAGATGATTATCCTATGGGATGAGAACACCAGGCTCAAGCTTTCTTACAGACAACTAATATGGACAGTGACCAAAAGCATAAATACAAATAAAGTACAAGTTTTGACAATGCAGAAGGCATGAATTCTTGTTTTTAACTTGAATATAACTTGGTTGAATCCACAGCACATTTATTCACAGTACATTAGCATGTACCTTAGTCCCCCCAGCATCATTTTTGATTGACTCTCTAGCCCCTCTGACCATTCTGAAGGTTCTCAACAAGAACTAACATCTTAGGGAAAGGACACTCTTCATCACTGACTTGACTAAGCATGGTAACATGTGTAATCCCAGCAATGGGGGGTGGGGGGCAGACAGGAGAACCCGGGGAGCTTGCTAGCCAGCCAGCCTAACCAAATATGAGAGATCCCTGTTCAGGGAGAGACCCTGTCTCAAGTCATAAAGTGGGTAGTGGTTGAGGAAGACGTCCAGCATCCACCACATCACCCCGTGGTCTCCACGTCCACCACATCACCCCGTGGTCTCCACGTCCACCACATCACCCTGTGGTCTCCACATCCACCACACATGCTCTTTTCCCTTAGATTTTGTTCAGTATTCCAAATATCCATTACTGTAATGGTTGGTTTTAAGTGTTGATGTCACACAATCTAGAATCACTTCCGAATAGAATCTCGGTGAGGAATTGTCTAGATCACTTTGGCCTGGGGACATGTCCAGTGGGGTTGTCCTGTTCATTGAGCCAAGAGACCCACCCATTGTGGGCAGTACTATTCCCTGGGTTTGGGGCCTGTCCTGTCCAAGTGTGGAGGGGGCTGAGCACAAGCGTGCATGCGTTCATGGCTCCGCTCTTGACTGAGGATGTGATGGGCCCAGCTGCTTCAACCCAAGCTGCCACCTTGACTTCCCACAGTGATGGACTGTGACCTGAACTGGGACTGAAATGAGCCCTTTCCTCCCTGAGTCACTTTTTCAGGTATTTTATCACAGCATCAGAAGTGTGTGTTTTAAAAATTAGGAAATCAGGCTGGAGAGATGGCTCAGTGGTTAAGAACGTTCTTGCAGAAGACCCGGGTTCAAATCCCAGCACCCACATGGCAGCTAACAACTGTCCATAACTCCAGTTCCAGGGGATCCAACGGCCTCTTCTGTTCTCTGTGGACATTGCACAACATGGGTGCACTTACCTACATGCAGGCAATACACGCGTACACACAAAATAAAAATAATTTAAAAAAAATTGGGAAATTGTTGATCTACTTTGTATTTTGTTGATGAGTTCATTTAAACAAAGTCAAAATGGGGCTAAAATGAAACGATGGCTTTCCAGCACTAGGTGTTTGGAAGAAAAACCTTCTTCCCAGTTTGACTGCTGGGATATTCACCCCTTAGGTCACATGATTTTACTATTAGAAAATTCTAAATTCTTTGTATCATTAGTGGAGATTATAGCCACATCCTTATTTTTGCTAGTTTTCAGTCATTAGAAATGTAAATTTTTTTTGGTCTTTTTGAGACAAGGTCTCCCTGTAGCCCCAGCTGTAGAAATGTAAATTTTTATTACATTATTGAATAAAATTGCAATGACTTTCACACAGGCTTTGCTTTTAGAAAGAGAACAAGATTTACCCACAAATAATTACATGCCACTAGTTGGTCTGCCAGTACTCATAACAAGAATGATAGTTTATGTGGTTTATGGTAGTTTTGAAGACACAAATTATCAGGAGAAAGATTTTTGAAAGTTTAGTAGGTATTTTTAAATGTGATGACTTATATCTATATTTTAAATATATATGCCACATACCTGCATTTGAAATAGGTATTATATGTAGGACACAAATAAATGTATTTATTTGATTTCCCCTTCCATGATAAATTCCATGCTTTTAACTTTTGTGTGTTTTTTTTTTCACTTTTTATAGTGGGATGAGCACTTAGCATGAACTTTGCCCTCTTTAGAACAGTGTTGCTGTCCACACGCACGGTGCCGATTGGCAGGCCTCTAGAACTTGGTAATTTTGCAGAACTAAGACATTGTTCCCACCGAGCATCTCCCTGCTTCTTGATTGTGGTGGTAGTTAGGTAGATGACTTTAAAAACGATTGCGTTCCACAGGCCTTTGTAGAATGCAGTTCTGGCACCCACAACATACTTCAATGACTGTGATTTCTTATATGGTTTTCCTGAGACAGACTGGACCCCACGACTGTCCTGCAGAGTGCTGGGATTACAGGGGTGTGCCACCACACTCAGTTTCAGTGGAGATGATTTTGGCAGGTAGGTATCCCAAGATGACTGATTTTATGTAGCACAGAGGGACATGGGATGGTCTCATCCACAAATTCTAGGGGGCATATTTTCATGGATGCTTTTGCACCTGTGAGTTATCAAAAAATACGTCTTCCTTGGATGGTAGCACACGCCTTTAATCCCAGCACTTGGGGCAGAGGCAAATGGATCTCGATGAGATTTCTGCCAGCCCAGTCTATGTTGAAAGTTCCAAGTCAGCTGGGGATACAAGGGATTTTTTTTTCTCAAAAAAACCCAAAACAAACCAACCAACAAGAACAACAAAAAAATTACATTTTTTAATCAATTCCCTGGAATTTTTAAGTTCTAAGCAACAAGCCCTCTGTAAGGAACAGTTTCTCCATCAACTGATAGAAGAGCAATTAAAGCAATTGCCCCAAATTTAAACCATTTGGAAATTTTGCTGGAGACAGCTGGACATACCTGGGAAGAGGAAGCCTCAGTTAGAAAATTGCCTCTATTGGACTGGCCTATGGCCAGGTCGCTGAGGCATTTTTTCTTTTTATTTATATATTTTTAAAATATGAGTGTATTGCCTGCATGTATGTGAGTGCACCCATGTCCTGCAATGCAGCGGAAGTCAGAAGAGGCCTTCAGATTCCCCTGGAACTGGAGTTAAGGACAGTTAGTAGCTGCTATGTGGGTGCTGGGAATTGAACCCGGGTCCTCTGCAAAAGCAGGCAGTGCACTCAACTGCTGAGCTATCTCTCCAGCTCGTGAGGCATTTTCTTAATTGCTAATTGATATGGGATGGCCCAGCCCATTGTGGATGGTGCTGGCCTGGGGCAGGTGCTCCTTGGTTGTATAAGAAAGCAGGCTGAGCACCAGCTGTAGGAGCAGCCAGGAAGCAGTTCCTCTGTGGTCTGTGGTTCCGTTGCTGCCCCTGGGCTCTTGCCCTGCTTGTGGTCCTGCCTTGGCATCCCTCAGTGATGGACTGACTTGGAAGAGTGAAGTCCCCAACTTGCTTTTGGTCCATGTTTTATCACAGCAATAAAAAGCAAACTAATACAGAAATATCCAGTAAATTTGAAGCAGTGGTTTATTACTATAGAAGAGGAATTGTTTGGCCTTTAAAATAATTTAGGTTAAGGCTGTTGGACTGTAGATAGGGCCCTGAAGTAGGAATCTGCTTCTCTGAAGAGATAATAATATCAAAAAATATCCTGTTAATTTTTCAGTTATTCAAATTGTAAGCAGGCAGGTATGATTTCTTGAAATCTGTTCTAAATCTAAAGAATTAAACACAGAATGTAAAACATCCTCCTAGATTTTTACTAAAATAATATTAAATGTTAATATGTTAACTTTGATAATATATTAGCTTTTTATTTCTAAAGACTTTGTGTTTTCACATTGAATGTTTTAAAACTCTTTTAGAAGTTTTTAAAAGACTGAGTCTTCTGCCTGCACATATGTCAAGGGCATGATGTACATGCAATGCCTGTGGAGGCCAGAAGGGGGTGTTAAAGTCCCTGGAACTGGAATAAGAGTGAGTGCTCCAGAGCCCAGCCAGCTCTCCAGCCATATTGAATATACATATAAATTTTTTTTTTTTTTACAAGGAAGATTTGATCTGGTGTTTGCCTCCCTCTAGTGGGCATTTTGGTGTTTTTCATTTAATTTTTAAAAAAGGATAAGCCAACTACTTTTATTGTCCATTTTGTTTTTTTAGTATAAAAGAACCAATAGCTAAAATAGTATACTTTATACTTACCAATAATTTATATCCAAGAGAACTTGAAGTAGCATACACATGTGGTAACTGGAAATTTTAGATAAAAGCAGTTGGGCCTGGTGGTGCCTGCCTTCAATCCCAGCACCAGGAGGCAGAGGAAGGCAGATCTCTGTGAGACTAAGGCCAGCCCGGTCTATGTAGGGAGTTCCGGGCCAGCTGGGGCTACAGGTAGACCTTGTCTCAAAGAAAATCAATAAATAACATGTCAAAGTCATAGGTAGGAGGAAATAAACCACTTAAATTAATAGTTACTGCAACAATTAGCTCCAAATTTTTGATGTTGGAGAAAAGGAAAAAACAATAATTGTATAAATCAGTATTATTTGATCAGATAAATGAACCGCATTGTTCTTATGAGTAAAACAATGCTTTTTAAACATATTTTATAAACAATAAAACAAGCTTATTTTTTCTAACATATTTTATGCTTGTTATAATTTGTAGAGATATGCCATGTCTATAACAAAATTTAGCAACCCTGATAAACCATACAAAGTGAACAAACCGTGTAACTACCACTCAGATCAGAGTGAGGAAAGGAGCCAGGGTTCCCAAAGCCCACTTTGCACTCCAGCGTTTCCTTAAAGGAAGCCTCTGTTCTGACTTCATCGCCACTTGTGAAAAGCTTGTGGAAATAGTGAACACTCAAATAATGCACACTTAACTTTTGTAAGATTAAGGTCACATTTTTTAGTGACTGTAAAAAGAAAAACAAAACTAACCTCTGTTCCAAACAAACTCTCAACTATGTGACTCCCTCCTCTAATTTTCCTGTGAGATTGTGTGACTTGACATAACAAGGATTCTGAGTACAAAAATCCTTGGAAACCAGTTATTTCATGATGCGTGAGAGCCCCGAAGTTGGGAATCTTCGTTGATTCGAGGATGCGTGGAAGGCGGGAGGCCACGGGTCTTGGGACCTGGCATCCCTGGCATCCCTGGGATCCTGCTGTGTAAACCGGCACACCTTTTCTGTCCGGTCGGGGACCGGTGCCGGGCTGGGCACTTTCCCACGCCTTGAAGCTCGGGTTTCTTTCTGGCTCTGCCCCTGAAGAAGCTGGTCCTCCGCGTGGGTCGGGGAGAGAAGCGGGCAGAGCGCGGGAGACCAGGAGCATCGCCGTCACCATGGCGACCGCAGACGCCTGGCGTTCCGGCGCAGCCGGTGCTGAGCAGAGACGGCCCGGAGACCCGGTGGCATGAGGCGGCAGGAGGCGCTGGGGACGCCGGCGGGGACGGCCGAGGCCACCGACCGGGAGCAGCCGCGGCCCGCCGGGCTGGGGAGCCGGGTGTGCGCGGAGCCGGGCGGCCCGGAGCCCCGCCAGCCCCGTGAGTGCAGCCTCAGCCCGGCCCAGGGCGGGGGCCTGGGGACCCCGGTGTGGGGCGGAGGGTGGGGGGCCGCTGCTTGGCGGAGGAGGACGTGGTGGCCGGGAGCGCCCTGCCTCCAGGGGCTGGCACCGACCACCGCCCTCACCGAGGGCTGGCACCGACCACCGCCCTCACCGACGTCTCCGGAGCCCCGGCCCGCTCGCCCCCAACTGAGCTGGTCCGCGATGGCATCGATTTTTAAAATGAACGCGTGTGATTAACACAGACACACGTAGTTGAGGATGCTGGGGACATAGCTCGGTGTAGGTCGCTTGCCCAGCATGCTCCAGGCCCTGAGTTCAGTCCTCTAAAAGATAACGAAACTTCTTGTCTGAGAACGAGAGGGAAAGACGCCACCTGCCCCTCCCCAGACATTTACAGTTACTTGTATGTAGTACCTGCCCCGTTTGCATGTTTGTGTGTGCACCTGCTGCCTCCGGTTATATGTTTATGTGTGTATGTGTACAGACACACAGAACATGTCCATCCTTTGTTGGGTTCCTTCATTCCCAAATCAGGAAACTGAGCAGAGGAAAGGAAGTGGCTTGCCATCATTAGCCATCGCTGCAAAATACTTAAACCCTTGCACACTGGTGGTGCACACTTTTAATCCCAGCATTTAGGAGGCAGAGGCAGGCAGATCTGTGACTTCAAGGCCAGCTTGATCTCCATAGGGAGTTCCAGGTCAGCCAGGGCTACGATGTAAGACCCTGTTCTTGAACTACCACAACACCACATTCAACTCTTGTCACTGGGACTCCAAGTCCATAAATCATTATCTGATCCTTTTAGAATTTCACACTGCAACTCTCTGGCTTGCTTTCTGTCCACTGAATATACAAACAGTATTCAAATCAGTAAAGACAGTTCTGTTCTGAGCTAGTTGCAACTTGATTCCTGACCAGGTTGCAAATATTTCACAACCCCCTTCACCTGCTGGGTCTTCAGCAGCTGGTGAGGAATGAGGGTAAAATAACAGGGCCATGGAGGAATGCAAGCACCTTCCAGTCCTGCACACAGCCTCCTTGATTGCCTCTCTGGGGACCAGTCTAAGTGTCTGGAGGGAGTTCCCTCTGCCCTGCGGACCCCAGGAGGGAGCATCAGGCCCAAGCCCTCAGGACTTGTGCTTCAGCTCTCCCAACCCCAGACCTCATCTAGCAGTCATGGAACCCCCGCCTGGTGGCTAAGGGTCCCCTTCCCTCAGCCACAGTGTGATCGTCATACCTCACTTCTTTTATTATTGCCAATAGCAACGACATTCCTCACTTGGAACAATTAAACTCTGTGTATTTTGGAAATGGAGATGTCTTCTATTTAAAATTCTACTTGCAACTTTTCCATTAAAATATTATCTACCTGGATGTTATAGGCACACACCTTTAATCCCAGCACTTGGGAGGCAGAGACAGGTGGATCCCTGTGAGTTCAAAGCCAGTCTGGCCTACATAGCAAGCTCCAAGCCAGCCAGCAGTACGTAGTGGGACCCTGTCTCAAAGTGCATCTAAATGTTCTTTAGTCCTGGAATAAAATAACCAGTGTAGGAGTGAAATGTAGACTTTTCACTCTTTTACCACTTGATTTAATATGTGTCGAGTCTTTCCTACATGCCAGTGCTGGGCAGGTCACAGAGCAGTGATGAATTACTATTGCAGGTGAGCTTCACCAGCTCAGTCAGGGGAGGACGTACTAATGGTTTGGGTCTCAGCTTCCCTGACAACCGCCTCTTAAGGCCTCAGCCTGAGTCAAAGTCAGCTTACAAATGTTCCTCATCACTGGGAGAGTCTTCAGTCTCTCCATAGCCTCAGCTCCCACTCATAGATTGCTTTCAAATACACACAGGTGAGGGAGTGGGATGCTCAGTCAAGTACTTGCCTGTGGGCTCCTGAGTTTGATCTCTAGAACCTGTGTGCATTACTTTTTGTCACTGTGATAAAATGCCATGACTAAAAGCAACTTGTGGAAGAGTTTATTTTGGCTTATGATTCTAGAGGGAGGGTCCACCATGGTGGGGAGGTGTGGCAGCAAGTGGCCAGAGCAGGAACACCAAGTAGAAAGCGAATGGGGGGCAGCTGGAAGTGGGGTGAGGCTGTAAAGTCTCAAAGCCCACCCCCAGTGACATACTTCTTTCAGTAAGCTCTGAGTCCTAGGTTCTATAGCTATAACTTCCCCAGACCGCCACCAACTGGGGACCAAATATTCAAATACATGAGCCTATGGGGGACATTTCTCATTCAAAGCACTGTACCATGTACAAGCTGGATGCAGTGGTGTATACCTGCAATCCCAGAACTGAGGAGGTGGAGACAGGCAGATACAGGGGCCTACGAGCCAGCCAGTCTAGCTGAATTGGTGAGCTACAGGTTCAGGTAGAGAGCCTGTCTCCAAAAATAAGGTGGAGAGTGATTGAGAAACACATCCAATGTTGACCTCTGACCTCCACACTCGCAAACATACACATGCACCCACACAAAAAACACATGCACTGACTTCCATACAGCTGGCTGTTTGAGCGCCTACCAAATCAAACACAAAACCAGTTGCACCTTGAAATTCATTTGCAGTGCCCTCTGCTGACTGGCCTCTTCAGGCATTGCCAAGTTGACTAAAGCAGCTAAGGCAGAATTGTAAGCAGGATCTGGTTAGAAAGCATGGTGTGAGTACAAACTTGACCTGAGAACCACACCGTGATTAACTGGATTCTAGACAGTGTTAGCCATTTAGCTGACATTACGTTATCCACAGAAGACAAGTGTCTGTCCCCTTCTCCGTTCAGGGCTCCTGGAAGGTTTGATTTGGGCCCTTTCAAATCTGTAGTTAAACATTTGTTTGCTCCTAAATACAAGTCATGATATCCATCCCCATTGATGCCGCTGTGTGTGTGGGTGTGTGTGTGTGGGGTGTGTGTGTGTGTGTGACTGTGTTTACCATGCGTGAATGGGGGTTGACATAGGATGTCTTCCTCTGTGCGCTCCACCTTATTTTTTGAGTCAGTCTGTCCTTGAACCTGGAATTCATGTACTTGGCTAGGCTGGCTGGCCAGTGAACCCTTCAGGATCCACCTGTTTCCACCTCTCAAGTGCTGAGGTTGCAGGTATGACCTGAGCACTTCACCATCGGAGCCAGCCCCTGGCTTCTGGTTTTTATGACTTTAGCTTTATAACCCAGGATGTTGTTTTCTTGATTGTAATAATTACACTTGCCCACAGGTAATTTTGGGAATGAGAAACGTGTAAGATGACTAAGGCATGATAACATTAAATAAATGATAGCAACTGTTAGCAGTCAACAAAAGAAAGCCTGTAAAAACAGTTTTCAGTGGTGCATGCTGGTGCAGACCTTTAATACCACCAGCACTTGGGAAGCAGAGTCAGGTGGATTTCTGTGAGATAAAGGCCAGCCTGGTCTATATGAGTTCCAGGCCAGCTGGGGCTACAGGGAGAACCTGTCTCAAAAAAAATTATTTCCAAAAAAAGTCCAGGGACAGAGTTCTCAGCAATCCTTCCATGTGTAGTGACCCCAACTCCTTCGTCTGTGCGTCTGAGCTGCTTACCGACCGAGGCTCAGTTGCAACAGATAACGGAAGCTGTGCAGTGTGAAGACTTTGCCTTCTGCCTTTCTTTTCTCTGTCCTCTCTCATTCTTCTCTCTCCTTTTCTCCCTCCCTTTAAAAAAGATTTTAAAATTTGTTTTTTCTTTTTTAAAAATATTTTTCTTATTTTTATTTTATGTGTATGAGTGTACTGCCTGCGTGTGTTAGTGCACCTGTGTCATGTAAAGCTTGTGGGGGTCAGAAGAAGGTGATGGTCCCTGGAACTGGAGTTATAGACAGTTGTTAGCCACCCTGTGGACACTGGGAACCAAACCTGGGTCCTCTCAAGAGCAGCCAGTGCTCTAAACTGCTGAGCATCTCTCCAGCCCCTTCCTTCTTTGTTAATTGAGGTGTTTCCCTCACTGGTTTTCACACTCTCAATTTTCCCAGTTCCACAAATCCCACTTAGCAGTTCCCTCTGTGAATACGCTTAGCAGCCAAGCTGAAGTCTGCCAGGACACCTGAACTTTGAACAGGGAGCTCTTCTCCTGACCTAGGTATAGACTGCACTTCTTTCCCAACCTTGCTAAATAAACACTTTTTGCCCTGAAGATCGAGGTGTTCTACAGAAAGTTTAAACCAATTAGGCTAAAGGGGTCCTGACTTTTATTCAGACGACTCTCAGCTTTTAGGAAACAAGACTGAGGGGCTGGAGAGATGTTCGGCAATTAAGAGCATTTGCTGCTCTTGCAGAGGACCCGGGTTTAGGTCCCAGCACCCATATGGCAGCTAGCATCGGTTCATAATTCCAGTTCCAGGGGAAGCCGATGCCTTCTTCTGACCTCTGTGGGCATTATATGACATGTGTGCACTTATACACATGCAGGCAATACATTCATACACAAAAAATAAAAATAAAATATTTTTACAAAAAAGAAAACCAGAATGAGACCCCCAAAATGTCTAATTGTACCTTGTCTGAGTCCTCATGAGTTTGAGTCCTTATGACCAAGAGTGATCCAGGGCCACCCAGCAGGTCTCTTGTCCCCTTTGGGCCAGTCATGAGGAGGTCAAGTATACTCACATGTTTTCTATTAGTTGATGGGGAGTGGAGGGAATGTCTGTCATGCCTTTGCAAGCTTGACATCAGGTCATAAATATCTAAAGAATTTCTTTCTTTGACTTGTTCTTGAGTTAAGACTCAAGACTGAGGACTGAGCCTGGAGCTGCTTGTTTTCTGCCAGGCACAAGGCCACACTGACAGACGCACACCCAGCAGTCCTTCCAGGGATGAACACATGTGCAGCCTATCTCTTACCATGTCAAGCTCGGTCCGAATATTCCAATGGAAAAAGATCTCTCTCTGCTTTTATGCAGTGATGCTCTGGTAAAAGGCAGATAATTTGCATCTCCAAATGCCCTTTGGTGTGGGTCCATCCTCTGGAGCCTGGCCAACCTACCCAGCATCACACCCTTAAAGACAACTGCCTCTCCCAGCAGCTGTCAGTTGCCCACAGTCCCTCAGCTAGGGCCTTCTTATTCACCTCCCCCTTCCGCCCTGTGCTGGAATTAGTCTGGGTTGACTTTGTGTAGATCTTGTGCATGCTGTCACAATTGCTGTGAATTCCAATGACCAATAGGCCTTAAAAATAACCGAGGATATGGAATTGGGCAGTGGAGGTTAGTAAGAGGCAGTAGAAATAGGGGAGGGGTCTGAATATGATTAAAATACATTGTATGAAACTCTCAAAAATTCAATTTAAAAAGATTGTAATGTAACCACAGCATGGATTGTGAATGGTACTTATAGGTCCCACATCTATCTGAGGAGTTATTGGCAATTTAATAAAGCTGACACTTAAAATTTGAGTGGCAGTTATATAGGCAAAAAGTCAGGAGAGAGACTGTTCAGGGAGAGAAGACAACAAGCAAAGTTGGGGTCCGATGGGAGGAGCAGGTGGGGGGCTGAGCGTGGAGAGGTCCACAGAATGCTGTCCTATCAGTGAGCCACAGGGCCAGGGAGCCAGGGATAGAGGTCAGGAAGCAGTTCTAAGTTTATCCATGGCTCACCACCACAGGTTTAATCCTTTAACATGATGGTTTAAAATGTTTAGGTGAGACCAGGGTAACTGCTTTGTGAGTAAACCACTTGCTCTGCTGTGCAAGCATGAAGACCCGAGTTCAAATCCCAAGAACTTATGCAAAGCTAGGCATGGTGTGGTGTTCTATGGTAAGATGTGAGGCTGGGACAGGAGAGTCCTCAGAAGCCTGTGGAACTCCCAGCCTGGCGGACAAAGCAGCAAACAACAGACTCTGTCTCAAACAAGGTGGAAGGCAAGGGACCCACACCCTAGCTGTCCTCTGACATGTGCATGTCCACACACGTGAATGAAAACACACCCAACACACACACACACACACACCATTCAAGGTCGTTCTACATTGCACAACTGGAGCTGCAAGACGCAGGCACACGTCTGTCTTTCCCACTGTTCTGTCCTCGATCCCAAGGCAAACGCCTGGAAAGAATGGTCTTTGATAGAATTCCCTGCTGGGTGAGGTGGAGCACGACTGTGAGCTCAACACTAAGGCTGGGGCAAGGATCTCAGGTTCCAGGGCAGGCTGGGAAACATCGAAATCCTGTCACCAACTCTTTATTGATGAGTGAAAGTTCTTGAATCTGATGAGAAAGCTTCATGCATTTCTTCCTCAAAGAGGAACCTGAAGCTTACCCCCAAGTTCAGGGACTACAGGAAAGCAAAAAGTTCTCAGAAAACCGAAGGCTGCAGTGAGAGCTCCCCAAGACAGAGCCCACAGGGCAGAGCGTGGCACTTCTAACGGGTAATATGTTATTGTTAAAAGTTACTCATGGAGGTATAATGGCTAAGAAGGTTGGGCAGAATTTGTGATAAGAAATCCATTTTTAATACCTTTTCAGGGAAGACATTTCTATACTGTGAGCCACATAGGAGAATCAGGGAGGTGCTGGAAGAGGAGCTCTACATAAGGAGGGATGAATGCCACGTTAAAAGTCCTCCTGCAGGTAATCTCAGTGACAGAGGAAGTATGTTTGTTGAATGAATAAGACATTGTCTATTGGATGGCAGGGTGATTATTTCATGTATGACAAAACTGCAACTATCAAAAGCAAAATAGGTTCCTGGAAAATTTGAGAACTCTTCTATAGTGTTTTACCTATGTCCAAATATACCTCTACATTCAGAGAGAACTGGACTAGCTTATCAGCATGTTTTGCTGTCCTACACTTTTGATGGCATCATTTATATATTTTTAAATGTATTTATTTTTGTTTCATGTGTATGAGTGGTTTGCCTACATGTATGTAAGTGCACCCATGTCATGCAATGCCTTCAGAGGCCAGAAGAGGGCATCAGATTTCCTGAAACTTGAGTACCAATAACTGTGAGCTGCCCTGTGAATGCTGGGAACTGAACCCAGGTCCTCTGTAAGAGCAGTGTGTTATGGACCCTGTGACTACTGAGGAAAGACCACCAGACTCGATTCAGATCGAGATAAAAGATTTTATTCAAGCTAGCTTGGACTGCAGTCACCACATTGGATTAGAGTGCTGCAGTGGGGAGGGGGAGGGAAAGGGACCTTTTAAAGCTAAAAACCTCAAAAAGGAGTGTGGACAAGGTGGTCCCCGAATAACAGGGTGGAGGGTGATCTCGGTCTACATGTCAAGGTGCCTAAAATAGCAAAACAAGCAGGTTACAGAAGCCAGAATCAGCAGTTCGTCATAGCATAATTTTGTTCTCTATATGTCTAGAGAGCAAGTGACCATGGAAGCATTCTCCTGGGAGGTAAGGGGGAGACAGGGGTCAGGGTTTCTGAAAACAATCCTTGAGCTAGAAATACACCATGGCCAAGCTTCTAAGATGGCTACTTTATTCAAAGTGGGGTCAGTTTGGTCAGTACAGGTGCTCCTAATCGCTGAGCCATGCCGCCAGCTCCGAATTATTTCTGCTTAATGGCAAGTAGAATTTTCCCTCATATGCTTGGGAAACATCATAAAATCTTTAGTCTTATCAATATAGATATGATCAATAGCTTCCCAGATGGTAGATTACCATCGATTACCCTGAAGCTTGTTAAAAGCAGCTCACTGGTCCCAGTGCCCGGGTCTGTCTTAGTAGGACTGGGGTCGGGCCCAGGCATTTTCATTTCTACCAAGTTCCCAGGTGAGGTTGATACTCCTGGTGTAGACACCTCTTCCCCTTGATGGCCACTGTCCTAGTAGAATGCAAGCCACTCGACTAGGTCAAAACCCCTTAAGATTTCATCCTAGAAACACACAGTTTAAGCATCATGATCTGGGGCTCACAGAGAGTCATTCTGAGAAGACTGGTCCCATGTGTCCATGGTTCCTTATCAACAATTGATCACTAGGAGCATATTTCATGCCTGTCCAATGGCCAAGTTTTTAACACAAGGCTTGTAGGTTCCTGAACTTGCTAGAAGAAATGAAAGAACCAGACCAGCAAGATCGCTTGACAGGTAAAGTGCTTGCTGAGCAACCCTCATGGCTTGAGATAAATCCCAGAATGCACAGTGTCCTCATTTCTTTCATGTTGCTGGGATGAAATGCCCTGACAAAAAGCAACTTTAAGTGAGAAAGTGCTTATTTGGATCACAATTCCAGGTCACAGGACATCACTGTGGGGAAGTCAAGGCAGGAGCTTGGAGCAGCTGGCCACACCCACAGGTGAGAGCGAGAAAAAGCACATGCCTGCTGTTGCTCAGCTGGCCACCTCGCTCTTACACAGCCAGACCCCACACTCAGAATAGTGCTGTTCTGTGCATCTACACTGGTCAAGGAATTTACTAGATACCAGCTGGCATGTCGAGATTGCAGAGTCTACGAGTTACTGAACAGAAGTTAAAATTATTTGAATTTTTTCCTCCCCTGGTCAAATCTCTGAACATGCCTACACAGGGAAGGATAGGAAATGTGGCTCAAAACTGGCTTTTCAAGTCCCCTATCCATTACCCACAGTGCACAGACATCCAAAAGGAATAATAGATATATTTTTAAAAATATTCTACTTAAGCCGTGCATGGTGGTACATGCCTTTAATCCCAGCATTTGGGAGGCAGAGGCAGGTGGATCTCTGTGAGTTCGAGGCCAGCATGGTCTCCATATGGAATCCAGGACAGCTGGGACTACAGGGAGATCCTGTCTAAAAAAAGACAAAAAAAAAAAAAAAATTCTACTTAAGCCGGGCATGGTGGTGCACACCTTTAATCCCAACATTTGGGAGGCAGAGGCAGGCAGATCTTTGTGAGTTCGAGGCCAGCCTGGTCTACATAGTGAGTTCCAGGACAGCTGGGGCTGCAGAGAGACCCTGTCTCAAAAAAAGAAAAAAAATTCTATTTATTATTTTTATTTTATGTGTATAAGTGTATTGTCTGCATGTATGTGAGTGCACCCATGTCATTCAATGCCACAGAGGTCAGAAGAGGACTTCAGATTTCCCTGGAACTGGAGTTAAGGAAGGTTCGTAGCCACCATGTGGGTGCTGGGAATCGAACCTGGGACCTCTGCAAGAGCAGTCAGTGCTCTTAACCACTTAGCCATCTCTCCAGCCCCAGCAAATATATTTTTAAAGGTGAGCTTCCCTTCCCTATGAGACCAGCCTGAGGCAGTGGCTAGAATCTACCCATAGTTTTGTAATTTGTTAAATTAGAATAGAAATACATATCAAAAGACCTCTGAGTAGAAAGTGTCTCAGGCATGAAAAGAGAAGACTCTCTAGAAGATTCTAGAGCTGGATCTGAGCCCTTTGTGCCCATTTCCCTCTTCCACCTTCTGCTCTCCCTTCTGGCTAGCATGCCAACACGGAGGCTCCGCTGGCTCAGCTCCCTGCTCGGTCCTGTCCCCCTCCTCCAGTGCACAGGCTGGGAGCCTAGGGAGGTCCGTTCTCTGAAAAGAGCAGCTGCCTCAAGGGGCATCCACACTTCTTTCTAGGCTGCTTCTGTTCCGCTGGATATCTCAGCTTCTGGAAACTTCTTCACCCAAACATTGTATCAAATACATACACTGTTAATAGTTTTTTGTTGTTGTTGTTTTGTTTTGTTTTCGGTCTTTTTGAGACAGGGTCTTGCTGTAGCCCCAGCTGTCCTGGAACTCACTGTGTAGACCAGGCTGGCCTTGAACTCAGAGATCCACCTGCCTCTGTCTCCTGAGTGCTGGGACTAGCATGGCTGCATTCTTGGCATCTGACAATTTTAGTTTTCGATCGTAACCTTCAGCACGCCTGCAAATTGTGTCAGGATGAGCACAGCTGACAGCCATTAGCATATAACACTTTCATCCAATTTGTTGTGGTTGGTCTGCAGAGTCCTGCTTCCAGATCTTAAACTGCTTTCTACCTACCAGATCCTCCCACAACATGCAACAAATCTATGTCTGTTTTACTGTTCTCCTAAGGCTGTTGTCACAGCCGCTGCTGAGTAAATACCCATGAGCTGCTGTGTTTGAGAGCCAATTGCCAGGGACTAGGAGCAAGTGTTCTTCCATCCCTAGGCAGAAGAGGAGACTGACTTGAACTGGAGGGGATGATCTAGGTTAGATACAAGGAACAGCTTCAGTTTTGTGAGATCTCGACAGAGGAAGTTGTGAAGTTGTCCTTAAAAGTCCTTGAACTAGGACACCACTCATCTTGATAGGCCACTTCACCTATTTCCCCTGGGGCGGGGGTGGGGGGCTGCTGCACTGCTCAGCTGGCAAGTCCTCTGCCACTGGAAGTGAAGCCTGAGTTTGCACTTGGACAGTAAAATCCTTGTGAAAATAATAGCAACCATTTGTTAAGCACAAAGCACTCTCTAGCCATCTGATCTGCATCCTAAAGAACGCTTCAAGGTAAATATTACCCCCATTTCAAATCTAAGCAAATGGAGACACAGTGGGTAAAAACAACTTGTTTAACCACAGAGCTGATACTGAAGCCCTGCTATCCTTGAGCCCAGAGACCATGCTCCTTCCTGGTCATGACTCAGTATGACTCTTATTTTATTTTATGTGTATGAGTGTTATGCCTGCATGTATGTAAGTGCACCTGTGTGTACAAGGAGGACAGAAGAGGACATCGGATCCCCATGTGGGTACTGGGATTCAAACCCAGATCTTTTGCAAGAGCAACCAGTGTTCTTAACCACTAAGCCATCATCTCTCCAACCCCAGTATGACTCTTTTAGGCAGGGACAAAGTGTCAGCTTGAGTGTAGGTGAGAGTGCCAGTGGGCAGCCCTGAGGAGGCTATCCAGCAGTGGGCAGTCATGGGTCAGTATTAAAACTTGCCAGACCAGACTGAGGCACTGGCTGACTCTTTGGCATAAAGCATGATTTTGTAATTTTTAGAATTTAGAATAAAAATACACATAAAAAGACCCCTGAGTAGAAAGGGTCGAGGGCACGAGAAAAGGTGCTCTAGAAGATCCCAGGACGGGATGTCAACCCCTTGTCCCTGCTGCTCTTTGCCAAGAGTATTTCATGGACTACTTGATGGCTGACTTTGAAAACCTACACAGGTGATTTTAAGATACAGAGGACAGTCACATACAAATCACTAGTGGAACTCACTATAGTTTTGGGCCAGTGTAGACACTGTCTTGAGGGTGTTGAGCCGCCGCACAGCAGGGCCCAGCAAACTTGCCATGCTGCTTTCAGAGGGGGGCTAAGCCACATCTGGATCACAGCACTGAAGAGCGCTGGGCTTCCAAATGAATCAGTGTGGTAACTTTCAGTTTTCTTATCTGTGGGAATGTTTCTACTTATTGCAAGAATTAAATCAGGATCAGGTTAGGTGACAAGTTCTCCGACTTCTATTTTACGCTTATCCTTTGTTTTGCTGTGTTGTTCCTATACTGACCTTCCATGTCTCTGTGGAGACCCAAGGAAATGTGTAAGAACATGCAATGGTTAAATTCCATGGAAGAATAGTTGGATGCAGGAAATGGATTGAGGATGGATTAAATGGCAAAGATTCTAGGGACTAATTAATTAAGCCAATATACCTCCACCAAATAGTTGGAAAAAACAATCAGAAGTAAAATACTTTTGGAACATTTTGTGCTGAAAAGAGAATACGCTAATCACCGTTGTCTTGTTTTAAAAATATCTGCAGTGGCTCTGGATGGGGTTTGGAGCATTCAGAGGAATCTCCCTGTGGGAAGTGCAAAGCCAGGACAGCCGAGTCGGAACAGTTTACTCCCACAAGCCAAGTACTATTCAAGACACGGAGGCCCGAGAAGTAAGACCCTAGACTGCCGAGGCCCCGCCCGTGGGGCAGCACAGGGTATAAACTGGTGGTTCACGCTCAGAGATCTCGGTCAAAACCCAACCCTTTGACCGCCTCTCAGGTCACACTTTGCGACTCCACACTGTCATCGCAGAATCCTACAGACACGGAGAAGTTCAGACCCAGACTTACGGGTCGGATTCTTTTTCTCCTTTTGCACAGTAGTTTCTTGCACACAGCCTCTGGGGGAGGAACTGTGTGTGTTCTCTCTTCTTAAGTGGATGAGGAAAGGAGGTGAGGGTCCACCCTGGACCAGGTACCTGGGCCACCTATCTGGTGTCCTCCTCATTCCTCACAGCCACAGCGAGTGTCTGTCAGAACACCTGTAGCCGGATATGGGAAGGCAAAGGTCTTCAGATGGAAGGAGTGTGTGCACAACACAGACACAAAGCCAGGGACAAGAGTCCTAAACGTCAGTGGACACCTGGGAAGTCACACTTACAACATTGCAGCCATCACAAGGTGTAGGCATAATCCAGTTTTCAGATGTGGAAACAGAGGCTCAGAAAGGCTGAAGAATTTGCCCAGTGCTAGGCAGCCAGCTAGTGGAAGTGTTGCTTTAAACCCAGGCAGCCGCTCCAAAGCCATGCTCTCAACCAGGAGGAATTCCTGGGTCTCTGCACCACACTGTGCCCAGGAGCTGGGGTGTCTGCTGACCTTGAGCGAGGTACAGACACAGTGAAAGTGCCACAAAGGAAGCAGCCAGGGACAGACCTGTGGGAAATCGACTCAGTGCGGGGGGGTGATGTAGCCACTGAGGGACTGAGGCACAGGGTTAAAGACCAAAACCAAACAGGGCTCAGTTGTGGAGGCCTGGGCCTAACAGTGACAAAGTCGCCATTATTTACCACGTGCCAGGCCTGGCAGCAAGTGTCTTACATAGATGTGAACCCCCATGATCATGAGTTGAAGATTATCAGCTCCATCCTACAGGAAAGAAAACTGAGGCACAGGAAGGGCATTAGAGGACCTAAGAGCCCCACATCTTGGAGGTAGTGGATCTGTTATGTCTAGCCTGTGCAAACCTGTCTCCCAAGGCTGTGCTCTTAACTGCTGGGTCATTATGACAGAGATTCTGATCACTGGACAGTGAAGGTGGATCCAGTCACAGGGTAACGGTTATCTAGGCACGAGCACCAGGGCTGTGGAAAGGCAGTATTAGAATCCTAGAGGCAAGTACATTTACAGCCCACAGAGATAACGGTGACCTGCAGCAATGGCCAATCCAGCTTGTAATCCCAGCACTGGGAAGAAGGCTAAGACAGGAGGATCCCTGGAGCTCTGGTCAGCCAGCTGAGCCAAGTGGATGAGAGGTTCAGAGAGAGACCCTGACTCAAAGAACAAGGTGGAAAGAGGTTTAAGAACCCTTCATTGACCTCCAGCCTCCAGTATGCACGTGCACACATGTGCATGCACACACTCGCACATACATACCCTGTGAGGGGTATGACGTGTGTGACATGCATACACACGCTCATGCACACATTCACCCAGCTCTGTGAAGGCAGGGACAGTGTCTTTCTTACCACAGTGTAGCACAGATTGCAGTTTGTCATAAGAGTGACTATTGAGTGATGGAGCCAGGGAGTCTGTGCTGAACGTGGGAAGCTTCTCGCTGCTAAGTACACACATGCATCTCCCCGAGGGTCTGTGCTTTTCTCTACTGTATTAAATGCAGAAGAGAAGAACTGTGAAAATGTGCATGTACTTATAGACATCCTGGAAATAACAGATTTCTGTGGCTCACAGTATTTCTTTCCAAGGACCTCACCATACAGAATGCCTAACTACTTATTTGTGATCTTTTTGTGTATGTGGGGGGGGTCTTTTTGACACAGGGTCTCCCTGTAACTAACCCCAGCTGGCCTGGAACTTGCTATGTAGACCAGGCTGGCCTCAAACTCACAATCTGCCTACCTTTGCCTCCCAAGTGCTGGGATTAAAGGTGTGCACCACCATGCCTGGCTTCATCTTTTCCTTTTTAAATGAACAGTGTGATCAGGACAGTTGTGCCTCTCCCGACATCTCATACACATCAGCTAGCATTTAAACTCAGAGCCATGGCTGTCCAACTAGTTCTAAAGCCTGGTTAGAGACGGCACAGCACCTACTGCCCATCGTATCGGGTTTTAGTCGCTTGCTTTTGTCATTTCCTCCTTTTTCTGCACCATGTAACAAACCAAAAAGAAAAAACAAAACAAAACAAAAAACCACTCAGCTACTGCTAAGCTTGACTGTGCCCATGAATCACACAGGGTCCTTGTGACAACTCCGGTTCTGGTTCAGGTTGGGTGGGGTTCCGGAGTCTATTTCAGGCCAGCAGCCGGGTGAGGCTGACACTGCCTGGACTGCGCTCAGCAGTGGGGCTTGAGAACTGAGCTGTGGCTTCCCGGTCACCATAAGCGGGTGGTTTTTACATTCTTCTCTGAAAGTGAGCCACCATGACCACTCCGTGTTTAGATGGAGGGGAGCTGGGATTAGAGCGCGTCTCCCCAGACGAAAAGGCATTTATTCACTTACTCTTTTTCTCACTCTAGGATAGGAGACGGACGCCATTTTCCACAGAGACAAACTTTCTTTCCCCTAATGTCTGAAGAACAGAAGAAACCCAAGCTTGTTTCTCGATTTAAGATGTTTGAAAAAAGTGTTTATTAGTCTATAACATCTATTTATAAATCAGTCCAAAGCCAGGAAACACGATTGGGAAAATGGGCTAAAGAAAATGACTTATTTTAGGTTTTCACAGTGGGGATGCTTTAGGGTCTCGTTCAGCTTATTTTATTAAATATATGAAACAGGCACAGTTCCTTATTTCAAGGTAAACACAAACTCAACTCTGTAGTGTGATGTCCTAGTCGTCCCTTCAGCGTTTAGGTCCCGAGGTTGATTAGTATGTGGCCAAGACAGTACAGAATGCACAGTGTACGGTGGTCGGGAAACGGCCTTTGATTCAGAGACAATCGTTTTTATGCAGCCTTCCTGGCCCTGTTGCTGCTCTAGAATTTGCTTGCTATATAGTCAGTCAGGAGCCAGGACACGTACGCATCTCCATGAGTTTAGAAAGATATTAACAGGAGGAGACAAACCCCTCACCCACTTCATCATTGTGATGTATCTGCAGCATGGAGAGATGGGTCGATAAAGAAATGTGAAGAGGATCCGGACACGGCTGGTAAAGCACTCGCCTAGCACGAGAGGCTGGGCTTTGGTCCTCTGTAACCTCATAACTGGGGCATGGTGGTGCATGACTGTAATCCCAGCACTTGGGGGAGGAGGCAGGAGAATCAGAAGTTAAAGGTCATCCTTGGCCACACAGAGAGTTTGAGGCCAACCTGAGCTACATGAGATTGTCTCAAAAAACAACAACAAAAGAAATATAAAGGGAAAAAATCATTTGTAATTTAACTTCCAGAAACAATCACTGATAGAATGTTGATGCATTTTGGTCTTTGTTTCCTACTCATATTTTTTCTTGTTTGACCTCTGGGTATATAGTGTATGCCATATACAGTATGTAGCATTTGGCATCCTATTTAATACAAGATTACAGAATTTCCAATTCCTTTATCATGTTAAATAATTGCATACTTTTTTTTTTTTTTTTTTTGGTCTTTTTGAGACAGGGTCTCCCTGTAGCCCCAGCTGTCCTGGAACTCACTATGTAGACCAGGCTGGCCTTGAACTCACAGAGATCCGCCTGCCTCTGCCTCCCAAGTGCTGGGATTAAAGGCATGTGCCACCACGCCCGGCTAATTGCATACTTTTTTTAAACTAAAACTGGATGCAATAGTTCAGGCCTGTAATCCCGGTACTTGGGAGGCAGAGACTGGGATGGCCGAGGGTTGGAGGCTGGCCTGGGCTACCTGGTGAGTTCCAGGCTAGTCCAGGCTACAGAATAAGACCTTTGTTCAAAATAACACCAAGAAAAAATTGAGTGCTTAATCCCCTTAGTCTATTTGTTAGATATTTGGATTTTTCCCGTTTTTATTTTATCTCTGTGGCGGTTTTCCCAGGCTCCAAAGGTTCTGAGTCTTCTGACAGACGCTCCTTCTCCCTTCCTCTCTCAGATGACCTCATCTTAAATCCTTTTCAGTTCATTGGTCTCAAGTTCATTACTGTTTTTGATATAATAAAGTCTGACCAATAGTGATTTGTTGACCGAGTATGTCCTACCACCACTTAAAAATATTTACACTGTGAAACAGTCCATGTCTTGAGTCAAGATCCAAGCTTTTCCAGACTTAATAAAAAAATTTCCATTTAGTCAAAACACCCTGGACGGAGAGAGGTGGAGGTGCCACCGTGTTCTCGGAACTCTTCCATCACGGTTTCTTTAAAAACTGCTGCAAGCCAGCAGCCGAGCCCAAGCTGCATCTTAATCAAGAAGAGAAATGACAAGACTGCCTGGAACTAGGACAAAGTGCTGACCAGCCCTGCAGGTCTGAACCTTAGGCTCCCAAGACATTCACCTTTATTTATCCTTTTGGCACGTAAGGAGTCACATTAAAGGTGCTGTTAGTCACTGGTTAGGAACCTGTCCTTTTCCTTCTTGAGTGCCCTGTGTGATTTTATAAACACACTCAGGGGTTTCCGTTCTCACTGACACTCCTGCCAATAAACCCTTGCCACACCCACCCACCCACCCACCCACCCGTTGGTTTATTTTCAGGTTGGCTGCCTGGCTGCCTGTCTGAATCTGTTCCGTTCTGACCAGCCTCTGACACTGACTAGCGCTGACCTCCTGGCACTGTCCTCACTTTCGGTCCTGTTCCCCGTCAGCCTGCTTTGCAGTTGTTTCCTGTTCCTCGCGGCCACTGCCTCTTTCCCCGGGGGATACACGCACGGGGCATCTCATGTCAGCATTATATATAGTGGTCAATAACTGATACCACATAACTACCCAGCGTAGGGCTGGCTTAGAAAATCACCATGTGATACAGTAGTTTGGTTTGCATTTTAAATAAACATTTAAAAATAAAATCTTGATCAGGGAGATGGCTCAGTGGGTAAAAGTACTTGCTGTGCAAGCCCATGACCTGAATTTGATCCCTGGAACCACGTAAAGCCTGATGTGGTAACATGCTCCAACAAATCCGAGCACTCTGGTGAGACGAAGCCTGTAGGACAGCTACCTGCAGGATGTGGTGAGGGAGCAGAGACCACAGAGACTGCCTTAGAATGTGAGGGAAGGCAAGAACCGACTCCTGGAAGTTGTCCTCTGACCTCTGCCCCTGTACTCATACCTGAACACACACACACACCATCCACCCACATATATCCACACATACCACACATACACACCACACATACCCACATATGCCATATATCCACACAGGCATCCATTCACACATATCACACACCACACATACCATTCATCTGTACACAACCACACACACCATACATACACACCATACACATACACACAGACACATGACACACATACCATCCGTACACCCACACAGTATATAAAATAAAGCCCCTTTTAACACCAGAATTACAAGGACACTTTAAAGATGACAAAAATGTATAGTGATCTTCACCAACACCAGTTTTACCTTTAACAACAAAGGACAACGGAAGCCTTCCTCCCGGGGCCCAAAATAAAATGAAAATGCGTTTCCCAAAGATGCCTGCCACAGCACACTTTCACTGCACCTGTTCGGTCCATCCTCCCTGGCCTGGGGGTTGAGCTTCCTCTGTTCCTGCCCAGGATCCTCACTGCAAGTCCCCTGCCCACTGCTGCCCTCAGGACTCACACCCCATTTCCCAATATGGCCAAAGAGCTGTGGCAAGTGCACCTGTGGGCCACACAGATTAAAGACTAGAAGGAAAATTATAAAACCCAAATGGCAGATTATTCGCTGCCTCATCTGGGCAAGTGTCTTTTGAAAAGTCAGCTCTGTGCGACACTCTGGTTTATGATGTCAACACAGCCTTTGTTCCTGACTGACATGTTTATACAGATGGAAGTTATACAATGAGGCTTTTCATAAAAAGACATATTACACATTTTATATGATTTTTAAAAAATCTTTTTATTGAATTTTTGTGTATTTCATACAGAACATCTTAGTGAATCTTAATCATCTTTATACCCCCATCCCCGCTGGTCCCCTCCCATAGGCACTCCCCACACTGGAATTCATACATTCTGCCATTTGTGTTAAGGCCTATTGTGTTTAATTCCCTAGACATTCCTCAGTGCAAGTTCATCCACTGAGGTCTAGTCAGCTTATCTAGAATCTCCCCACCCCCCTTTAGGAAGATCAGCTCTTCCTCACCCAGCAGTAATCAGCTGCCAATAATTCTTCAACTAAGGTTAGGGGCTGATGCCTGTTTCTACAGTTCTGTGCTGGGTTGGCCCGTGGTTTTCAATGAATCATTATGACCATTTCCCTATGTGATATATGCTTGTCGCAGTCCTGGTTCTGTTCATACACTATGTCATGGTATGGCTTTACTCTATGTGGCCCCCGTCTCTAGCACAGGCCTTCGGCATGTCCCAGTCTCTACCTCAGAGCCTTCATTTTACTTCCAGTTTCTCTAACTTGACATTTTTATCTTCCTATTCTTTAAAAAAAGGAAAAAAAGGAATCCTTTAGGTTTTTCTCACAAATTCATACTTTGAAAGGACTAGACCAGAAGGACTTTGATTTTATTTTGAGACAGGGTCTCCCTGTAGCCCCAGTTGGCCTGGAACCTGATATGTAGACCAGGCTGGCTTTGAACTCACAGAGATCCGCCTGCCTCTGCCTCCCGGGTGCTGGGACTAAAGGCGTGACCCACCATGCCCAGCTGTTATTACTTTTCTCCTTTTTGAGGCAAGGTCTCACTATGTAGCCTTGGCTGGCCTGGAACCCGATATGTAGACCAGGCTGGCCTCAACCTCCTCTGAGGTGTACCACCTCTGGGGTGCCAGGCCAGAAGGACTTGGAAAATAAGTTGAGAGTCAACACCATTCATTATACCAGCTCCAGCCTCCCTAGTTCCTAGAATGCAGCAGGCCAGTTTACACACACACACACACACACATACACACACACACACACACGGAGCGTGCTCTCTGTCTCCCTCTCCCTTCTACACACACACAGAGCTCTCTCTCTGTCTCTGTCTCCCTCTCCCTTCTACACACAGAGCGCTCTCTCTCTCCTGTCTCTCTCTCTCTCTGTCTCCCTCTCCCTTCTACACACACACACACACACACACACAGGACAGGGACTCGGAGGTCAACATGGATGAACCCGGTGGACATAATGTTACATAAACCCAGTCATGAAATGACCAGTACGATAGGATCTAGTTAATTGGGAATTTAAATGGTCAAACACATAAATAGTCGAATACGTAGACCATGAAAGGCTGGCTGCCTGGACTGGGGTGAAGCAGAAGGAGCACTGCTAATCAACAGGTACAGGGGCCAAGGAGATGCCTCAATAAAGTGCTCGCTGTGTAAACATGAGGACCTGAGTTTGGATCCACAGCACCCTTGTCAAATCTGTGCGTGGAAGCAGGTGTCTACTGTAACCTCAGCAGAGACAGGAGGAGCCCAGAAGGTAGTGTAGCCCATCAGAGAGCTCCAGGTTCAGTGAGTGACCCTGCCTCAAGAAACAAGGTGGACTTGACGTCAACCTCTGGCCTCCACATATACACACACGTGTGCACGTGCGCACACACATGCACACACCACATACAGCATAAGCGTCACCAGCAGCAAACAGCAAAGGCGTCCGCTTTCAGAGATGAAGGGGAAGTTCCGAGGGGCTGTGGAGCATCTGCACGCACCCTGTAGACAGCATCACCCTCTCAGACACACATCTGTTAAGTGTTCTTACCACAATAGAAAAAACTTGAAAAAGGAGAGCGCTGCTAAAATTCTGGTCTAACCTCTGTGTGTGTGGACAGGGCTTGCTGACTGGTTTTCCCCATGTTTTGCAACGGAAAGACACATTAATAATAGAGCTGTCTTTAGTTTTATCCAGATAATTATAGGTCTTGCTTAGAGCGCAGGTGTGGGGCTAAAGCGCTTATATATTCTTCCTCGGTCCGTTTCTGTAACTAAAGGACTAAATGAAACTCAGTTCCATTTTTTAAAAAATATGTACTTTTATTTTACGTGTATGTGTGTATTGCCTGCATGTATGTAAGTGCACTCGTGTTGTGCAATGCCCATGGAGGTCAGAAGAGGCTGTCAGATCCCCTGGGACTGGAGTTATGGACAGTTGTTAGCTGCCATGTGGGTGCTGGGATTCGAACCCAGGTCTTCTGCAAGAACAACCAGTGCTCTTAACCCCTGAGCCATCTCTCCAGCCCCCTCATTTCCTTTTAACCTGAATGTTTTGCCTGACAGTCCTTGCCTACCAATCAGGAAGATGAGAAAGTTGAAGACAGGTGCCTACTAGAATGTTCTAGCCAGGCACTATGGTACATTCCTGGCTAGCTAGCTACCTGGGAGGCTCAGTTGAGAGAATTGCTTGGGCCTTAGAGTTTAAGGCCAGCCTGGGTAACAATAGATTCCCATCTCAACAAACACAGACTAAAAACATGGATCAACATAGAAATAACAGAGTAGAAATAACAGACAACAGTCACAAGGCAATCAAGGAAATGCTGTGCCCAAAGGTCAACAGGCAGCAAGTTATTGGAGGATGGAACCATTTACAGTCTTTGGGCTTCTGAATGGAATTGTCCTGAAACTGAGACACTCCCCAGTGGGCAGGGTCAAGGTGACAGTGTATATCCTATGAGGGCAGTGATTTCTGGGTTGGTTAATTACACCCTATGTACCTAGTACCTTGCTAGCTTTTGCAAGTTTGTAAATTGAACAAGATCTGACCCCAGAGAAGCTCTGAGACCATCAGCACAGAACAGTTCTCTGAGCCAGGCACCCTGGCTCACGCCTGTGATACCAGCACTCTGGAGGCTGAGACAGGAGGACTGCCACAGGTTTAAGCCTGGGCTACATAGTATCAGACCAAACCTAGCCAGGGCTACATTGCAAGATGTTTTAAAAATAATGCTGGGCGTGGTGGCACACATCTTTAATCCCAGTACTTGGGAGGCAGAGTCAGGCGGATCTTTGTGAGTTCCAGGACAGCTGGGGCTACAGGGAGATCCTGTCTCAAAAAGACAAAAAAAACTTTTTTATTTTTATTTCATGTGCATGAGTATATTGCCTGCACTTATGTAAGTGTACCAGTGTTGTGTGTAGTGCCCACAGAGGGGAGAAGGGGGAGCCGGATCCCCTGGAACTGGAGTTTGGACTCAGTCTGACTGCTATGCATTGACTGGCTGCTTAAGGGGAATTTATTGGTTGAAGCAGAATTACCTGACTTATTGGGGAAGCATATTTCCCCATTTCCTTTCCTGAATTTACCGGGGTCTGTGGAGAAATGAGGCCTGAGAGCAGAAGACAGAGAGTAGCCAAGATCCAGCCCTCCACCTGCCGGGTGCAGAGCAGGAGGCAGGGCGGGCGCCTGTCTCGGATGGGGGCTGGCTGTCTTGTGGAGCTGTGAAGGGGCTCTGATGAGGGGCAGGTACCACAGTACACCCAGACCAGGTTTGTCTCAGTTCAGGGCTTGTGATAAGTCATTTAACTAAGGACTCGGGTAGACTCCGGAGGAGGGGAATACTGCTGACTAGATTTGGTCAGACGGTAAAATATGTTCCATTTTTGCCTGACACTGGGGAGGCGTAATATTTATCTTAGTCGTTGTCTTCACAGCCTTTTGTGTTAACCGCGTGAATGTAGAAGGTGAATTTCTTCGCTAGTGCCTCAAGAAGTACACAATTAGTGGTGACATTCATTCATGTGTGTAAGTATTCATTAGACACATGCCAGACAGTGCACCGTGTGATAGTAACACGTGTATGCAGTACCCACAGGCTTTTGCAACGTTAAACAATTTTCTTTTCAATTTTCATTAAGCATTACATGACACACTGCATGCAACATAATACACAGCGGAGACGCCTAGCAAGTGAAGATGCTCACTGCTGAGGCACCTGCCAGGAACGCTGTCTGTGTTCTTCAAGCATTTGGATGCGCAGCAATGATCAACTCCAGAGATGCCGCCATGTGTTCCCACCTAACTGCCCTGACGGGGAAACAGGCAACCTCTTCTTCTCGGCTCTGCAGTAACTGATGTACCTGGTGGCCACACCAGGCATGGCGAGCACAGGCCCATGTTGCTGAGTTCAGGGAGAATCTCAAACACATCTCTGCATGTTTGCTCAGACCAAAACTTTACTAGAACTTACGTTCCTTAAAGGTGACAGGGCTTCGGTTCCTTTCCCACTCAAAACAGTCTTCCTTTGGGAAGGTCTTGTACTCCACGTGCCATGGATTTAACCTGGGACTGCATGTGACTGCTACTCCAGGGAAAGGGTAGTTTACAGGAATGTAGAGGCAAACCCTTGAAATGTTTAAAATAGCATGGAAATATTCCTGATGTTCTTCACTATTTCACTATGCACACCTTCCTAAACATTCAAAATCCTCCCATTACCTGTTCAGTCAAGAATATGCACAGGAAGGCCTTCATCAACCATGAACCATCAACCATGAAACTGTAGAGGAAGTGCAGTGACTTCTATTTTTTAAATGATTTAAGGCCAGTAAACTGGCTGACGGATAAAAAGAGCCCTGTATTCAGTTTCTTTTCCCATTAAGAGTTTACAGAGCAGAGGCTGGGAGATGTCTCAGTGGATAAAAGGCTTCCTGTTCAAGCACGAGGACCAGTGTTCCAATTCCTAGAACCTACGTAAAACCAGAGGCGTGCACCTGTAGTCCTGGCATGCAGAGATGAACGTGGGAGACGGAAAAGCCCGAGAGGCACACAGGCCATCAAGTAGCAAACAAGAGACAGCTCTAACAGGGTGGAAGGCAAGACCAGTACCCATGGTTGTCCTCTGACTGCCACAGGTGTCTACCCACACACACACACACACCACCACCACCACCATCACCCAACAAAAAGAATTTAACAGGGAAGAGGAGAATAGTTTGTGGATTGCCATTAATTTTATGCGGTTTCTATAATTTTTAACTAACTAGCCTTACCACACTATTTGCCCAGATAAAAACTGTGTCTGACAAAAGAACAGCCCTTATTTGCCTTTCCTGCCACACCTGCTCACGGGCCCTTCCCTGTTTCCTGGCAAGTACGCAACTCACTGAGTAATCACTAATATAGAACTGGACTTTGAACTGCTTCTTTTTCTTTCAAGGGAAAACAACTGGAAGTGTGCTTAGAAAGTCAGCACTCAGACACAAAAATCTCAAATCCGACCAAATAACCTGAGAGCAGCCTGGCCCTCACACAGTTCTGGTGGACAGAGGTTGGTTCTGACTGCAGACAGGAAGTCAGAACATATTCTGGGGCTTCCACAGGAAGTATCAGATCTCTCTAGCAAGTAACAAGATAGGCTAAAGGTGACTAAGACGGTCTTAGTTCAAATAAACTATTTCCAGCTGGGCATGGAGGCACACACCTGTAACCCCAGCATTTGGAGGTGGGGGGGGGCAGGAGGGTCAGCCTTGGCTGCACAAGGAGTTGAGGCTAATCTAGACTGCATGAGATACTGTCTTAAAAACAATAGAAAAAGCAAATGAACCATTTCCATGGAGGAAGTACAAAGAATGACTTTGAATTTTAGCACCTGGTAAAAAAACAAAATTTGGATGCACCTGGTAGACAAACAGCCCTCTTCTCCCCACGTTAACTCTTCCTAATTATTCCAGGGGCTTCTTTGCAATCTTCTATGATCCCTTCCTTCCCCACCGTTAAAAGGAAAGCCAGTGCTGGGCGTGGTCGTGTGGGCCTTTAATCCCAGCCCTCAGGAGGCAGAGGCAGGCAGGCAGGCAGGCAGATCTTTGAGACTGAGGCCAGCCTGGTCCACATAGTGATTTCTAGGTGGGCTGGGACTAGAGACACCCTGTCAATAAAACCAAACAATAACAACAAAGGAAAGCCAATGCACCCCCTCTTTTGATTGAAATACATGGTTTGTGCCTGTATAGCTTTTATGTTAATAAAAGCAAAAACAAGCCAGGCTTAGTAGTGCACACCCATAACTCAGTACTTGGAAGGTAGAGACAGGAGGATCAGGAATTCAAGGTCAGCTTCTAGCTACATAGCCAGTCCAAGGCCAGCTTGGACTACTTGAGACCCCAATTCCAGAAACAATACTTGTCATTGCATGTATGTGGAGGTCTGAGGACAACTTGCAGAAGCTGGTTTTCTCCTTCCACCATGTGGGTCCTGGGGACTGACTCTGATCATCAGGCTTGACAGCAAGCGCCTTCACCCACTGAGCCATCTCCAGGCCCATAAATAAAGTTCTTAATATGTCCAGATAGTTGCTAATGATTTATATGTAAATATAGGTAGTGAGATATAGACGTATATATCAGAACTATATGTGTATAGCTAATATATGAGCTTAAAGGATTTTGAATGTTTTCATCATAAAGAAATGTTGAGATAAGTATATTTGCCCTGATTTGAACATTACACATGTTTTCATGTATTGAAACATTATATAGCACTCTATAAATATACACAATTTTATGTATCAGAAGTTAAAAATTAGGGTCGGTGAAATGGCTCAGTAGGTAAAGGAGTCTGCCACTAAGCCTGACCACCTGAGTTCGATCCCTGGATCCAGAGTGAAAGGACAGAACTGATTTCTGCAAATTGTCCTCTGACCTCTATCCTCATGCAGTGGTCCTTGAGCACCAATCCACACATATACAAAATAAGTGAATAAAAATGTAAAAAACTATAAATAAGGAAACTAAAAATTCAAAAAAACAATGAAAAACAATCCAGGTGCATTTTCTGTACCAAGGGCATAAGTCCGTGGCAGAAGGCTGTGCTCCAAAACTTCTTACACTCACACTGTAGGAGAGGCCCTTAGAGGACCCAGGATCTATTAAAGATTCTCTCAAGATTGCCTCCTCACATTAAATAAGCAGGCCTACCCCCCAGGTTATTTAGAATTCCACCTTAAAAGAGCTGAGTAACTTAGGAGAGGGTCTAGCCCAGGAACTCCCAATCTAGCCCTGGGAGAAGCCTCTCAGCTGACTACAGATGTGGAGGCCTGATTGAGCAACAAGCCTGTTAGGCAAACCTGAGAGGACAGCTCCAAACGGCCTCTACTGGGCACAAGGGTCTTTATCTGAGTCACCATTTTATAGACCCAAGTATTTGCATCACCTTCCTGAGTGCAGAAATTGTTTCTCAAGGGCTTAGTAAAATATCCATACTCTCAGCCAAGATCTCAGCCAAGAGGCACATGCTCTGGGAACCCAAGGGCCTCGGGCACTAGTTCTTTACCTCTGGTTTATGAGTCTGAAGTCTTACAGTGCAAAGAATGCTGTTAGGCAGCATTCAAAAAACCAAGTAAGAATTTGTGTTCCTACAGTTCACGTGAGGGCAACAGAGTCAGACTAGAAGTTCTGTGACCTCAGACTGCAGAAAAGGCGTTCACCCACACTGCCACTTATGAAAACCAGGGGACATCTGGAGTGGGCTGGCTCAATGGTGGTGTGCTCCTCAGGCCTGTGTGAGGCCTGTCCATGTATATTGAAAAGTTCTTATATGTCATTCTTTTTGGAAAAGTTTTAAAAAATATTTTTAAATAATTTTTATAATTTTTGCCTGCATGCTGAACATGCCTGCAGGGGCCAGAAGAGGGTGTCAGGTTCCCTGGAAATGGAGTTGTGGACAGCTGTTAGATGCTATGTGGGTGTTGGGACTCGAACCCAGGTCCTCTGGAAGAACTGCAAGTGTTCTTAACCACTGAGCCATCTTTCCAGCCCCCTTTATGTCATTCTTACATTGAATAGTCATGCTCAGAAACTGTAAATATAAGTCTGGGAACAAATGTTCCCAGAAAAAAAATAGAACAAAAAACCCCAATACCCTGCCATCTTCACACTGAAACTTCTGCAAGGCTGACTAAATGATTAGACCTTCAATGACTGTGGAGAGTTTGGAATGTTGCAGGTCCAAAGCCCAAGTACAGCTCACCTTGGTCTATCTTTAGCTGCCTAAATAGCCAACCCTTAACCACCTCCATGTCTGACCTAGCATTGTGTAAAAATAAAAACTCTGGGGACTGTATTAACTTAGAACCCTAGCTTCTAGGTCTGGAGAGATGGCACAGCAGTTAAAAGCACCATCTGCTCTTTCGGAGGACCCAGGTTCTGTCTCCATCACCCACATGGTGGCAAGCAACAGACACACCAGTTCCAGGGGATCCAACGTCTTCTGAAGTCAGAGGGCACTGGATGACCAGGGTGCATCTACATACTTGAAGGCAATACACTCATATGCATGAAATAAAAATAATTAATTAAAAAAAAAAACCTAGCTTCCACCAACCAGAAGACGAAAGTATCAAGTGTCATCAAACAGCTTCCGAGGTCTACAGCTGAGATCCCACTTCGCTATAAAGCCTACTTAATGTTGTCACCAATACACTTGAAAAGTGCCTTGGTTTACGACTTTCCTCTGTGGCTATGAAACCTTCATGAAACTGCTTCCGCATTGGAACATGGAACCTGAAGTGACCTGAATCTCTGTTCCTAGGCCATGGTCACTTAATAACTCCTCAATAAACTTTTCTTTTGAGGTGAGAATTGTGTTTTTACAAGTCCAAGGGTGGAAAAACAAATTTAGACAGCTCTACTGGGTAAGGTCATTTGTGTGGTCATTTTCAGTGAATTCCTTAAATAAGGTTTTGTCTGTGAGTCAAGGAAAGAAGGTGATGCCACCCCGTACATCGTTTCCTTCTCTGTCCCGTGCTGGGGCTACAGGCACCTTTTGGAAAGGTCAATCCCAATGCGAACTCAGCTTCCCGAATGCACTGCACAGCTGGCCGGTTTTAGCAGGCCACGCGGTCCAGCCGGACTCCAGCTGTCCATAGCGCTGGCTTCCTCTCCCCCCTCCCTCGCCAAGTCGCTGGCCAGACGCAGAACCGTGCTGAAGGCGAAAAGCGGATCCCCGGGATTCGCGGGGACCCGGCCCAGCCCGAGCTCCTGCCGCCGGGGCGGTGGCTTCCGGGGGGTCCCGGGTCCCTGTTCTGCAAGGGTCGGGCTCGCGCCGCCGTCTGCGCAGGCACCCCTGACCGCAGGGAACGAGGACTCGCGTGGAGAGGCCCGGAGGCGCCAGGGGGCGCGCAGCGGAGGAGCCCCGGAGCGCGGACGGGGGCGGAGGCCGGCGGGGCCGGGCGGCACAGGGCGGCG
>NW_008359443.1:1076278-1151028 GCF_000622305.1 Nannospalax galili
GGCGCGCGCTCCAGACCGCCGGGCCAGCGCTGGGTGTGGATGAACTTCGAGTCGCCGTCGCACTCCCCGGGGCTGCGGGGCCTGGCCGCCGACCTGTTCAACTGGACGCTGTCCTACCGCGCCGACTCGGACGTCTTCGTGCCCTACGGCTTCCTGCGCCCCAGGGGCCACCCGAGCGACCAGCCGCCCGGCCTGGGGCCGCCGCTGGCGCGCAAGCGGGGCCTGGTGGCCTGGGTGGTGAGCCACTGGGACGAGCGCCAGGCGCGCGTGCGTTACTACCACCAGCTGAGCCGCCACGTGCCCGTGGACGTCTTCGGCAGGAACGGCCCCGGCCGGCCGGTGCCCGCCAGCGGGCTGCTGCACACCGTGGCCCGCTACAAGTTCTACCTGGCCTTCGAGAACTCGCAGCACGTGGACTACATCACCGAGAAGCTGTGGCGCAACGCCTTCCTGGCCGGGGCGGTGCCGGTGGTGCTGGGCCCCGACCGTGCCAACTACGAGCGCTTCGTGCCGCGGGGCGCCTTCATCCACGTGGACGACTTCCCGAGCGCAGCCGCCCTGGCCGCCTACCTGCGGTTCCTGGACCGCAACGTCGCGGTCTACCGTCGCTACTTCCACTGGCGCCGGAGCTACGCCGTGCACCTCACCTCCTTCTGGGACGAGCCCTGGTGCCGCGCCTGCCAGGCTGTGCAGACCGCAGGGGACCAGCCCAAGAGCATTCGCAACTTGGCGGGCTGGTTTGAGCGGTGAGGCCGCCGGGCCCTAAAGGGACAGCTCTCCAAGCCTGAGGTTTCCAGACGCGCAGCTTGTGCGCAATGAGAAGAAGGCTTAGCAGTTAATTCGGTGTAGCCCAAGGATGGGATGGGGAATTCTGTTCCCAGGTGCTCATGGCTTTTGCATAGCTGGAGGCTGGGTTCACTCTGTTGAGGGGCATCAGTTGTGGGTGACCAAGGAGGGGTTGGGGGGTGGTTCTTACCGCCACCCGTGTGAAGTGGCCTAGCAACAGGAACCTGGAGAAGAGTGATTGCTTTAATTTTCTCCTAGCCACAGGCCATGTCTCGAACTCTGCGGCCTCTAAATCTTGCATTCTTGTTCTCTGACCCAATGAGAGGCACTCCATTGGGTTTTGAAAGTGTGGGTGTGTGATAATGGGAGTCTGTGCCCACAACGGAGTGTTTTCTTTGGTGGTTGGATTACTCAAACCTCTTGGTCCTGGGAAAGATGAGGATGGTTCAAGAAGGCATTGGTTTCCATAACCAGCTGTGTGTGTTCTCAGCCTTATGAATGGAAACAAGAGGCAAGATTGTCCTCAGAGGACAGGCAAAATGAAGATTTGGGTGACCTTCACTTCACACTGTTTCTGAAAAGCTGCATTTAAATGACACCCCAAAGTCAGGGCCCTAGGGGAGTTCAGTATTTAACAGAATCCCAGGAACAGTCCCTTTACAATGTGAATAATCATCTCCTAATTATTCTGACTTTGTATTTCTCCATAACCTAGATTTAAAAAAAATTAAAAATACAGATATGAAAAAAAAAGCACAAGGAATCCTCTTCCCCTTTCCTAACAAACTAGTGTTTACAAATGGGAAGAAGGCAGTCACTGTCACTTTCCATAATATTTATTCTGTGTCTCTGTGGGGCCTGAAATGTAAACTGGATGTCAGTCCTTCTGCAGAGCCGGGGCTCTGACAGTGAACACAGTGCTCCTTCTGTACAAGGAGAAAAGAAATTCATGGTGTCTAAATGCCAGATTTTGTTTCTGTTTTTTGTTAAATGGAACTGAACTGAACTAGTGCCTACAACTAATTGGGTATTTTGTTAAAGGCTGAAATCCACAGGTTCTCTCCTGACCTGCATCTAGTGTAGTAAACCCTCAAGTCTGGTGCCTTTCAGTCTTGGTCATGGGACCAATCTTGAAAATCCAGGCATTGACTTCCCAAGCTGTTGATTGAGCAGCGTGTTCAGCAGATGCCAATGTGTGCCTGTTGTGCCAAACACTGGGCCGGGGCTCCCCAGGGAAGGGACAGAAAGTGAGGCAGGACCCCTCTTTAGAGCCGCCTGCACTCTGCCACTGCCAAAAGTGAATACGGATTTGTATCAAACAAAGGAACTATTATTGATGGTGGTGCAGACCACAAATCAGAAAGCCAGTTGACTTAATGCTTCAAGCTGTTGTTATAAATGATCCTAGGTGGCTGTTATTGGTAGGGTCCAAGACAAATTAGCATTATAGAGTTCTGCCTCTGTGTTTGGTTAGCATTGGTGTCTGAATCCTAGAGCAAGTTTACCTCCTCCAAGCGCTTTTGTTGCATAAAGTTCACTTAAGCTCAGGGGCTTCTATTCTCTTCCATACAAGGAGTAATTAAAAGCTGTGAATAACATTTCCTCATTAAAGTGCTACAGTGTGGGTGGAAGCACAGTTCCCCGGCACCAGCCCTCAGGTAAAGGCAAAAGAAAAAAAAGAGTTCTTTTTAAAAAATGAGTGGCCAGGATCTTGGTGTTATTGTGGACCTTCCTGGGGCAGTGGGGGAGAGTTCAGGACTTGAAGGTGAGCTAGCATTCCAGCTCCTGACACTGTGTTAGCCCCAGACCTTCCTCCTCTATGAGGTATGGTAGGGAAACATGTCACAGCTGGTTGTGGGAAGTGAAGATGCTCACAGTGGGTACCTAGTACACCCCCCCACATACACACATATATTCATATTCCTTTTTCACAGTGACTTTAGGATGCCGTCACCTGCATTTTTATGTCTGAAATTAAATCCAAAGGCATGTTAGAGAGTAAGTCTGAAAAGTGAAGGGGTGTCATACTGTGTGTTTCAAATAAGCCCCTAAACCTAGGCCCTATTTCATGATTTCAATGTAGATTAAACTTGGGTTTGCAGACTAGGACGGGGTACCTGTGCTTTTTTTTTTCAAAAAAAAAAAAAACCAGTTTGGGTAAACCTATATGGTTAAATTAATGTGGATTGTTGGACCCAATGCTTTTTGTATCAAATCCCTGTAAGACAGAATATTTATGTGAGGAAGAATGCATCTACATGTATTATATATTTCAAAATGTATTTCCTATGATTGTCATGACTTCCATTAAGGCATACACTTTTAAGTTGATCACAAATGTAATATTTTTAGCCCTGGATGACCTTAATTCTGAGAGTGCATCTGAAGGTGACTCTTCAGAAGTCAGGGGGACTTGGATTCTTTCCAGTTCCCAAGCCCTTTCCTGATGGCAGGAGGAAGACAGCCAGGATTGGCTACAGGAAAGAGCTTGCAGCTTGGAACCAGAACCGGAGGCTGTGGCTTGGCCACTTTCTGTTTCTGTGGCCTTAATCAGGCAATTTAAGCTCTGGAGTCTCAGCGTCCTTCTTCATAATGTGTGGGCACCCGTATGAAACCAGGTTCAGGTGGGATGATGTGTGCCCAGTGCTTTGTCCACTACAGGCTTACAGAATCTAATCTTTGAAAGCCTTAGACCTGTGCAAGGCCAGAATGAATATTTCAAGCGCTGCAGGCTGTATAGCCTGTGGCCTGTACTTCCAAAGTGGGCGTGCAGGAGCAGGCCAGAGGGTGAACGACCCAGTGCGGGTTGCTAGCTGCTGACTTCTTCAGCCCTTGGGTTAGAGTTTACCAGCTCAGCTCTATAGACATTTACAGATGCTACAAGGAATCTAGGAAACGAACAATTTTTTTAAAAAAATGCAACCTGATGGGTATCTCTTGAAAGGGATTTGAGAATTCTAATTTAATAATTCTGGAGTTTAATAGTTCTGGAGTTTGCCAGTTTCCTAGACCTGCTTTGCAACATTCCCTAGTTGTCTGATCTTGGGCAAATTATTTAAGCTACCTGTTTTGATCATCTCATCTGTAATTGAAGTTAATCATATATAATTCATGGAAGTACAGAGAGGATTAGATAAGACACCTAAGTACTCAATATAGTGCCTGGCCCAGAGGACAAACCTAGAAAATGCTTGCTGAGATTCCCACCAGCCCTTTAACAGAGGGAGGAGCCAAGATCCAGACCCTCTGAAGGATTTGCTTGAGGTGACAGAAATAGTGGTGGGACCAGCTGTGCCTGTATGCCACAACCCCAGAGCCTCTGTCACTTGAGCTGCAAAATGAGGGGGCTGGACAAAAGCTCTAAGGACCTTCCAGCTCTACTCTCTCTAGTTCTAATTGGCACTCTAGAGGTTAGGGAATTAATTGCTCTCTGGTGGGCCTTCCTTACTGTCTGGAAATGAGTTCATACCCAGGAGCAGGAAACTGATGGAAAACGAAGCACCAGATACAGAGGGGGAGGGGGATTGTGTGTGTGTGTGTGTGTGTGTGTGTGTGTGTGTGTGTGTGTGTGTGTGTGTGTGTGTGTGTGCGCGCGCGCGCGCGCTCACACTTATTACATTCCTCAGATACCAGAGAGGAGCCTCGTCCTTGGTAACCAGTTTGGTGGATGAGTTTGAGGTCTACATTTCAGGTCATACTTGATTTTTGTCTCGGGGACTTTTATACTACAGTTCCTCCTAGTATACATAAATCTAGTCTTTATGTAAACATGCTGAGATGTTTAGGCAAAATGGTTAAAGTAATGAGATGGAAAAAGGCCTGTTTATAACGGAGTTATAAACAGACGCTAACGTGTTCACCTGTGACCCCGGGGTGTCTCTGTTGCGGGTTCTGTGAGGTCACTGGCTCTGCCGTAGCCCACAGTGTGGCTGTGATGGCTTTGTCTCCGAGGAGCACACCAGGTCCAGCTCAGCTTGTCCTTTCTCTCCCTTCACACTGTAGTCTGGTGACTCATTTGTAAGGGCTCAGCTGCACGTTCTTGTGTTGTGGTCCAGTTTACTTTCCTAAGTGCTCCTATATCCTCCATAGTAGAGTTACTAGCTCTGGTCCACCAAATTAAGTAATGTCAGCTTTTGGGAGAGTAAAGACTGAGTCGTAATGGTAGGCAGAGGTCAAGAAGGCAAGCTTTCTTCATTACAGGGAGCCACGATTGTCCACGGAGGAAAATGTGAATGTGGTGTAAACACTGGAGATTCTCTTCTTCCTGCCTCCCTCCAGTGCGAGTGAACACACCCACCACATACACACTCACTCACACTCGGTGACATGCTCATTTAAGTACAGACTCAAAATCACCACGGTCAGCTAAGGGTAGGAAGAGGACCATCAGGAAAAGAAAACCCAATCATGAATGAGTTAAAGGTGCGTTCGTTATAAGTACAGCAGGTGGCGAATGTGGCTGGAGAGGAACTAGGGAATAAAGGGGAGTCAGAGTCACTGAGTGCACAGCCAGAAGAAAGGGAGGAGGCGGGAACGGCAGGGGGTGGTTAGGGTTAAGGAGGAGACAGACCGGGATCCTGCACAGAGCTGGGGCACTAAGAGCGCACCATTCAGGGTGCTATTTGCTGAGAAGGACCTTTGTGCAACAGCTGTGGACAGATGGGGGTGAAATCAAGGCAGACCTTGCTGACAGGGAGAGCTGGGACCTTAACAAGGAGTAAACAGGGCATCAGAAACATAAAACCCTGATTCATTACAGCAGATTCTTGACCACTTAAGAATGCTACTTTTTTTTTTTTAATCTGGGAAAAAAAATCACATTTGTTGCCTTTTATTGAATCCCAGTCAGCACACTTCACCAGCACTTGAAAGCACTTTTAAAATCTACTTTTAGAAACGATCACTGGCATATTGTTTTAAAGGAAGAAAATGTATAATCAGTTTGTTATACCTATTAGTTTCCTGCAAAACCTTATTACAAAACTACTTCATGTAAGATTTAAATAATTGGATTTTTATGATATCAATTCTGAGACCTTTGAATTACTGTTTTTAAAAAATATTTCATTAAATCTTTGAGAATTTTACACAATGCCTTTGGATCATATTAACCCCTATCTCCTCCCAAATCCACTCTCACCTTCCTATCCCCCCAAGTTTTTGTCCTTTTTTTTTTTTTTAACAAAGCCGGTCTAGTCCAACTTGTGTTTCCCAGATGCTCTTGGGTGTGGGTAGCCTACCAGGGGTCACACTCCCAGCAGCAATCGGTTGCCAGTAGCTCCTCAGCAAGGGGTGGGGCATCATGCCTGCTCTCCTCCCCACGCTGGGATCTTGTCTGACTTGTGTTTACACAGGTCTTGCGCATGCTGTCACAGCTGCTGTGACTACATATGTGCATCTGCCTGGCTGTGCTCTGAAAACACTTTCCTTGTGGTCATGCACCACCTCTGGCTCTTAGAATCTTTCTGCTCCCTCTTCCATGATGATCTTGGTGCCTTGGAGGGAGGGGTATGAAGTTCTATTTAGGGCTGAGCACTCCACAGTCTTCACATTGACCAGTTGTGGGTCTCTGTTAAATTTCCATCTACTACAAAGCTTCTCTGATGAGGGTTGAGAGATGCACTATACCTATGGGTATAACAATAAATCAGGAGTTGGTTCAGTACTATGTCAGCTTAGTAGGATAATAGTAGGGTCTATGATCCATCCAGCCACAGGTTCTTGGCTTGGATAATGAACAGTCCAGGTATGGTTCCATCCTGTTGAGTGGGCCTTGGTGACTGATTACGCCTATACACTACTACACAGGTGGGCATCTTTTGCTGGGCCAGACCTTAATGTAGCTGGCGGGGTTCACTGCTGTCTAAGATTGATGATTATTTTTCTTTTCTGGTAGTGTTGCATAACACCTTTCAGCACTATGAAAGCCAGTCAGTGGGGATGAAGTTTCCGGGTCAGTACCAGCTTGACCATCCCATGTTCTATGACTCAAGTATGTGGTGTCTGTGGAGCAGAAGGATCTTACCATCAGGTTCTGAAGCGTGATCAAGAAACGGCAATTATGCAAAAGTAATTATGTTTGTGCATCTCTGGGAGCCTTCTGGCTGACAATTCCGAAAGAGGTAACTCATTCCTAGCACTGAACTTTTTATTTGCTAGCTTATGGTTCTTGTAGGGGTAGGCCCCTCCACATTATAGGGCAACTCCATTTAAACTCTTTATATATGTACAGCTTTTAGGAAGCTTCTATTCTAGATTTTCATTTTTTCAAAAGGCCTTTAGCCCTCCCAATATTCCCTTCTCTACCCTGCCTTCCCACCTTTAACTCTTCCTGTTGCATTACTCCTCCCCCCTTTAGATAACTGCATCCTGTGTCCCTTCCCTGAGAAGCTCCCCTTCCCCCATGGCCCCTTACTAGACCTCTATTGATTTTCCACATGAAACACATACCTAAAGATTCAAAGCTAGCATCCACAGAGGAGCTAGAACATGTGACTCTTGTCTTTCTGGTTTGTTCTTCTTAATAGCTGAATACTATTCCTGTGTGTAAATGTGCTACATTTTCATTATCCATTCATCAGCTGATGGATATCTAGCTTATTTCCATTTCCTGACTCTTGTGAACAGAACAGCAATGAACATGGACGAACAGGGATCTCTGTGTAGGATAGTGTCCTTTGAATAAACATCTAAGAATGGTATAGCTGGATCATGTAGTAGATTGATTTCTAGCTTTCTGATGAACTGCCACACTGATTTCCATAGTGGCTGCCCCAGTTTGCAGTCCTCTGTCAGCGAGTCAGCGTCCCCCGTCCCCACATTCTCACCAGCATTTCTGTCATTTTTAAAATCTTAGCTATTCTCACTGGGGTAAGATGAAATCTCGAAATAGTTTTGATCTGCATTTTCCCGATGGCTAAGGATGCTGACCACTTTGAAAACTATTTCCCAGAATTCCATCTTTTTGACTCTTTTCTTCCATGCCAAGTTTTTCACTGGGTTGTTTTCTTGAGGTTTAGGTTTTTGTTTTAGTTCCTTGTATATTCTCGATACTAATCCTATGTCAGGTGCATAGATGATAGTTTTTTTTCGTTCTGTACATTGTCTCTTCACTCAAATGATGGTGTCTTTTCTGTACAGAAACTTTTTAGTTTCATGAGGTTCCATTTGTCAATTGTTGGTCTTAATGCCTGGCCACTGGGGTTCTTTTCAAAAAATCTTTTCTTGTGTCGATAAACTGAGGCATGGTCTCTACTTTCTCCTCTGTCAGATTCAGGGTAGAATTCTACCAGATTGTCAAAGAACACCTATACTCCTCAAATTATTTCATAAACTAGGAAAGGAAGGAACACTTTTAAACAGTTCTATTCGTTTTATGAAGCCAGCATTACCCCGATTTCAAAACCACAGACCCAACAAAAAATAAAATTATAGACCAAACTCTCTGATAAATATAGGTGCAGAGAATCTCTAGAAAATATTTGCAAACTAAATTCAGGACCATACCCAAAAGATTATCTACAATGACCAAGTTAGCTTCATCCCAGAGCTACAGGGATGGTTCAACATATGTAAATCCATAAATGTAATCCACTATGTAAACAGTCTCAAGGACAGAAACCACATGTTCATCTCATTAGAGGCAGAAAAGGCCTTTGACAACAGTCAACACTGATTCTGATAAAAAGTCATGGAGAATCTAGGAACACAGGGGACACATCTCAACATAATAAAGGCAATATAAGTAAGCCCACAGCCAGTATCATGATAAATGGGTAAAAACTCAAAGCATTTCCACTAAACTCAGGAACAAGACAAGGATGTTCAGTGTATTCCTTAGCTGTGGCAGTAAGACACGTGAAGGTAAAAACGGCGGCACAAACCGGAAAGGAAGAAATCAAAGTGTCCTTATTTGCAGATAATACAAGTCTATCCATTAAAGACTCTCCCAGAAAACCCTAGAGCTAATAAACACATTCATCAAGGAAGCAGGATACAACATTAACACCTAAAAATCAGTAGCCTTCCTATACACCAAGACCAAACATAACAAGAAAGAAATCGAGAGAAATGATCCCACCCACGATAGCCTCAAAAACATGCTTTGGAATAACTCTAACCCAGGAAATGAAAGACTTGTGTAATAAAAGCTTCCAGACATTGAAGAAAGAAATCAAAGAGGATATCAGAAGAAGAAGACCTCCAGTACTCATGAATCGGTAGATTAATATTGTGAAAATGGCTATCCTGCCAAAAGCTACCTTCAGATTCAGTGCAATCCCAATCAAAATTCCAACACAATTCTTCACAGAAATTGAAAAGAAGTAATCTTCTATTTCACACAGAAACATAAAAATTCCAGAACAGGTGAAATTCTGAACAATAAAAACCCTCTGGTGGCATCACCATCTTGATTTTGTCATATTGCAGAGCTATGGCAGTAACAACATGGTACTGGCATAAAAACAAACACATTAATCAATGAAGTAGAATTGAGAACCTATTCATGGTGGAAGGAAAGAACTGGCTCCAGTACATTGTCCTCTGACTGCTACGTGTGCACATGCTTGCTCCTCAATAATAAATGAATAAATGGATGTAATTTAGAAATTTTTTTTTGGTCTTTTTGAGACAGGGTCCCCCTGTAGCCCCAGATGTCCTGGAACTCACTGTGTAGACCAGGCTGGCCTTGAACTCACAGAAATCCACCTGCCTCTGCCTCCCAAGTGCTGGGACTACAGGCGTACGCCACCATGCCTGGCAGTAATTTAGAGATTTTAAGTTACTAAATCTCACCTAATACTGTGAAAATGAAAATGTCCTATTAGCCCATGTGCTATGAATATGTGGATGGTTTTTCAAAGAGGGAGAAAAGTGCCTCTTAGCAAGCATTGTGGAGAACCTGCTGTGTACACTGTGTGCCCGGACGGGGCATGTGAACAAACTGAGGGAAGGTCTGTACTCCGAAGCGTATGCTCTTGTTAGGGAAATGGACTCGTAGAAGACCCGGGTATGTGATGATGTCATAATAATGCTTGATCACGGGAAGAAGAATCATTGCACTAAACTCCTAGTAGAAGCCTCAGCAGTATTAGAACACTGCAATTTAGGGACCAGTTTCCCACACAACAAAGTTCCTCTAAGTTATCACAGCAAAACACAAGCCCTGCAGCCTCTTGTCCCAGCAGTCTGCCTACCTGATTATTCTCACAAATGCTATAGTCAAAAATAACAGCTGCGATTAAGTATCATCCTCAAAATGACTAATCTCTACAGGGACTTTGCTCTCCTAGCAACTAGGCATACCTGCCCTCACCCTCTGATTTTCCTGGTTCTCCTGAGGTTAAGTAAACATCTTAGAAGCATTCATTCCATTGGCTGAAGCATCCACCCACAACTATCTCAGTGATCAGCAATGCCTCTCGATAATGCCTTGTGGTGTGTCAGGCCTTGCTGGGGAGGAACAAGCTACAGCTTTTAAACAAAGGCTCTCGGCCACAGGTGGTAGCTGACTAAGGTGGTGAAGTGCCAGTCTGTATGGGATGCTTTATGCCCATCCTTCCTTTAGTGATTACCCGTCAGTGGAGAGCACTGGGTGGCAACATCCATTGTCACTGCCTCCTGATACCGAGTTGTCATGTGATCATCCTGCCTGGCGTTTAGTCTGGTTGGGTGACACTCCAATGACGGTAATACTGGAGAAATCCAGCGGATGCTTCGAGGTTAGGGTGTAAAAGACCGTCTTTCCGTCTCGCCTTCTGCTCTTTCTTCCTCCTTTTCTGTTTCCGCCCGTCATTTTCTCGTCCTCCTCCCCCTCCTCTCTCACTTCTTCCCTCATTCTTTCCCCTATTCGCTCTTCTCTGTCCCTTTCTCTCTCTCTCTTCTTTTCACTGGAACATGAAATAAGAAGGCTTTGTGGTTTTCCTTAAATAATATTAACCATCTTTCTCAAACTCTGGGTTTGAATTTAGATAATCATATGGAAAATTCGAAGTACTGTGAGAGTTCTTGCTATTTGCATTTCTCCCTTGAACCAACCACTCAGCCTTATGCTCCCCGCTTCTGGATGATCTGAGACATGAGATGAACTTATTTTTGTGCTTTCTAAGTGCTGCTGCCCACACCCTCCTTCATTGTTGACAGAGACCTAGCAGTGCTGTGTGGTTAAATGACTAGGAAGGAAACGGTCCCAGCTGCTTTTAACCCAGAGGCCGGAATGGTCACTATGCCAGCTTGCTTGGCACCATTCCAGATCTCACATCCTTCAGGTCAGAACACTCAGGAAGCCTACAATAGACTGCCGAACACACGTGCACACAGTCTCCTTCATGGAATGATCTCTCCCTGCCCCTCCTTTCTTGTGGCCCATGAACAGTCAGCACGTTTGTGATGGTCCTAGGCAAGCGGGTACAACTAAACTTGGGAAGAAGGCGTCTGTCCATAGCTTTCTGGTCCTATGCAACAGGTTCCCTGGAGCTGGAGTCACAGGCAGTTGTGAGCAACGTGATATGGATGCTGGGAACCAAACCCAGGACCTCAGTAAGAGCAGCCAGTGCTTTTGACCCTTGAGCCATCTCTCCAGCTCCTGAGTTACACTTTTAAATTAACACATAATGTATTGAATTCCACACGCAAACATAAAGTCCTCAGTACATTTAGATGTCGGTTCAAGTGTCTAATAAAAATCCATTTGTTCCTTTTTCCCTACTTTTCTACATTTATCCATGTGACAGATCATAGTCGTTATAGCCCAAATAAACAGATGCCTTTGCTCATGCATCCCTTGCTTTATTTGAAAGCACTAATTTGCCATGTTCATGAAGAAGGATGGGTGGTGTTCCAAGCCTTCTGAGACTATCACCCCCCCCCCCCGCTGGAGATTAGTCACACTCAGATCCTTCATTAAGCATTTACCAGGGTCCTTTATTGTGTAGTAATTCTACGCACATGTATAATACATACTGTACACTTCAACTATTTAATAGAATCCTTGTTCAGCTACAGATCTGAAGCTGATGCTGCAGATGCTTCTTGGAGTAGCTAAGTGAGCAGCTACTGTTGAGGGAAGAGAGCGTCCTTTGTTGTTCTGCAAGGCCTGATTTGGAGTGCAGTAAACAAAGGCAGCTGCACACAGACACCGGGGCACACCAGCCTGGAGGGGAACAGGGGACCTTGCTGACCCAGGAAGCGGGTCCCTTCCCAGTGTGAGTTTAGGCAAAGTGCCCCTCCCATTTAAAAAATACCATATATTTCTCCATCTCACAGAGATCTGCCGGCTTCTGCCTCCCTGGTGCTGAGATTAAAGGTGTGCACCATCGTGCATAGTGAGCATGTCTTCCCACTGGTTATTATTTATTTATAGAATCTTCCTAATGAAAATAATTTAAAAATTAAAGCCATAGACCTGGATGCCCAAAAAACCGATTTTTATAATTGGCTTGCAAGATGAATTTAGGTAAATCTTTGACTTGATAAAATTAAGATACTAACACTTGGTCTATGTTGTAGAGTGAATATTCTATTCTATTCCTGAACTACACTAACCTAGGTTCCCTCCAAAATGGAACCTGAGATAAAAGCTTGAAGGCTGTCAGTTTATTTTGGGCAGTGATTGCCAAACGAGAACAGGGTGGGTAAAAATGAACCGGGCGCTGAACAGTGGCTCAGCAGGTAAAGGTGCTTGCTGCCAAGCCTGATGACCTGAGTTCCATCCCTGGGAGACAGGCTTCTGGAAGGAAGAGAACTGACTTCTGCAAGTTGTCCTCTGACCTCCACAAGCATTCTGTGGCACATGCTCCCCCATTCCCCAATAAACAACTATGAAATATGATTAAAAATTAAAAATGAATGAAACAGGGACGGCTGTACTAACTGCAGCCCAAGGATTCAGTCTCAAGCCAGGCTCCTGTGATGTCCGGTGCCTAATCCCACCAAGGATGCTGAGCAAAGACCTAAAATGTGTTACGCAATCATCTGCCCAGCGAATGGAAGAGAGAATTTCCCCAGTCTTCCAAGGGTGGCCCATGAGGTGTCAACTCCCTTTCACTCTAAGGCCTGCTCGCAGGTCAGAATGACTGAGTGGATTTCTTTGGGTACCCTGCAGAGAAGGCGCAGGGCAGAGGGAGAGCACCAGTAGGTTATGCTGAGTGCAGTTAATGCCCACAGCATGGTAAGAGTGGAGGAAAAGAGGTCAAGGAGAAAAACGTGAAGGGTGACACAGAAGGGACCCAGGACTAGAGTGACAGAGAAGGAAGCCATGACCAGCTCGTCCATTCAGTGCACAGGAGTAAATAGATGACCTATGGCCAAGGTTGGACTGGACTTTATGGCATAAAATTTGTCTACCACAATTCTTATGGTAATAATTATGCAATTTTTAAAGTTTTAAGTTTTTTATTTTTAATTACGTGTGTGCATATTGCCCAAGGAGACCAGAGACATGGGATCCCCTGGAACTGGAATTAAAGGGGTTGTGAGCCACCCAGTATGGGTGCTGGGAACCAAACTTGGGTCCTCTGCAAGAGCAATACATGCTTTTAGCTAGCAAGCCATCTCTCTAGCCCCTAACCATGCAGTTCTTATTGGATGCCAAGCACTGCAGTAAGCATTATTTTATTTCATCCTGGAAACATCCTGGGCACCGTATCTCAGTGGTTCTCAACTGCCTCAGCAGGGCACATTTCTCCAGTTCTAAAGACATTTTTAGATATCATGGTTAGAGAGGGTTTGCCTGGAATGTAGCGAGTAGAGCTCAGGGATACTGCTAATCAACCTGCGGTCTGTGGGGACATACTAGTCTGGTCCCCACAACTACTATCCAGCCTAAAACATAATGCTACAGTTCAAAAATCAAGACATACCTTTCTCCCCATTTTGTATAACAGCAGCTGAGGTTAAATGAGATCAAGTACCTTTCTATGAGCCAGAAACTAGTAAGTGATGGTGTGGGCAAGTAGACACTGGTCTGTGCCGTACCAACTCCCTATTACAGACACAGTATAAGTGCATTTTACAGATGAGAAGTGGAGGGTGCAAAGCGTGCATCATCACAGGAAAGTGAAAGTTATCACGGGAAAGTGAAAATGTAGACGATAGAGCTCATGTTTCTGATCTTGTAGCAGGTCAACCTGTGGACAACTGGAAGGATCTGCCTTTAAAGTTGCAGTATTAAGATCCTCCAAAGGAAAAGCACCAGTAGGGGATATGTGGTTATAAGTGGGGAGGGTGGTGTCAGCCTCTACTTGGCTAGTTCTGCAGAGACCATTTGCAGGCTGGAGAGCTGGGGAACACCAGCTGCTCAGTTGGAGAAGTTGGCAGCCTCAGAAGAAGGGCCACCAATGGGCCCTCATCTGAGGCAGAAGGCCCCAGAGGTCCCCTGAGAGTTGCTGGCACAGGCCCACATTCAGAGGCTGAAGAATCTGGAGGTTGGCCACAGGCCAAACTGTACCTGCTGCAGAGGGCCCAAGCATTTGTGTGGGTGGGCCTTCCCACTCCTGTGTTCCACCTGGAGGGCATCGCTGAGCTCCCCACAGTTAGGCTGGTCTCCCCGCAGTGCTCTGACCCACACATCAACTGTCTCTGCAAACGCCCTTACAGACCCAGGGAGTATGTTCCAGCCACCCAATCAAGTTAGCAACAAAGATCCACCATCACAGTTATTTACATGTCTGCCAAGTCTTTCTGGACTCTGTAGTGATAGCACATTAGTGTTAAGTCACACAGGCAGAGGCAGTGGTATATTGGGAAAACGAATGAGAATTGTCTTTATGTTCAGAAACAAAAGCACGAGTTCCTTGTCCAGACTGTTTTCGACCTGTTCTTCCCTTTAAAATAGCAGTTTACGATCATCCACAGTTTCCAGCCTCATTTGGTTTCACTGTATTACTCATTAGACTGGTTTGTGTCCGTTCCAGATGGGCCATCTCAGCCTAACGCTGTCATTACCTGCGGTCTGTTAACCCTCTTCTTTCCCGCCGGGCACTACACACACAGTGCACACATATCCATACACACAGCGCATACACATAAAAAAAGTCTAAAAAGGTTTCAAGGCCAGCCTCAGCTGCATGCCTGGCCTACAAGAAACCCTGTCTCAAAACCAGAACCAAAACCAGACAAAAGACTATCAAAGCAAAAAGCATATTAAAAAGAAAAAAAAGGGGTAGGGAGTACCCTGCTGGATTTGACGGCATCAAATCTAAGGATTCTGGTGATAAAACAACTGAGTCAAAATTACCTGGTGACAGACTGGGAATAGTTGTAATATTGAAAAAGATTTTTAAAAGATGAAGTTCTTCTAAATCACAAGGGAAAAAAGAAAATCCCACAAGAAATAAGCAACATTCCCTGCTCAAAATAAAGACCAAGTCAAAGTAACGGTCAACGCTGGGGGAAAGAGATGGGGAACGCCAAATGTGGGGGTGCATTTGATGGGCGGAAAGGGAAGGCTGTGCTTGAGGTCCGCCCCCACACCCGGCCGCCCCCACACCCGGCCGCCCCCACACTCCCTCCGCCCCCACACTCCCTCCGCCCCCACACCCCCCGCCCGCACACGCACTGTGCTCTTGCACACGCACCCCACCTCCCCAGCACCCGGTCCACCCGCACTGGCAGCGGTTTTCTGCGAGCGTCCAGGGAGGCTGAAGCGGTCCAGCGTCCTGTTACCCCCTCACCGTCTCCACGCCACAGAGAAACTCGCCCTTGGTGAGGCTCAGCAGCTTGGAACATGAGCGGACGGGCCCGCACAAGGGCGAGGGGCATGTTGCGTGGCTCCAGGGCCTTGGAAGTGAGGGGCTCCCCCGGCTACCTCGCGGTGAGTGTTCCTTCCCCTCCTGCCCCAGTGTCCGGCCTGGACCATGCCTTCATCTCTCACCTCGGGGCTTCCCTGGGTTCCCCCCCTTTTTCTTTCAGGCAGATACTGCTGTTTTATCCTACAGTGCAGAAACCACTGTGGAGGAGTGTGCCGAGCCTTTCATTTTCTGAGCTTTGTTTTGGTTGTACACGGCCTGGGGGGTTGGGGTGGGGACGACCCTGAAGTACCTTGGTGTGCATGTGTCTAATTCAGTTGGTCTTGGTAACTGGCCCCTGAAGTCATCTCAAAATACAGGTGAGGTTTAGAGTGTGGCTGCCTGTTGGATTTGCAGACTAGATTGATGGGACTCTGAATCACCAACGCATACCCAGCGATTGACAACCTTAGACCCGTAGACTCAAACTATAGTGTAGGTTGTGGTCATTTTGCCTTTGATTCTTAAGAAATGATGCTCTCTGCTAAACTATTTTGAAGCACTCAGAGATACAGTTATTTCTTGGACAAAGGGAAGTTTCAGCAAAGAGAAAAGCTTACTGGTTCTGTCCTTATCTGTTTTATGAATTCATTTTGGCTGTTTATTCACAGGGAGTCATTCTGTGGGCCACTGCCCCAGGTGCTCTGGGCTCAATGGAGGCCCAGGGTCAAGTCTCACCTGTGAGATGAGCACCTGGGGTCGAAGGCTCCAACCGGCTCATGATCAGCACTAAAAGCACTTCGATAAGGGGGAGATGACGGCTCTCCTTAGCCTTTCGTGGGGAATGGCCCCTCTCCTGTTCCTTAGGGGTTTAGCCTGCTGCTGTTCTCTGTTTCTACATGATTCTCATCTATGACCTTGAGCATGATGCTGGTCTGGTCTTTTGATAATCTTTTGGGTTGTGACTTAGCTTAAATCTCAGCAAACTCTTTGTTTACAGGCCACATCTGTGGATCTTGGGAACAGTGAGGTGTCTCTCAGCAGCAGGACAGACAGTGTTTGGCAGCCGTCAGGTAAGTGTCTGTCCCTGGACTTTGTTCAGCCTGAGGGGAGCAGGAGGGACTCCACCAGGCCCCTAGGCAGCAGGTCATCCTGTTCTTTTTTTCCTTGAGGGACCCTGCTCACCATTTTTGTTAAGGACTCCCTGACACAGCTGCTGACCTTTCTGAGTTCATGAGAATCTAGACAGGAGGAAGATAGTTTTCTAATTCTTTCTGCTTAGTGAAGTGGTTTTTTTTTTTTTTTGTCTTTTTGAGACAGGGTCTCCCTGTAGCCCCAGCTGGCCTGGAGCTCCATATATAGACCAAACCGGCCTAGATCTCAGAGATTTGCCTGCTTCTGCTTCCTGAGTGTTGCTGGCCTTAAAGATGTATACCACCTTGCCCAGCCTCAGTGAAGAATTTTGAAAAACTTTATTCCCTTTAGGTAGAGTCTCATGTAGCCCAGGCTGGCCTCATACTCACTGTATTTCTGAAGATGACCTTGAACTCTGATCTTTCTTCCCCCACTCTCCCCTACCCCCAGTGCTGGGATTACAGGTGTGCACCACTTCACACACTGGGCATTGAGCCCAGGGTGTCATGAATGTTACACAAGTGCTCTGTCAACTGAGCTATACTCTGGGTCCTTGGAAAACATACTCTAAAAATTATCATACACAAATGTCAAAGCCATCATGTTTTAGGATGGGAGAAACCCTGCACACGAGACTGTGTTATCCTTTCTTTCCTCACCTGGGAACATAGCACTGTCTAATGGCTGCTGTCCTCCCTGTAGAGCCAAGTACAGTCTCAAAATTCTTGTCCACCTGCTGTAGCCAGGGCCACACAGGGCACATTGGCATTCCGGATGTAGTAGGTTTTGCTTGGACTGCTATGAGAAAGTAGCACAGACTTCCGGGCTTAAGCAAGTGTGCTGGATAGTTTTAGGTGTCAACTTGACACACCTGGTGAGAGGGTGCCTCAATTGCCTCCATTGGACTGGCCTGTGGCCACATCTGTGGAGGAATTTTCTTGATTGCTGAGTGACGTAGGAGGGCCCAGACACTGTGGGTGGTGCCACCCTGGGCAGGTGGTCCTGTATTATATTCGAAAGCAGGTTGATCATGGGCCAGGGGAGCAAGCCAGTAAGCAGTATCCTCCATGGCCTGTCCTCCAGCTCCTGCCTCCAGGTTCCTGCCCTGAGTTCCTACCTTGGGCTCCCTCAGAGATGAGCTATAACCCGAGAGATGTAAGATAAAATAAACCCTTTCCTCCCCAAGTTGCTATTGGTCAGAGTGTTTTTTTCACAGCGATGGGGAAGCAAACTAGAACAGTAAGAGACATTGGATTTCTCCTGATTCTGGAGGTTTGAAGTCCGAGACCACAGCATTGGCATGGGTGGCGTCTTTTGAAGCCTCTCTTGGTTGCCGCTTTCCCCCTGGATGGTATTTCTCTAAATTTCTGCACCTCAGTTCTTACACCAACGGTTTTGGATTAGGGGTCACCTGCACGACTTCACTTCAAAGACATGACCATCTCCTTACAGACCCTCTCTCGTGTAATAGTCACACTCTGCAGTAGTGGGAGTTGGGACTTCAACATGTGAATTTGATGTGGAGGACACAGGTCATTTCCTGTCTTGGGGAGAAACCTGTCCGCTGTCTCCCTCGTTCTGACTGTGGAGTCATGATTGCTAGTCAGTGGGTAAGCGCTAAGCACTGAGGTCCTCAGCCTGGGTCTGTCAAGAGTCCATCTCCTGTGTGTCTAGCTGTTCCTGACTAGGGCTTTCCACCCCGCACAGCCCTGTGAGAGACAGCATGTCAGCTCAGCTTGTCACCCTGGTGCCCCTCAGACGTTGCATAATTCTTGTGGCATGGCACAGGATGGAGACTTCCCATTCTTTGAAGACAAACTTTTTGCTTATTTAAATTATGGTGACATACATGTAACCCAAAGTTTTCCATTTTAACTCTTTTTAAGCATTCAGTCCTGTGATTTTTTTTTAATCCTGTTTATATTGTATAGTTTACCACCATTATCCATTTCTAGAACTTTTTTCATATTGGAGAGTTGAAACTTAGTACTTGTTAAACAGTGACTCCCCATCCCCTGGACTCACAGCCCTGAGAACTACCAGTCCATCTAGTTTCACCTTTAGGACTGTCCAGAGTATCAATGAGTGATACAGGCGATCTGTTGAGTAATGCAAATGTTAATAACTAAATGTTCTCATATTAAAATCTTCCTGAAATACTCCAGTTCCATGGAGAAGGACCTGGATGGCAGTTTGGAGTAATGGAGGTAGCATTTGGGGACATTGCATTCAGTGACTGTATCACAGGACAGCTCAACTCAGGGGCCAGAGACTCATACTGTTAGACCTATTACTGTGCATTAATATTGTTTTAAAGTTATCTTCAGAGTGTTGAGGACATATTTTAAAAGTTAGCATTGCTGAGCATGATGGTACACGTCTTTACTCAGCACTTAGGAGACAGAGGCAGGTGGATCTCTTGTGAGTTTGAGGCCAGCCTGGTCTACATAGTGAGCCCCTGTTCCCCCTCCCCCTCAAAGTTAGCATGCTCTACACTAATTTAAAGAAGACGCTCACATGGAAACAGATGTAATTCATTTTTCTACGGTCTTATAGTAATAAGCTTCAAGTAGAACTCTGTAGTTCTCCAGGAAGGATCTGGCATGATTACTGATGGCTAAGGGCTGTTTCTCTTTTCACTGGGAAAGGGAAGGAATGTGGCCCCTTGTCTGTGCAGAAGTCAGAGTGGACTGACATAATCTGGAGCTCCTCAGGGTGTGGCCATCCCAGAGCTAAGAGAGGGAGGACTATCAATTCTTTTTGTTAAAATTTCATTTTATCGTATGTATATGCATGTTATGCCTGCATGTAAGTGCACCCGTGCCATGTAATGCCTGTAGAGGACAGAAGGGGGAGGCATCAGATCCCCTGGAACTGGAGCTACAGATGTTTGTTAGCCACTGCATGTGGGTGCTGGGATTTGAACCCAGGTATTCTGTGACAACAGTCAATGTTCCTAACCACTGAGCCATCTCTTCAGCCCGGGACTGTCAATTCTTAACAGGTGTGGAGTTGGGCACAGGGAGGAAGGTTTCTCCTGCACCAGGAAGACAACATCTATGATATTACAAGAGCAAACACTAACTCAAGAGCTCTTACTACTAACAGAACATTCTGGGCTTTGTAATCTTCCATTTTTAGGCTTCTGTACAGTCATGAATGTGTCATTGTTGTACACGTGTCTTAGAAACCACAAGCACCTGAGTTTTGATGTGTAGTTGCAGACAATGTCATTTGAATGATGCATAGGCTGTTTGTTCTCTTCCTATTTCAGATGAGCATGATGCTGCTTCTGGTGACGGGGAACATACCTTGATGGAGAGAAGAGTGAGAATCAGACAGGACTTGATGGATTTGGGCATCTGTACCAGAGAGAGACTGGCACATGTGAAAGATTGTAAAACAGGTACCCAGTCTCTGTGCTACTCTGTAAACACTACCAAGTCTTGCTTAAAAATTTTGAATTTCTAGATCCAAAATAAGCAAGTCTATTAATCAACCTGATGCTCACTGGATCTCTCTGATGGTCAAGGCATCTTCTAAGCACTTTGGGTGTGTTAGCCTTATTGATAGAAACACACGACTTCTTGAAACCACATCTTGCTTTTGGAAAAGTTTTTCTCTTCACTCTTTGGATAGGGCTTAAAAAGATTCTTTTCCCAACTTCCATCCTACATGGTGACTCAGCCTGTGGGATTTCAGTTGCAGAGAGAAAGGCTCAGCCAGCATGGGTAGTTCTTAACCAGCTAAGCTCCTTCTGGAATTGTACATGTGACTATGGGCACATGTGTCCTCTGGGTAGAAGGTCTATGATTTTCTTTGGATTTTCACTGGGCTTTGTGGCTCCCTTCTTATTGATGTAAATCTGTTTTCAAACATTTTTAAGTCAAATAATCAAAATAAGAAATAGATGCTGTTATTTAGCAATCAGGTACACCCCAGTTGAAGCAATTGCCTCACAAAACAGTGCTTACCCACTACACACAGGCACTGGGGGCCAGCCTGGGCTATATTGGTTTTTCACGAAACAAGCTCTTGCTTCACACTTTTTCCCAACTATGCCCCTGACAGGGCCGGCCACAGTTTGAAAAGGCTGGTGTGGAGGATCTCTAAGCACCTCACCTGTTCTGATGCTGCAAGTGAACTTCTGAGTCTGTGTATATGAGCAGCTGAAATAGGTTGGCCTTCACTCAGAATCTGGGAGACCAAAAGGTTTTCTTTAAATGAAAACACACAGTAAGTGAGCCTGTGCTCCTAGCAGATAATACATCACCAGCCAAGGCTAAGGGAGAGACTAAAATATACAAAATACTGTTTATTCTTCACTCCCTGGGGCTCACATTTCAATTTCCTCCATCACAAACAGCGATTTCCTGACATGAAGAAAAGTCCTTCTGGCACTCCAGATTCTGGCCTGGGAGGAGCTTATGCCATCCTGAGAACTAGCCAGCTATGTTGTGACCAGCTCCAAGTTTGTCCTGAAGACTTTAAACTGTGAACAAAACAATTCTATAGGGGGGAGGAATTCCAGGAAACACACATGGGCTCCATGTGCCTGCCAAAAATAGAACTGCTCCAGGCCTGCCTGCTTCAGGAGTTTCTGTGGCTCTCCCCGGACCTCTGAAGGTTTCTCTGGGGACTTGGACATTGATCTCATCACTGATGGAGTTTGCAGAATTTTCAGAATTGTGGTTACGTTTTGATTATCTGGATTTTCTAGAGGTTGGGAGTTGTGTTGTTCATGTTGAGAACCAGATACTTTGTTTTGTGATCAGAGAACAGCTCATTTCAGGGCAGCTTCTGAGATTATCAATCTAGCTGATCTGAATTACAGAGAAGCATCTGGAAGGTGACTTGGGAGGAGTCTGGGTGGTTAAGTTTAGATGTTTCTCTCCTCCCAAGGTCAAGAATGTCAGCCTCTGCTCCCCTGGGCAGGTTGGAGGCACACATGAGCTCATTGTGAGGCACACGTGATCTCAATATAAGGCCCCTTGGTGTTACCAAGTTGAAGGTATAAGAGCTTCTCACCACTGATCAACCCTTGCTTTATAGCAGCTGCTGTCTTTTTTTTTTTTTTTTTTCTTTTTTAGACAGTCTCTCTGTAGCCTCAGCTGGCCTGGAACTTGCTATGTAGACCAGGCTGACCTCGATCTCACAGAGCTCCACTTGCCTCTGCCTCCTGAGTGCTGGGATTAAAGGTGAACACCACTACACCCGGCTCTGAGTATGATTTTTAAGATATGGTTAATATTAACATGATTTGCTTCTAATGTGAAAAAATACTGTTTTTTGTCTTCCTCAGGATCCAGTGGGCTACCTGTGAAGCTGGTTACAAATCTCTTTAGTTTAGATTTGCCCCAGGACTGGCAGCTGTACCAGTACCATGTGGTGTACAGTCCAGATTTACCCTCTAAAAGGCTGAGGACTGCTTTGCTTTACGGTCACAGTGAACTTTCTGACAGGACAAAAGCATTTGATGGTGCCATCCTGTTCCTCTCACAGAAGCTGGACCAAAAGGTACAGTGCGGTCAGGAGTTTTAGTGTGTGTGTGCGCATACACGCATTTATTACGTGTGCGCTGAGGAGAGTCGATGATGTATGTGACAACTGGAGCAAGTGTTTCCTGTGCTTTTTATTTCTTCCTGTCCCCTTGCTCGAGGGCTCAGAGTTTTCCTGAGACGTCATCAGTAGTTGATTTCATAGTTAGGAAGCTGGTGCTCAGCCACTTAAACATGAAGAGCAGTGAGTGTCCTCAAAATGGACATCCTTTAAAACCTTTCCCCAAGTAGGCAGGGACCCCAGAAGCAGCACCATTTGGTGTGTGGCTCTGCAGCTTTCCCTGTTCGGTGACTGCCCGTGCAGTGTGCGCATGCCCAAACAGTTGCCCACAATTGCCCACCGGTTTCTGAATCTAGAACTTTTCTTTCTTTCAAATTGCTTGGTCATATGAAAGATGAGTTATTGGTGTCCAGGCTGAGTGTTTCCAGAATGCCACCATTGAAGCAGTTAAATATTTGATTTTCCTTTACCCATATTTTTCCAGATTTTTAAGATTTCAACCCTGAACTAGATTTTAGTATGGATGTTTCTCACAATATTTTGTTTGGAAAAAATTTGTTTAAATATTCTGAGAAAAAAGGACTGGCTTCTGTATGAAAAACTAAAGTTAAAACTGAACTCAGAATTAGACCTTTACTCTTCTAGTCCTTGGGAAGCTTGATCCATCAGTTCAATATTTTTAAAGTGGTATGGAACCCATAACAAAGGTTAAAATAGATAAGTAAATATTAGTGAATTTCCCAAAGAAATGAATTTCTAAGCATTCTTTTATCCTTTTATGAGATCTTGGAATTTATTTTGCCAGTGGTGGACTCTTACAGCTCAGAAAATCTGGCCCTACACATTTAGAAACATCTTAATTCACCATAAATTCTAACCTCTGACTAGTGACAGATGTTGATAGCATGCCTATCTCTTCCCAAACTTAATTTGGAGTGCCTTGTTATGACTAATCATTTTGTTTTCTTAGACATACCTGTAGTAGTCATTTAGAAACTCAGACACATGAAAATGGCTCTATGTGACGCTTGGTTGGTCCAAGTGTGCTTCAGCTGTTCCTGGAAAAGTTCTATCCTGCAGATGCCAGGAGTAAGTTAGAGGCCTTTGTTTCCCACATCGTATGTGTCAGGCACACGTATGTGCTGGGAATGGGGTTCAGTGAGGAGGCCAGTGACAGCCGGGAATGCCTGTGTGACCATTCAGGGCTATTGCCCTGTTCCCAGACATCGGTGACAGGTTGAAATGGAAGAGCACAGTCTTGTGCCTCATCGCTAGAGTCCTGCCACTCCGTTGTGCTGCGTGTCCCCACACAGTGGTGTTGCTCTGCTCGCCTAGTCTTCTGGCCAGTCCGTACTGACTGAATCAGGTATAATCTTCTACTCTGCCAGTCATCCACACGTTTCTAGGGGGCTCGTTGGAGATGAAAGAACCTCTTTGTTAATGCATGCATTCCCTTCTCTAGATACTTCTCGAAGCCTTCCTCCAGCTGCCTCCCAGCCTTCAGGTGTTTTCCATACCCCATCTGTGCACTGGAGACTCTTACTCACATCTATTTGCCATCCTTGTATACTTATAAAGAGCCTACTGTGTACTCAGCAAGATGTTAGTACCAGGGAAATAAAACAAAGCTAAAACAGGGGACTTTGTCTTTAAAAAACTGTCAATATAATACCAAAGTCACAGAGAATGTGGTGGAAGGTAGAACGAAACACATGACACTGGACAAGTACTTGCTAAGTACAGTCCTGTGCTTAGTGGTTCTTCAGACGAGCCTCACAGAACCGTACTTTGTGCCCTGGGCGCGGCCGCCTCACTATTCCCGTTATACCTACCAGACTGCAGATGTTGACCATGTACTCTACCAGGCTCATAATGACATGATCTGTCTTAACCCTCTTATCACTGCTGGAGCTCAGAGAGGTTGCCATACAGAACCTGCTGAAAAGCAAGCTCATTCCTAGCAGGGACTTGGGTGAGAGTTAGGATTAGTTGCTTGGGTAGGACAGGAGTGAGGAACAGACAGTGGGGAAAGGCCAAGATAGGACGATGGGAAGGGAGAGGCAAGTTTGAGGGATGTTTGGTTATGTAGGTTTCATAAGCAAGGTGCAGAAGTGGCCCCAAAGGTAGGAGAGCTTTAAACGTCCCTTTGAGGAAAAGTGTTGGTCTTTTGGGGACCACTGGAGCATCATGAGTGCGTTTCCATGGGAGCTGTGTGACAGGATAGCGCAACTGGTCACATTCTATTGTAGAGTTTCCAGAAATGGGGAGGATGGGTGGGAGAGTAAAGGAATAGCCTGGGCAGCCTGTCAGAAGGGCTTGTCTAAGAATACAAGGCGCTGCTCTCTGTTTGGCTTCTCCAGTGTCTGTTCTGCATGTAGGTAAGATTGGGTTGTCCATTTATCTTCCCAGCCCTGCGACTTCAGCTAGATCTGCTCCCACTTCAGAGATGGTGGAAGGCCTTCAAGAGTTGAAGCGGCTTGCTCTAGCTCATAGAGTAGGTGGAAGGAGGCAGCAGCCAGTCTCTCTGAGCACTCTGGTGCGGTGCTACTGGAACAGGAAAGACCTTGCTGGTGTAGATGCACTCAGACTTTCCAGTTGCTCAGATGGGGGCAGGAGGAGACCAAAGTGCTCTGAGGTTGACAGCCTGGGAGGAGATGGAGGAAGTGCAGGGGCAGTTGGTGTTTGGTGAGGGAGGAACGGGGATGAGGTGTTTGATCCAAGGTGGGTATTGAGAAACACAGCCCATCTCCTCCTCCCTCTGCGCCTCACCCCACACCTATTGTTGAGATCACAGTCCCTGCAGGAAGGGAACTGGACACCTCTCCACTCCTGACCTTGGAGGTAGGGCACCCCTCCACTCCTGACCTTGAAGGCAGGACACCCCTTCACTCCTGACCTTGGGGAGCTGGACGTCCTTCTACCCCTGACCTTTGGGAGCTGGATGTCCCTCCACCCCTGACCTTGGGGAGCTGCATGTCCCTTCACTTCTGACCTTAGAGTGTTCTTCCTGCCACTGTTCTATTTCTGTTCCATTCTACCGGTGGCCAGGAATCATTCCAGTGAAATATTTCATGTCCTGTGGAGAAACCAGTATCTCTTTGCAGCTACATAGTGTCCAGTTCCTGTTATAAATTCTGAGTTCAATCTAAAAGCTGTTAAACTAACTCTAACTAAAGGAAAGTGGGTGACAGAGAGGCAGATGCTTGCTAATGAGCTGACTTCTAATTCATTACCCTTTTGGAAATTCCTGATCATTGAATCATATTTATTGACTGATTTGTCAATCCTTTTTTTAAAAAAAATTATTTTATGTATGTGAGTGTATTGCATGCATGCATTTAAGTGCACCTGTGTCATGCAGTGCCCCCTGAGGTCAGAAGTTGGTATTGGATACCTTGGAACAGGAGTTAAGGACAGTTAACCACCTTAACTGACAGGTGATGGGAGTCAAACCCTGGTCTCTGCAAAAGCATTCAGTGCTCTAAGTGATGAACCGTCTCTTCATCCCCTGACTGGTGAATTTTTATATTTCAAAAACCTGAACTGAGTCCTGCCTGGCTTAGAGGTTTTTTTGTTTTGTTTTTTTTTTTTTTGTTTTTGTTTTTGTTTTTGGTGTGCGTGTGGTGTGTGTGTTTAAAGATTTATTTTATTTTTATGTGTGTGTGTGTGTGTGTGTGTGTGTGTGTGTACGTGTGTGTAACTGAGTGCAGGTGTGCTCAGAGTTCAGAGGGGGTGCTGAATCCCCTGAAATTGGAGTTCCAGGTGGTTGTAGGCCGCCCAGTGTGGGTGCTGGGAACCAAACTCAGATGTTCTACAAGAGCAGGATGTGCTCTTAACCACCAAGCCATTGCTCTAGCCACTGATTTCAGAGTTTTCTTTAGTTGGGGAGTTGCTGCAGAAATTTATGCAGGTCTCGTATCACTGAACACCATTCCATGTGAAAAGAGCCCCGAGGCTTTCTCTAGATCGTTTCTCTAGACTTTTATTAACAGTCAGCTTCTCTTCACCTTTGCTTCCCTGTGTGCCCCCATCTCCTTTGAGGACTTTCTCTCCTCTTCTGCTTAACGAATAAGGTTTGGGGGCTATTTCTGGAATCTGTGAACTTGGCACAGGGCAGTCTACCACCCCCTTAAAACAGGTACATTATATGCTCCTGTGTATACACATACATAAGATTTTCCTAAGAAGAGCTGGAGAGGTGGCTCAGCTGTTAAGAACACTGGCTGCTCTTCTAGAGGACCCGAGTTTGATTCCCAGCACCCACGTGGTGGCTAACAACCATCAGTAACTCCAGTTCCAGAGGATCTGATGCCCTTTTCTGGCCTTTGTGGGGCATTGCATGCACATAGTGCACTTACATACATGCAGGCAAAACACTCATACCCACAAAATAATACTGATAAAATATTTTTTTTTTAATTTAAAAAGGATTTTCCTAAGAGTGTGTCTTTATCAGACTCTCAAAGTAATTTGTGTCCCATTTTTTTGCCTCCCACCCCCTCCAAAGATCAAAACCCACTGTTCTGGAATTCCCTTTGGATCAACTCTTTGCACTATAAATCTGGCTTTAATTTTCCCTCAGGAAGCTGGTGGGTGGAGGAGCTGTGTTGCCATGTCAGGATTTGTAAGAGGCAGGGAACAAAGGCCCTGAAAATGTACTGGGACTGGTAGATTATTCCCACGCACTAACATCTGCAGCTCCATTTCTATTAATGCACATTAAATTGTGATGGTCTTATATCTGTGATGTGCACACTTGGGGGTAAACTGTAGAGTACAGTTTAAACCTCTTTTCCCAGGTCACAGAACTGACAAGTGAAACTCAGAGAGGCGAGACTGTAAGGATGACCGTCACTCTCACGAACAAGCTGGTATCGAGCTCCCCGGTGTGCATTCAGTTCTTCAATATCATCTTCAAGAAGTAAGGCAGGCGAGATGTGAATTTAATTTGAACTAGTACCTTTCATCATAGAGCTTGGTATTACAGTGATCAATCACTATATGGTGTGGGTAGTGTTCCAGCAACAGCCCTATCTCTAGGATGCTTTACCAGTGTGCTCCAGTAGTAAGGTGGGACACATTCCATCTCTGCCTCTCTGTGGCACAGATCCTCATTATCCAGACATTATCCATGAATCTGAGAGTTCGTGTCATGGCACTGGTGGCCCCAGCCCTTTCCTTCATTCCCTGTGCCCTGTCCCACTCAGTCCCCAGACTTGGCAGTTCACCAAGTGTGACTTTACCAGTTGACAGATTTGTTTCTCAGCTTTCTGGCTGACTTAGGGTGTAAAAGGCTCTGACTAGCTATTCTGGCTCTACCTTGAGCCCGAGTCCTTCCTCACAGTGTCCCTGGGGCAGAGGAATGACCATAGTGATCTTTTTGCGTTTTTCAGAATGGCCCAGGTGGCTCAGCTACGTTGGGGTCGGGGAATTTGACCAAATGCAGAATCCCTGTCTCCTTACCAGACTTGGTAAACAGATATTCATTGGTAGGACCTGGAAATTTAAAATTGGAGCAAGTTTAAGTGACAGAAGGACACTCTAAAGCATGTGAACTGATTCTACATAGCGTTGATACGTGTCATTAAGATGGCTGTGTTAGGAATCCAGGTGGAGAGATGCTGTCCCTCTGCTCAGCAGCAGTCTCTGGAGCAGAGGTGGGAAGTTTGGGGCTTTACTGAGTAGCCGGGGCACAGACAGTAACTTCCTCTTCCCACACATGCTGTTTCCCAATTTTAGACAGGCATCTTGTTCGGTCTCTCTCGACCCCTCTCTGTGTCCTGTGAGGAGACTGCTATGCCAGCCAACTTAACGGTGCTTTCCAGTGTTTAACCTACTACACCATGCTCACTGGAGCACCCCCACAGGCACTGTTATGTAAACCTTTTCAGATGGAGGCTGGGTTCAGGGATGTTCAGTAGCCAGAGCACAGGGCCGGCACTCCTGCATGCTAACTCAAAGCTTGCATTCTTTCCCCACACCTTGTGTCCGAGTCTGGAGGTCCAGAGGTGACCAGGGTAGAAAGATGCTGAAGATACAGTTATTGTGATTTAGGGGTGCCCTGGGAACCTGAGCGGCTCATCAGAAACAGCTTCCTCGCCTCGAAATAGGGAAGAGGTCAGAAGAGCCGCAGACATGGCTTGCCTCACCATCAGTTACCTAGAATGCCACAGAACTGCAGTTACAGTAACTGAACACATTTATCACTGCAGTTAGATACAGATGGAGAACGATGTTAATTACATAATTTCCTAATATGAAATAGTAGTTCTCATGTAGACACACTCATATGAATAGTGTGTGAATGTTCTAACGTGAGAATTCTGTACATCCTCAGTTTTGTTATATTCATCACAGATTGACTTTGTTTTGTGTGTGTATGGCTGTGTGTTTTGTGTGCATATAGATGTGTATATGTGTGCATGTGTGTTATGTGTGTGCACATGTGAGGGTGCACACTTGCCACAGTATGTGTAGGTCAAAGGACAACCTCCTGTTGGTCCTCACCTCCAGTAGGAGCCATTAAGATTACAGACACACGTTAGCACAACCTGCACCATGCAGGGCCTGGAGATCCAAACTCAGGCCCTTACATTTGTGGGACAGTTTATTCACTGAGCCATCTCCCAAGTCCCCAAACTTTGTATTACACTGTTATTGACAAATATTTACCAAAGATTCAAAAATGTACTTACAGGATCTTAAAAAAGCTGTCTATGTACCAAATTGGACGGAACTTCTACAAGCCCTCAGAGCCAGTGGAAATCCCACAGTACAAGTAGGTTTGTTTATATTTTCTGTTCCTGGGAAATGGTTCTATGGTGAGCAGCATAATTTATGAGGCAACATCCTGCCACTCTGCCTTGCAGGAGGTGTTGTGTGTCTGGGATGTGGAACGTAATGGGCACTTGAGCCTTTGTTGAAGTCAGAGAAGGCAGGGTACTAAAGAGACATTGTCAAGTAAACACAGGTCAGGTGGCAGCCAGCTAATATCCTGGTGTAGAGCAGGGCTGTTCTCAGTGTTGGCAGAATTCATTCCACACTGAGAGGTTGATAACTACAGGAAAGGTGGTCCTCTGTCCCTTGAAGTGGTTGGCAGTCAGCTTTCCAGAATAGTGTGGTCAAGTTAAAGATAGAAAGGTGACTGTTACCTCAAAGATGGACAGGAACACAGGAACACTCCATAAAGGGTAGGAGACTGGGTAGAGCATTTGCCACAGTCACCTGAGCAGAAACTTTCTTGTTCCTGCTATTAGCCCCCTGCCCGGGCGAGAAGTGCCCTTGGGTCTAGACTCTGCTAATGCATAGTAGGTTCTGTGTGCATATGTCTGTTCTGAGGCCGGTCCACAGTGAATTACAGCCTCATAAAACAAATTGGAATGGTTTGTACAAATACTGATTTTTTTTTCATGTCACTTGGTGACTTTTTGTTCAGGACTTTCTAGGGACAGTGCCCTGGGCTACAGTGCCCTTCATCTATCTGAACATGACACAGTTTTTGTTACTTAACTTCATTGTTAAATCAGCTGCTTTCACTTTCAAGATGGTAAGTTTTTCTGACCTGGGTGTTGTCACCCCTGGGAAGATCACTTCATACACATGTGATTCTTACAGGGGTGACATTTTTGCCCCTGTGTACCTTAAGACATCTGGCATCATCTAGAGACATTTGTGCTGGTCACCCGTGGTGGATGCCACCACGATCTATGGGTGGAGGTTCTGCTGGGCGTCCTACAATGCACAAAACAGCATCTTCCAGAAATGTCAGCGGTGACGAGCTTGAGACTCTGCTTCACAGAAGTGTATTGTATCCTAAATTTGTGTTTCTAGATACTGCAGCTGAGAATAATGCTCTAGTCGGCAGCTGGACCAAATGGTACTAAAGGGAGAAAATGCCTCTAGAGAAGGGAGTGAAAAATCCCGTGCGAGAATCTCTGCTTTTCCGAGTATAACACTTTAAATATTGAAACTTATTTTTCTTGTTTTCGAAGATTGTCCGTGTGGCCTGGGTTTGCCGTTTCTGTATCTCACTTTGAAAGCAAACTCCTGTTCGGTGCTGACGTGAGTTACAAAGTTCTGCGCAATGAGACGGTTCTGGAATTCATGACAGATCTCTGTGTCAGAACAGACACGTCCTGCTTCCCCCAGACATGCGAGACACAGTTGGTGGGGCTCATCGTCCTTACCAGGTAGGTTTGGCACCTGACTGTTCCCTAGGATGGAGGTTTAGGGGTGTTTGGGATCTGGATTGCCACTGCCACATTGGCCAGGACACACAGGCCAGGATACAGGTCTGGTTGCTTGGCTCTCTATGCGTGTGGAAGCTGTGGCTGCCAGCTGATGTCACAGCTGACTCCGGCCCGCCCCAAGCCAACATGGCGCAGGCTTTCTCCCGACTTGATCTCACCCTCAGCAGCCTGCACTGTCCTGTTGCCTGATGCCTCTGGCTGGTTCCCCATCCGAAGCCCTGCCTTTCAAATCTCCACCCCACAAATCCAGTTCTAGAGCTAACCCCCACCGCCAGATTCCTGCTTGCCCTCTCAGTTGGAACCGTGCTGTTACCCCCAGCCCCCTTTATGGCCATTTTGTTATGAGTCAGAATGTGAGATCCACAGCTGCCCTCTTGATGAGATTCTGAGACCTTCTAGATATGAGCATGAACCCTGAGCCAAATCACATGCTGGCAGCTTACGTGACTCCTGTGCTCTCAGAAGCTCATCAAATACTGACTTCTCTGGGGGAACATGCTAGTGTCTAGCTTGGAGTGGAATTCCATCTTAGAGCTGGTTTCCTGGCTTGTATAGCAGACAGAAGAGACTGGCTGGGTTCCACACTGCCTGGCACCAGATGGCCCTCTTGTCGGGATCTTGATGCTGTAGATTACCACACTCTTTCAGAGACACTGCCTCGGGTACCTGGAGCTCTGGGGAAGCCTGATGTGAGTGACTTAGCAGCTTCCCAATGCTGAAAGGGAGAAGGTACTTGTTTAGCCCAGTGGTTCTGCAGTTTGGCTGAGGGTCGGCCTGAGGTGAGAGACTAATGCAGGTGCCGGAAGTGAGTGGTTGGCCAGACCACTTTGCTTAATTACTATTTTTTTTTTAATCAGAAAGACCGTGGGAGTTTCAAATATGTGACACCAGAACACGACAGGGAAATTGGGCAGTGCTTCCCCATATGAACATTCAAGAATGCTTGAATGAGCACTAGTCTGTGAGTGAGGCAAACACGGTGGGCTGATGATTTGCTCACCACGTTTGTGGGAACACGGAGGCCTTCCTGAATACCCAAGCATTCATCTTCTTCCCAGATAAGAGCTGATCATGTAGAAAACGTGCTGTGCTTGTGCTAGTGTCTCCCCTAATTTGTGACATTCTGGAGTGGATCTTGTACATTGAATGAATTCAGAGTGTGGGGAGGTAGTCATGCACTTAAGATGATGTGGCAAAGCTTTCCTGGGGTGTCTTGCATTTACCAGATACAACAACAAAACCTACCGTATTGATGACATTGACTGGTCTGTGAAGCCCACACACACCTTTCAGAAGCGGGACGGCTCTGAGATCACCTACACTGACTACTACAAGCAGGTAGGGAGGCTTTTTCTTGTCTCCTTCCCTCCGAGCCTACAGACAGCTCCCCCCGTTTGCTTCAGTTACTTGTCATGCTCTTGTGACCTATCGGACCAGAAGAAACTTGAGGGAGGAAGGCTTTCTTCTGGCTTACAGTTCAAAGTGGGGAGGAGTAGGCATGGTGGCATAGGCAGGAGGCTGGCTGGTCTCTTGCATCCACACTCAGGAAGCAGAGAGTGAACTGGAGGTGGAACTAAGCTGTAAAGCCTCAAGACCAACCCCAGTAACCTGCTTCCCCTAACAAGCTTCCACCTCCTAGAGGTTTCTACAACCTTCCAGAACAGCATTGCAAGCTGGGGGTCAAATGTTCAAATACATGAGCCTGTGAGGGACATTTTACATTCACAACACTATTCCCTCCCAAATGCCCTGAGTTGTCAGGGTGAGCCTGCCTCCCACATAATTCCCTGACCTGTCCCTTCTCCTTCTGTCTCTGGCTTGGCTGAGACCGTCATCCTGCCTCCTATTCATCTGGTAGTCTGAGGAATCTTCCTTAAAAGCAAAGCTGATCACCTGCTTATGTTGCATCCAAGCTTAAAACATTCCTGAAACTGTTGCTTTAGGAGTCAGATGGAAGCTGCTTTGTGGACGACCCTTAGCCCTCTGTGATCTGACGACCCTTGGCCCTCTGTGATCTGACGACCCTTGGCCCTCTGTCATCTGACGACCCTTGGCCCTCTGTCATCTGACGACCCTTGGCCCTCCTCTGTGATCTGGTGACCCTTGGCCCTCCTCTGTGACCTGACGACCCTTGGCCCTCTGTGATCTGACGACCCTTGGCCCTCTGTGATCTGACGACCCTTGGCCCTCTGTGATCTGACGACCCTTGGCCCTCTGTGATCTGACGACCCTTGGCCCTCTGTGATCTGACGACCCTTGGCCCTCTGTCATCTGACGACCCTTGGCCCTCTGTCATCTGACGACCCTTGGCCCTCTGTCATCTGACGACCCTTGGCCCTCTGTCATCTGACGACCCTTGGCCCTCTGTCATCTGACGACCCTTGGCCCTCTGTCATCTGACGACCCTTGGCCCTCTGTCATCTGACGACCCTTGGCCCTCTGTCATCTGACGACCCTTGGCCCTCTGTCATCTGACGACCCTTGGCCCTCTGTGATCTGACGACCCTTGGCCCTCTGTCATCTGACGACCCTTGGCCCTCTGTCATCTGACGACCCTTGGCCCTCTGTCATCTGACGACCCTTGGCCCTCTGTCATCTGACGACCCTTGGCCCTCTGTCATCTGACGACCCTTGGCCCTCTGTCATCTGACGACCCTTGGCCCTCTGTCATCTGACGACCCTTGGCCCTCTGTCATCTGACGACCCTTGGCCCTCTGTCATCTGATGACCCTTGGCCCTCTGTCATCTGGCTGTCCATCTTTCACTTTCTTTTTCTTCCCCATCCCTTCCCTTCTGCTCTGCACTGCTGGCCTTTTGTGACTGTTGACACAGTTCTTGCCCTATGTGTGTTCACATGCTTGGCTTCCTCTTTCTGGATTCCCCTGTAAGCCACACACACGTTGAGCGACTTTTGGGTTTCAGGCGGCAGGTCCTGTGGGGACCTGTGGTATGGATCTAGGATGCCCAAGGCCCCAGGACTCAGCTGCATCAGATTGGCTTGGGCAGGGCTGAACAGTCTGACCTCGCCCTGGACAACTGTCTCTTCAAGGTGGGCTTTGAGCTCTCGTTTCTGGGAACCCTGAGCCAGCACAGGTCCTAGCCCAAAGCAGATAGTCAGGAAACCTGGGGCCTCTGTCCGCCTCCGGAAGCGCTGTGCACACTTACCAGAGTCACAACTGCCCTTGCTTCCAGGCTCCCTGCAGAGGCGTGTCTCTAATCATTCAGAGCTCTCAGATCTCACAAATGTGTTAAACAGAAACCAGATGCCAGTCCTTGATTTTTACCCACCTTTGGGAAAATCTGTTTCTCTTTAGCCTGTTTTGGAAAATCACTGCAGTAAAGCCCTCTTTGGGTCTTCCTTCCTGAAGTGTCACCAGCCTTGTCTCTGACTCTGGTGCTTTGGAAATAGCTCTGTGAAGGCCAATCACTTACCTTCCTTAGACTGGTCTTGTGTGTCATTTTTTTTTTTTTTCTTACCGATTACACATTCTGTAGGGCACAGGGTGATGCTTGGGGACATTTTCACAGTTGGGTCCCTGAGATCATGAAGTTAAACAAAAGAAGCGAGGCACAGAAAGGCACATACTGCACCATTTTACCTTGGAATCGGAAACAGCTGAGCTCATAGGATTAGCCTGTGGAACAGTGATCCTGACCAGAACCAGGGAGGGTCATGGGGAAGGAGGTCATGTGAGAGATGGGCTCCTGGGGACAGTCACAGTCAGACGGGAGGAATGCATTCTGGTGTTGCACACTGAAGGCGAAGCAGATGACAGTTAACACTGCACTGTATATTTTAATGGAATTTTCCCCTGTGACCTCACCCACCTGCCTGCCCTGACCCTCCCTCCCTTCCTTGATTCCTGGTCACATCCTTTTCGGCCCTGCTGTGTCAGCCTCTTCTTCATGTCCTTCCTTCCCCCAAGAAGTGATGTCACTGACCGTGACTCCTCCCCCAGGACCCTTCCCTTGTATTTTGAGGCTGCCCAAGTACAGTAATTTTGCCTCGCTCTGGTTCCAGTCACATGCTTCCCTCCATCTCCAGAATATGTATTTGTGTGAATGTCCTGCGGGAATCCCATACTGACTTCATTCAGATGGGCGTCGTCCTTTGCTGTTTCTGTTTGTCCTTGGGAAGTCTGCATCTCAGCGAAGTCTTTGTGCTTTCTCCCCTTTTCTCTTCCTCCTCCCCTCCTCTTCCTCTCCTCCTGTGAGCACAGGGTCAGGCCCTGTGCCTTCCTCTCTACCCTCTCCTCCTTCGTCTCTGGCATCACTTTCACCGCATCCCACCTTTTAGCCTCATCTTCCTCAGCCTCCCTCATACAACCCATGCTGTTAATATCCATGTGCAGTTGCTGGACACTGATGCCCCCCCCCAGTCAATGTGCATGGTCCTTCCACACCTGCATATGGCCACATCGTACATGTCTCCACCACCACTATGTCAAATCATAGCTTCAGGATCATGTCACCTCATCTGGGACTTGCTTTCTGGTCTCAAGAGCCAACCACCAGTATATCACATTGTTTCTAGGACATGTTGTCTTTATTGAACAGGGATGGCCTTTGGAATTCTTGATGCACAATTGCTGTCCAAGTATCTTATGGATAGAATGTACTCTTATGTGTTCATTAAATCCAAAATTTGTTAGATGTTTGGCTTTCTGCACTGTATGATTGAGTGGATTCTTATTTGAACAGATGTTTGTTAGGGCCTGTCATTTCTAAGAAGGAAATCATGGCAAGACCTTGGTCCTTCTTCGGGGGTGAGTTGAGATGTACCACCTATGTACTGCAAGTAAGGAGAAAAGGAAACACGTTGACTCTCACAATGTCTCCCTCTCATTAAGGCACATTAATTTTCCATGTACTCCATTTTCAAAGTAGAAGACATTGTCTTGTGAAAAATATTTTTAAATTCTAAGAAAATTGGGGAAAGGGAGGGGCAAAGTTCACCTTTAGAGCCATTTGGGGGGGGTCGGTGCTTGGCCCTGGTCCATTGAAGGAGACCCTCTTCTGAGAGCTTGCCCAGCTTTGGTGAACTGTTTTGTAGAACTTTCTTGCTTCCACATCTGCTGAAAGCTCTCATAGCTTACATCCTTAATTATAAGTGTTGATGCCATTATAGCATAAGTCCATATAATTTCGTAAATTATAATTCCATTTTGTCACTAGTTATACTGAAGTATTAGCTGTGACTTTGCTTTTGGAAGTGAACTTTTGGCAAGGTCAGAATATAGAAATTCGACTTTAGAAAGGGAGAGGGAGTGGGGGTGTGATGAGACCGCTTCAGGGACAAGCCAGTCAAGCAGTTTACCTGGGAAACTTCAGAGCTGTTGTCACCTTCATGCCCTAGATGGGGAAAGCTGACAGACTCCTCTCGTGTCACAGACGGTGAACAGAAGAGCTGTCTGTCAAATGCCCGTGTGGGTTGTGAACGGCTTCCCTGTACCATGGATGTTACAGGCCACCCATCCTGGATGTCCACACCTCTCATGCTCTTCTGGGAAATTGACTGACTCAGTCTGACCTTTGCCTGCAACATGGGTGAACATTTTCAAAGTGGATTCGGATGGTCAGAACCAGTTACTTTAGCACCGGGCCATATGCCTCAGTCATTTACGGCAGAAATGCTGTCTTTGAGTCAGTCCTGGGGAGGCTGTCTACTGAGCTACCTGTAGAACCAGCTGGTGGCTAGTCTGAATCTGGAGGAAACCCAGAGGGGGCAGGGGAATAATCAGAGGTGTTGCTTTATAAAAGATAGTAAGGGCCACCAAGACGGCTCAGTGGGTAAAAACCCCTGCGGCCAAGCCTGACTCCCTAAGTTTGATCTCTGGGACGCACACCATTTCAGGAGGAGAAAATGCCATGCCACAAGTATGTGCACACACCCTAAATAAATAAAAATTACTTAAAAAATAAAAGGTATAAAAGATGAGTCCTGGATGGAAAGTCGTAAGGCTAGGAAAGCGCAGCTGCCCCCCACTGAAGATCTGCTCGGAGGTTCATTTGGGATCTGTGTACTGATGTGCCTCTGCTCCATTCCCATCTCCACTTTCCCTTCGTTAATCTTGTGTTTTATAGCAATACGATATCACTTTATCTGACCTAAATCAGCCAGTGCTTGTTAGTCTGCTGAAAAGAAAGAGAAATGCCAGCATGGAGCCGCAGGCGGTCCACCTGATCCCAGAGCTCTGCTTTCTCACAGGTAAGGCTTGTGTTTAGAACTCCACTGGGCTCAGCTGTGGGCAGAGCCTCCCTGGGTTAGCTGAGTGCTCTTAGTGGGCCCTGTAAGTAGCTTGGGCACTAGTCAGGCCCAGCGGGAGGACAGCAAACCCTTCGAATCTCCTTCCTCATGCATACCATTTGATGTCAGTTTGGCCTCTGGCCAGCTTCCTAAAGTCAGGTGGCCTTTGGGCTGTGTTCTTGAAGTTTACTAGTACAGGAAGTTACGTGACTTTGCTTTTCATTAGATATTTTGTTAGAGTGACCTTAGTTTCTTCATGCATGAGTTTCCAAAAAGCAATTCACATTATAGTATAGCCTGTGTAAATGTTAGCAGCCTTCATTTGACTCTAGCATGTGGCTAAGAAAGAGGGATGGCCGGGTGTGGTGGTGCACGCCTGTAGTCCCAGCACTTGAGAGGCAGAGGCAGGTGAATCTCTGTGAGTTCAAGGCCAGCCTGGTCTACATAGTAAGTTCCAGGACAGCTGGGGCTACCCTGTTAGTGCTTTTTACTTACCTGTGTTGCTTTCTTTATGACTATAAAGAGCTGTTTTGTGAATAGACACAAATGGAACACAGTCTTTGGAAGTGGGGGTATTCATTCCTGCTGTTTCTCTCATATGGTAACCCTGTATCAGTCTGACACGTAGTCCTTGCCTATGAGTTTATTGAACAGTTGTAGTGTTCCTAGCTCCCCTTAGAAACAGAATGAGATGTGCTAAGTATGACACATGAGATTGCGAATATTTAATATTAAGCAAACTTAATTGAATCATACTTTTCTATTAATTCCATCTTAAAATACTGGTGTATTTAATACATACTATTTGAAATAAGTTCATCCATTTCCTTTTGCCTTTTAGAAACATGGCTACTAGGAAACTTCTTTTAAAATATTGAGATAATGTCTCACTATGTAACCCAGGTATGCCTTGAACTCACCTATGTAGCCCAGGCTGGGCTCCTGAGTCTGGGATTACAGGTGTGCCCCACCACCCCCGGCTGCTAGAAAGTGTTCATGACAGGTGGGGTTTGCATTTCTTCCGAGCGGAGCTCTGCAGGTGGTGAATCTGACAGGTTTGAATGGAAAAACTGAGTCTGATCTGGGCCAGCCCCTCTTTCTGTGTTGCTTACATTTCACAGGTCTGACCAGCCAGGCGACCTCAGATTTCCACCTTATGAAGGCGGTAGCTGAGGAAACACGGCTCAGTCCTCTGGGCAGGCAGCAGCGCCTGGCCAGGCTTGCCGATGACATCCAGAGGTATGGCTGCCTTCGCGTGTGCCCTGTGTGATGCCGAGCGCGTGGGACTGAATGTTTTAGATGAGGCTTTGTTTGTTGATGAGAAGGTCTAATCTTATGGCTCAGAGGAAAGCACTGAGGAGCTGAAATGGTTATGTATTGAGCCCCCTGGTCCAGCCAAGCCCTGAGCTGGTGTGGGATTCGAACAAGCAGGGTCCTGCTGTCGTCCAGTGAGCACAGTGAGCTCTGGGTACAATTTTGAACAAAGAAAAGGGTTACACACACACGTAAATAAAATCAAAATAAAATAAAAAACAACCAAATCCTACTCCAGGCTCCCAGGACTGGGCATGGGGATGCCCAGATCCTGGTGTGGCGGCCTCAGAAGACAGGAGGTTAGGAAACCCACTGAACACAACCTTTAAATTGAGGTCTTTGTCCTGCTCAGCTCTCCCAGTTCTCAGACTCTTGCCCTTGCTCAGTTCACTGTGACCTGTGAGGAGAGAGTTCACTTCCCCCACGTTCTCCTTCCTGACTTCCTAGATTGCTGTTCCTTATTGTGGCCTGTATGCTGGGGGAACTTGAAACGTGGCCAGTGACACACTTCCGGCTGATAGTATTACAGATATATTAGATTAAATAAATGCAGTTTCTTTCATAGCTTCTAACTCTTAATGTGGCTACTGGAAATTTTAAGTTGTGTTCGTTGCTTTGTATTTCTGTGGCCCACATTATGGTAAGATGGTCATTTTTCTTTAAAACTACTTTTAAGTAATATTACCTCATGGAGAAATCTGAAAATTCGTAGAAGCAAAGTAGAAGATAGGGAACACTTAATTTAATGGATGAATCACTTGACTGAATTTTTTTCAGACATTTGTAAATGCATCCAGCATAATCCCATTTTTTATTTGTTTTGTTTTGTTGTTTGGGACCAGGCCTCCCTGTAGCCAGCTGACCTGGAACTTCCTGTGTGGATCAGGCTGGCCTCCATCTCACAGAGCTCTGCCTGCCTCTGCCTCCCAAGCGCTGGGATCAAAGTCACCTGCCACCATGCCTGGCCCAGTTTGTAACTCTTTCATTTCACTTTCCATATGATAAACATAGTTCCCACACTATGGATACAGTTTCCGCTACTTCTTGTGGACACCCCCCCACCCACGTACACCTACCAGAGAAAAGCTTCTGGCTTACCCCCATCTTCTGATGCAGCATCTGCCTCCTGTACAGGGATTGCCCCGTGTTCTGACTAATGATGACCTCACCCAGCTCCTCTACTCAGTATCAGAGGCAGAATAATTACTGCAAGGATTGAGTGTGAGGCGACATAACCTTAGTATTTGGAAATAGCGCTCCTTATGGACTCAGAGCAGTGAGGTCTGAGCTCCCTAAGAAACCAGGCGGAGATTTCCATGGCTCTTGCCAGAATCCTGTCAGTGCCTGGCTGATGCTGTCTGGGAACTCTGTAGGAAACAAGATGCCTTCAGCATGCCCGGCATCTTGGGAAGCTTGCAACTCAGTGGAACTCTCCCTCCATCCGGATCCCATGAGCTAAAGCAAACCATGATTAAAGTGTCCTAAGTCACAAAGTTTAATAAAAACATTAAGGACTATTATTAGTGCTAATGCTGGTCTCCTCCGAATCTCCCTGTTACCCAGTGTATCCTATGAATTTTCTGAATCCAAATTATTTTGTCTTAAGGATGTACTTTTTCACAGTTTTCTGTACAAGAAAACATATATGATGTGGTCTGGTTATGTTCCCTCTGGCAGTCTCCGTCCCCCCTGACCCCCGAATCCCTCCTTCCCAAGAAGGCCTTTTGGGGGGCCACTGCATTTAATTGGGGCTGCCTGTGAGTGTGGGGGAGGGGTTGTTTATTGGCAAGGGCAACTTGCCAGGCAGAGTCAACCACTGAGGAGTAGGCTCCCCCTCCCCTGGCAGCATTAAATGCTCAAAGCTCCACAGGGCGGGGTGGGGCCTCAGGATCCCCTCCCCCACACAGGATGGAATCTTGGTGGGCCTGGTCTGTGCAGGTAGCCACCCCTGCTCTGAGCTCATGGGTACAACAGCCATGTCTTGTACAGAAGATGAAGGTGAATGCCCCCTCCCCCTCCTTTACACCCCCCATCTACTTCGAAGTCAACAAATGAAACTATTCCCTGGAGACATCTGCACGTACACACTCCAGAGAATCCCTTTAATAAGTGGTTTCTTAAGAGAATGACACTACCTCACATTTTGGGGCATGTGGCATGTGGCAGACACTGTGGTAACCATTTTCAAGTCCCGTCTTTTTAAATCCTTGCAACTGTATGATGGAACTTTTATATTTTGCTAGTCAGGAAGCCAAGGTTTTTGAAAAATTGTTTGTTCATGGCCACATGTTGTTAAACGATAGGTTTGGGAGTTCAAATCCAGTCTGCCAGGCCCAACAGTTCATTTTTATAACCAGTGTGCCCCCTGGAATCCTCCCCTCCCTGCACATTCCAGATGCACATAGGAGTCACATCACTCTTTTGAGCTGAAAAAAACATTGTGAGAATTAGGAGCCAGGAATCCTAAAGATGGAAATCATCCCTGAATAATTCACACCGGTCGTTTTATGTCTGATATGTAAAAGTCTTTAGCAAACACACAGTCCAATGGTTATAAACAATTCTGTCCACAGGAACCAGGTGGCTAGGTTCGAGCTGGAGACCTGGGGATTGCATTTTGGAAGCCAGATGTCCCTGACGGGCCGGGTTGTTCCTTCAGAAAAATTAATAATGCAGGACCACATAGTACGTGCTTGATTTTATTTTCATTTGAAAGTGGTTACTTAAAAAGGTGTAGATTTGATCATGTGTGGGGTGATGGGGTTTGTAACATGTGCCGGGCTTCTCTGAGGCTGTTCCGCTGTTCTGTGTTTGTCCTAAGACTACAGATCTCAGTTCCTCTTTGGTGTGAATTTAGTTGCATGGACTTAGCAGCACCCAGTGGACATGATTTAGGTCAATAGACCTAAATGGTATTGCAGTGGTATTTCAAACCGTTGGAAGTTACACATGCCTGCCTGTCACGGGTTGTCACTCTAGATAACCCAAAACAAACCAACAACCAAAGTTACCTGAGAAAATTCACCCACTAGAAGAGTGACTTTAACGGCGCTGGCCAGTTTAGGAGAGAAGTGAAGAGATTCCCGCAGACCCCATCCCCGAATGTAGCATCTGGGCAGAAGCTGAGTTGTCGAGAGAAATGGTTCCTCCATTCAGGCGTCGGTTGAAGAAATGAACCTGTGTAAGCCTTCCCTGTCCCTTCTGTCCACTTCTAAGGCCAGGTGCATTTCACTTCATATAAAAAGCCTCTCTTGTCTTTGTTATAACAACCAACCTGTCAAAACCAACCAAATGACCAATGTCTCATTTTGGCAAAAAAAATTTTTTTAAAATCTTTTTGATGCTCTAGCCACATCACTAAAACCTTTATTGGAGGGGAAAAGTAATTTTTAAAGCAAGACTTTGTAGGGGCTAGAGAGATGATTCAGCAGTTAAGGGCACTGGCTGCTTTTGCAGAGGACCCAACCCTCTATAACTCCTGTTCCAGAGGATCTAATACACTCATTTGGCCTCTGTGGGCATTGCACAACATGGGTGCACTCACATACATGCAAGGCAAAGCACTCATGCACACAATAAAAACAAGTCAACATTTCGTAAAAGCGAGATGGGTCAGGAAAGAAAAGCTCGGTTTCAAATCTGCATGTGAAGGAGGGTTTTAACTGCTTCAAACAGCCTGTCACCACCTCCATGTGTCCATGCAGTGAAATTCCCACCAATGCAGCTTTTCCTTTTTCCATTTTTCAGTGTGGAAATAGGTCCTTGAAAAGAAAGGGTATCAAAATGGAGGAGCTGTGTGACCGGAGAGAGCAGTCATCAGTCCCCAGGCCAATTCTTTACTGAATCCAGGTCCTAGGAGCTGAGTGTAGGCACCTTGTCCTGGGTTGCCATTTCCACAGGACAACGGCAGCCAGTGCTGTGAGAGAGCCAGGCTCTTGGCGCATGGGGCTGTAGTAAGCAGGAATGAACTGGGAGGCTGGCCTTCCTCTTTGTGTGCTGAGGTTTCCTGTAGCTGAGTCACACCTGACCACCTAATGAAGACAGTGGTCCCCTGGCTGTGATATTAAGCCACTGGCATTCTAAACTTAATGTCAAATAGCTCTTAGTCTCTCCCTCAGCTACTGCATTTAAGTGTATAAAACAGGAGCATTCCGTTGTTTCTTGAACACTTAACAGCCTCAGGACTGGGGACATGACTCAGTGGGTGAAATACTTGCTATGAAACTTGAAGATCTCCAGCACCCACATAAAAGGTTGGGGTTCGGCAGCTTGCATGCATAATCCTACACAGGGAGGCAGAGACAGGAGGATCCCTGGGGCTTTGAATTGGTGAGCACATCAGGTTCAGTGACAAACCCTGCCTCAAAAAATAAGGTGGAGAACCAGTTGAGTAAGAAACCTGATGTTGACCTCTGGCCTGCTACCCGTATGCATCTGCACTTGCACATAACATGGTCGCACACACAGATACCCCCAAACACACACACACTGTTGGCCTCATCTTTGCTTCTAGATGCAGCTTTTCCTCAGCTGACCCAGTCTTAACTGTCCTGTGGGTTTGTCCATTGTACTGTAATGAATCAGACATCATTTTCAATTGGCAGTATTAGGATGCCTCAAGTAACGAGTCCGAAAGGGACAGCCTGCTTCCCTGGACCATTGAGACAGGGCATAAAGTTAGAGCTGGAAGGGAACCCCAAGATACCACAGTGACGTGTTCTCTGCACGCAGCAGGGCCACAGGAAGTCCCACCTGAGGTGGTACACCCAGGGCCCAGCAGACCCAGCATGATGCCGCTGAGTCTCCAGTCCCCAGAAGTACATGTTCTGTTGAGATGTGAGCTGTTCAGTGTCATGTGACACTGAACAGCAAACCATATTTAGGTGTTTTATTGTGACACACATTATCAAATTGCCTCTGCATAACTTTTCTCAATCCTTTCGTGATCTTTACTTCTCAGTGTCAACCTGCATCTGCTGCCGACTGGTCCAAGGATATAAGAGCCTGCAAGGTTCTAAGTTCTCAGTCTTTGACTACATGGTTGATTTTATGCAGTAGCAGAGCTGAAAATAGGATTGAAGGCTTTCTGAGCTGTTTGAGAAGAGTTGGAAGCACCATGGGATTTAACGTGGGCTACCCCAAAATGTGAGCATACGGTGAACTTTTTTCATGCATTAATATGGTTTGAATATTGCAAACAATGGCTGACATCGCTACAAAAGTTTCATCTCAGTTATGTTTTCAAAAGATTTTTAAAAGCATTTTGTGTATCTGTGAGTATGTGCAAGTGAGTGCAGGAGTCTGAGGTGGTCAGAGGTGACAGGTCCCCCTGGAGCTGGAGTTACGAGAGTTGAGAATCACCCAGTGTGGGTACTAGGAACCAAACTCTGATTCTCTGCAAGAGCAGTGCAGAGCTCCTAAATGCTGAGCCGTCTCTGTAGACTTTCAGTAAAATTTCTTAAAAGTGTCAAAGATAGGGGGCTGGAGAGATGGCTCAGCGGTTATGAACACTGGTTGTTCTTGCAGAAGACCTAGGGTTTGAATCCCAGCACCCACGTGGCAGCTAACAACTGTCCATAACTCTAGTCCCAGGGGATCCAACAGCCTCTTCTGACCAATGCGGGCATTGCACAACACACGGGTACACTTACCTACATGCAGGCAATCACACATACACATGAAATAAAAATAATAAATAAAATTTTAAAAATGTCAAAGAGTCGGGCATGGTGGCACATGCCTTTGATTCCAGCACTAGGAGGCAGAGGTGGGTGGATCTCTGAGTTCAAGGCCAGCTTAGTCTACATAGTTCAAGGGCAGCTGGAGCTAGAGGGAGACTCTGTCTCAAAAAGACAAAAAAAAAAAAAGTCAAAACCAGAAGAATACAGGTTTTATAATTAACAAATTGTTTTGTAAAACTAGGAGTATATTTTATGTTTATCTTTGTGGACGTTTTCTTTATAGTTTTTCTTTTTAAAACTTTATTATGTGTATGAATGTTTTACCCACATGCATGTAAATGCACCCCTGTCATGCAATGCCTGTAGAGGCCTGAAGAGGGTGTCAGATCCCCTAAAACTGGAGTTATGGATGGTTGTTCGCCATCATGTGGGTGCTGGGAACTGAACCCAGGTCCTCTGCAAGAGCAGCCAGTGCCCTTAACCACTGAGCCATCATCTCTCCAGCCCCTTATAGTTTTTCTTAAGGCAAGTCTTATTCCCTCAGAATCCTCCCCGGTATCAGTTGGTGAGTGCACCCTTAGCAGGTCTGTGTGCCGCCTTCTCTGATTTTTTTCCTTTCAGCTCAGTTATTTATTAAAAACAGGAAATTTAAACACTTTCCTGACTGACTTGATTATAGGCTTGGAAATTTAATGTTACTATATATTAGCATTTAGATAGCCTTCTGATAAAGCGAGAGCACTCTTTCATTCTTTGAACTTTGAGTATTTACTGTACGCTAACTACTGAATTAGTTGTTGTGACTGAGAAAGACACAGAAGTTACTTTAATTGCGCTGGGTATGATGGCACATGCCTTTAATCCCAACACTCAGGAGGTAGAGGCAGGTGGATGTCTTCGAGATAGAGGCCATCCTGGTCTATATAGTGAGTTCTAGGCCATCTGGGGCTACATAGGGAGAGCCTGTCTCAAAAAGTAAATAAATACAATTAAAAGAAATTACCTTTAACTTGTTTGCTTTTAAAAAGAGCCATAAGGGCTTGGGAAGTGTTTCAGCAGTTAAAATGCTTGCCAAACAAAAGCTTGAGGACCAAAGTTTGGATCCCCTAAACCCATGTAAGAGACTGAGTGGGCATGGCAGCCTGTCTGTAATTCCAGCCTTGGGTAGAGGAGACAGGGCATCCCCAGAGCTAGCCGGCCAGCAAGACCAGCCATATTAGTGATCTCTGGGTTCGAGAGGCTCTGCCTCAGTGAATAGGACAGGCGAGCCATGGAGGATGATTCCTGACCTCAACCTCCAGCCTCCACATGAATGCAAAAAATATGCAAACATATATGCAAAACATACACACACACACAAAATGGGAAAAGAAAATATTAGATCCACAAGATTGACCATGCCTCACTTGACCTTGACGTGCTAATATATTGCAACAGCCACTTCTTCGTTACAGTGGATGTGCACGTGTCCTAATTGGCACCGTGTGAAGTTATTCTTTACACACATAGCCACTAATTAATTACATCAGCAGCATACGTGTACATTACCGTAAGCAAAGGCTCTTCTCAGTCATCTCATTTTACAGCACAGTTTAGAATTCTCTTACCGAATCTACTGACAAATCCCCTGGTTCAAATTTCCCCTGCTCTAGTTTCTCTTAAGCCACAAACTGACATACCAGGAAACGAGGATGGGAAAAGTCTGCAGACCTAGGCTGACTTGGCAGACTGTGAGCCACACAGGTTCAAGCCCATGTCCAAGCTCATGTCCATGTCTTCAGTGTTTGTTATTCGAAAGCCTTAATGTTTGTTCCACGTTTCCACATTCATGAAGTATTCGTTTACCTCTTGGATTTGCACACGTAATGTCTTTCATATAAACATCTGCCTGGAGACAGTGAGAGGTCGAGTTGGAGTGCAAGGGCCTGCACTGGAAAAGTCAGAACCTGACTGAGTTGCTGAAATGGTGTGTCCAATCATTCAGGTGGCTGTGCCCGAAGTGGTGGTCAGGGGCTCCTGTCCTGGCTCTGACACCTGCTGGGGAACTCTTGAAAGACTACCAGCACTGAGCCTGCCCCACCTTCTCTTGGTTTCTCTCCCTCCTCTCCCTCCCTCCCTCTCCCCCTCCCTGGCCCCCTTTCTCTCTCCTCCCTTCCTCTCCTCCCTCCCTCCCTCTCTGGCCCCCACTTCCCTTCTCACACACAAAAGATGCTGATTTGATTGTACATGAAGAAACTAGATTGGCAAATGCCTGCACGTAGGAGTTATTTCTGTGGCTTCTGGCCCCTGATTTAATGTTACATAATTGATAAATGCTTGTTGACTGATTGACTGATTAAGGCTGGATATTCCAGGCTTCAAATACGCTGCTCCAGCCGGGCGTGGAGGTGCACGCCTTTCATCCTAGCTCTTGGGAGGCAGAGGCAGGTGGATCTCTGTGAGTTCAAGGCCAGCCTGGTCTACATAGTGAGTTCCAGGACAGCTGGGGCCATAGGGAGACCCTGTCTCAAAAAGACCAAAAAAAAAAACCGAACAAATATGCTGCTCCTCAGGAGGTAAACACAAGCAAAACCCCTACCCTCTGTTTGTGGGATTTTTGCAGATTAGTTGAAAACCCTGGCCTCATTAACTTGATTCCTAAAGCTTTCATTTACAGATTCTCATAGAGATTCAGCATATCAGAAATCTTAACATCAGACCTTTGATAGGAGTTTTTAACTTCAGAAGTTCACTTTCAACTCAACTTTGGATAACTATTAACTGTGAGAATTCTGTACAGTTGAGAAAAATCTCTTTTCTTTACCAATTCTTACATGCTAACAAAATGATAAGTATTTTTGGCACTCTGTACCAGAGAAACAATGTTCGAGTCAACAGATTTTCACTTTGCTCTGACACATTTTTCTCCTAAATGACAAGCCTGCTAGAAAATCCATTTGTACTTTTTTGAAACACCATATGATTATGTGCTATTAAGAAAGAAATTAATCTCTTTATGCAGCATAAAAGTACAAGAAAACCCAGCCTCGTTTCTTAGAGCCATCCAGCAGCACGTTGACCCTGATGTTCAGTTGGTAAGTGTGGGGTGTATTTTGAGTTTTAGATGCACAATTTTTTTGCTTTATATCTGTACTCTTTTTTTTTTTTTTTTTTTTTTTGTCTTTTTGAGACATGGTCTCCCTGTAGCCCCAGCTGCCCTGGAATCATTATGTTGACCAGGTTGGCCTTGAAGAAGAGATCCACCAGTTTCCGCCTCCCAAGAGCTGAGATTAAAGGCCTATGGCACCACGCCCAACATACCTGTAGTCTTAAAAGAAGGAATCTTGCAATTACTATGCATTTCCTCCAAACACACAAGAAAGTGTAAATGCCAGTATTTTGATCAATATGTTTTCCTAATTTTGACAATTTTTAGTTTTTTAATTGAATTTTTGTGACTATTGTACAAGGTATTTTGATCCTATTTAGATCGTATTTAGATCCCGTCTGCATCTGCTTCCCCCTGTACCGTCCACCCAGTTTCCTGTACTCAAGAACATGTATTTGGGCCTGTAGAATCCAGTCTGTGTCCCCAGTTGCCCTTCAGTGTGGGTCTATCCATTGGAACCTGGTCAGCCTACCAAGAGTCTTTAATCAAGACAGACTGCCACTGCTCCCGGCTCTTTTCAACATCCTGCACCTGCATATTTTCCAGCTTGCTGGGCGTCACCTTTAGATTTAAGATTTAAAAGAAAGTGACCCCATCTCATCTGATACCCTTAGAGTACCTGTTTGCATCACAGCACTTTGGGAAATGCTCTCACGGTCTAGGTCTCTCCTAGCTGCCTGTGGCTTCAGGTCCTGCTCCAATGACTAAATCTCTCCCAGGAGCTTCTGGCCTCAAGGTTCCCTGCGTCCTTGCCACTGCCTATGGGTTTCATCTGTGGTGAATTCCATTCATCCTGCACAGCAGGGTCCAGTGGGACACCTGCCTCATTTCCCAGAGTTGTAATTTGAGCACCTGTGTGTGCGTGTGTGCATCTGCTCACTTGTTTTGTGTATGCGTGTACCTGTGTGTATGTGTGTGTTTACCTGCTTGCCTGCATGAATGTGTGACTGTGTGCATACGTGCATGTGTGTGTGTGCCTGTGTTCCTGTTTGCACGTGTGCATACCTGAGTTTGTGGACAGGAGCTTAAGCGTGATTTCACCAGACTCCAGCTTTCCAGACAAGTTAAAATTGGTATTCCATTCAGAGAAAACTTTTTAAAAATATTTTATCATTTCTATCTTATGTGTATGAGTGTATTGCCTGCATGTATGTGAGTGCACCTGTGTCATGCAGTGCCTGGAGGTCAGAAGAGGGTGTCGGATTCCCCTGGAACTGGAGTTAAACAGATGGTTGTTAGCCACCATATGGGTGCTGGGAATAGAACCTGGGTCCTTTGCAAGAACACCCAGTGCTCTTAACTGCTGAGCCCTTGCTCCAGCCCCCACCCCCCAAACCTTTCAGCCTACAAATATGTATTCTTCTCTTAGGCCTTGGCCTCTACAGTTGAGGAATGCAGTTATATGCCTGTTCAGTTCCCCTGTGTAGTCATCTCTGATTCTGTTGGATCACACACAGACATGGTATCTAATGGAGATTATATTACATGAAGAGAATTCTCACCCTCAGAGCATTTAATTCAGTGAGAGAAACTTTAAAAGAAAATATAAGAATATACAAAGAGTTACATCCCAGAATCCCTAGTTACCGGCAATGCACCACACCTGCTTTATCATGTCCTTTGTTTTTCAAAACCATTTGAGGGTAAGTTGATGCTTATGCCCACAGCTGTTGAATACTTCTGGTGCATATGTTCCATAAACAAGGTCATTCTGCTTAAGAACCCTGGGCCAGTAGCCAGCAAAGGAGAAAGGGGAAGCAGGACAGGGAATGAGGGGACTAACAGAATTGGTCTAGAAGTCGAGGAAGCACGGGGGCATGTGTCCCTCCTTGTGTGGCTGACTTTGCCAAGGGTGACGGGGCATTGGAGTGGGGTTTACGGGGCAAAAAGGCATTTCACATGGCCCCAATTTGGGGTTCACAGGCATGATCACATTTGCTGTGTGGGAACTTAGGAGGAAGGTGTTTCCAAAATCCACACGTTCTTTTTCCCCAACAAGCTGTTCCAAGTGTCAGTAGATGGAGCTGATCTGCTCTCTTTGCTTTCAGGTGATGTGCATTCTGCCTTCTAATCAGAAGAATTACTACGACTCCATTAAAAAGTACTTGAATTTGGACTGCCCGGTCCCGAGCCAGTGTGTGCTGACCCGGACCTTGAACAAGCAGGGGATGATGATGAGTGTAGCCACCAAGATCGCCATGCAGATGACCTGCAAACTGGGCGGCGAGCTGTGGACTGTGGAGATCCCTGTGAGACCATCATTCCTTCCCTTTCACGATCAGTCAATTCCCAAATCAGAGTAGGAGACAGTATCACAAGACCCCAGAGTCACAGTCACCCTTTGATGTTCTTGGGGGCCAGTTCCAGGATTCCCTGAAAAGGTCCTCACGTAAATGGTGTGGTTTGCAAGCAGCCCACACGCTTCCTCCTACACACTTCAAACCCGGTGTAGGTTGCCCCTAGTGGCCCATCCTGTGGGCCTGAGAAGCCCTGGCCCTGCAGTGCCCGCTGCATTGGTGGTGCTGCTTGCACTCCCCTGGGCTGTGGGATTCTAGGTGTTGCAGGGATAGTTAAAGGGAGCTGAGGCCTGGCCCCTCTTCTCGGGGAGCTTCTGCTTAGCTGCTTGCTTAGACTTTTGTATGGCAGAGACTCTCGGGTGTCCCACAGCTAGGGGAGGCTTGATTTGTGTCCTCCTGTTTGAAACTGCATCCCGTGGCCTCCACTTATCCCTCCTCAGGTTAGCCTTGCGTCTGGCTGGAGCTCAGCCAGCCCTCTGAAGCCAGATGCTCCTGTGTGAGCCATAGCCACCATGGGAGGAAGTGAGGAGGACAAGAAACTGCACATGTTGCCTGTTCCCTCACACTTCTGTAACTATGGCAAATGTGGTCACCCTGAGTATCCCCCACCCCAGTATAGCTAAGTGAGGGTCCTCAGCAGGAAGAACAGGAGTGGAATTCCTCTCCAGATCCTTCTGATCAGGCAAAAGATAGAGAGATTGGCCCCTTTCCCTGCCCACCTCCATCCTTGGAGCACTCCCACAGAAAGCGGGGCCATTTGGCCGGCAGTAAGGCTTTTCAGCAAAGTATATGCCAGTTCTTGGCGCTATCTCTCATTCCTTGGTTTCTGGTTTAATAATCTGTCCTGTCTGGATCTCGAGTTCCCTAGCACATAGCTTAACTTGAATAATGTAGGACTGGGAAACAGTTTTTAAAATAGCATATTAATTCTTGTTTGAAGAAATACCTCATCCCATTAAACCATGACACACTTGATTTTGTAGTTAAAATCCCTGATGGTGGTGGGGATCAGTATCTGTAAAGATGCCCTCAGCAAGGACACATTAGTGGTTGGATTTGTGGCCAGTGTCAACCCCAGGATAACCAGGTACTTTAAAACTATTCTGAAAATATGCTTTAAAGTTTAAAGGTTAATTTTGTTTTTGCTTTTGGTGAACAAGTGGATTGTATTGGGGTTACTTACAGGAGCAAAATGACTCAAAGACAGTTACATCGCCAAAGCCCGCCCCAGCATGGGTGACAGCTCGGGAAAGCAGGAACTGGGGTGCAGGTACAACCTGCAGGTGGCTCAGCAGGTGGGAGCTTCTGAGCAGCCCAGCTGGTCTGCAGCTCTCCAGGCTTCTAGGCAGCTTGTCTAATGGCTTCTTTACAGTATTTTCCTTTAGATGTTTTTTTGGGGGGGATCCACAATTGACCATATTTTCCAGTATAATTTCCTTCAACAATTTCAGTAAAATGTTTTTTCCCTCACAGTTATCAAAAAGACCAATGTCAAATATTTCTTTAAACGGACTGTCTTATTTTTACTATTTCTTGCCAACATGATCTCTTGATTTTGCTTTTAAACATATAAAAAGTCTAATGCAAAGCTGAGTATGAGTATGTAGCGAAGGCTAATTAAAGCGTGGATACACTGACCTCTAAAATGAAGCGTCATTAAAGGTGTTTTGTTTGGACTTTTCTCATCTCCCTTCTCTTTACAGCTCCTCATACAGAAAAGCAGCTTAAGTCCCCACCACTTCCCTCTCCATTCCCCAACGTCTTTTTTCTTTCTTTTTTTAAAAAAACATTTATTTTTATTTTATATATGAATGTTATGAGTGTTCTGCCTGCATGTGTGTAAGTGCACCTGTGTGGTGCATTGCTTGCAGAGGACAGAAGAGGATGTGGAATTGCCTGGAAATGGAGTTATGGATGGTTGCTGGTCATCATGTGGGTGCTGGGATTCGAATCCAGGTTCTCTGCAAAAGCAGCCTGTGCTCTTAACCACTGAATCGTCTCTCCAGTTCTCAGTTAATTTTTAAAAATTACCTTTTATTTCTTTGGGTGTGTGTATGTGTGCAGGTGCACACGTGCTATAGCATGGTGTGGAGCTGGAGGACAGTTTGTGAGAGGTAGCGCTCTCATTTCACAGTGTGGGTCCTGGGGATTGAACTGGGGTCCTCAGGCTCCTTTACCTGCTGAACCATCTTCCAACCCTCAGTTAGATTCAGACTATAGTTTAAATAACATCCTGACAAGGAATGATTTGTATTATTCAGTTATATTTTAAACACCAACATTTATGTTCATAAATTATGTATTAAAATGTGATTGATGATGTTGAAATAAAATACAACTTCAATTGAAAACCATTTTTCCAGATTCATGGGGGGTGGGTTGGTTTGTTTTCTAGTTGTATACCCAGATCAAGTTTGTGTGTGTGTGTGTGTGTGTGTGTGTGTGTGTGTGTAAATTCCCATGCATTTAGCTGTTTTCTGAGGGGCTGTGTGTGACAGTCTGTGAACCAGACATCTCACAAAGATTTTGTCAAACAGCTGAGTTCAAAAATCAGATTGCAGGATGCTATATCCTATCTGTTGCTTACTGTGCAACTGAAGCCTGGTTATTTAGCTTAGCCTGTAAGTGTGGATAGTTAGTACCTGTTTTATGAGGCCTTCGTGGGGATTATATAAGATTAAGTGCTCTGAACACTGCAAGCCTTAGGGATGCTCAGTGCACGTGTGTATTAAAACTCGCAGACACTTCTTATTCTTATTAAAGACACTTTGTTCTTATTAAAACTTGTAGACACTTGATGTGGTGATTGTGCATACGGCTGCTAAAAACAGAGGTCAAACTAGGACTCGTCCCCTAAACAGTGGCTCGTGTTCTCTCTAAATTGTGGTCTTTAGAACTACTTCCATATTTGGAACTAAACAGGATAGGCAGCAGTTGTTTGCAAAATGTCGTCTTCATGTCTTCAGCTGTTTGATTTACTGCATTAAGTGTGTCTGGGGTGTATCTACAGTTGTGAGATGCAGGAAGTAAGTGGAGCATCACACAAGTCACTTAGAGCAATTCCTATTACAAATGCCAGTTCAACTGTCAAGTTGATGGAAGACTTATAATTTTTTGTTGTTACTCATCTAGAATTTTCATAAGAATGGAGTATGGAGACACTAGCTTTTTTCCCACCTTCAAACTGTAGTCATTTGGGGCTGGAGATAGGGCTCAGCAGTCAGGAACACTGGCTGCCCTCGCAAAGGACTCCGGTTTGGTTCCTAGTATCCACCCTCAGTGCTCCTGTTTTGGGGTTTCTGGTGCCCTCTTCTGGCCTCCGCGGGCTCTGTGGTCATGGGTGCACTTAAATGCAAGCCAAAACACTCAGACATACGCAATTCAAATAAATAAGAGTTTTTAAAGTCTAAAAAATAGTAATCATTTATGGCGAGGTTTTCTCTCAGTTTTTCTCCAGCATTCTTGAAGTGTAGTTGGCAAATAAAATAATATTTAGGGCCTACGTCATGCATCAGTTACTTTTCTGTTCCTGTGATAAAACACCATGACCAAAAGTGACTTAGGGAAGAGTTTATTAGGGCTGATGGTCCAGAAGAGTCCATAAAGGCAGGGGAGGCGTGGCAGCAGGTGGCAGGCTTGGTAGCAGGAGCAGGAAGCCAGAGGCCACATTTCCACCCCAAACAGGAAGCAGAGAAAGAGGCCTGAAGTGGAGTGAGGCTGTGACCTCTCGAAGCCCACCTCGGTGTCATACTTCCTCTAGCAAGCCCACACCACCATATCTCCCCAGATAGCTCCGCCAGCTAGGGACCAAGTGTTCAAATACCTGAGCCTGTGGGGGACATTTCTCATTCAGATCCCAGCACATCACAACATTTGGTTGTGTGTGTCAAGTTAAACTCATCACCTCACATGGTCACATGTGTGTCGTGGGAATACTTAAGATCTGCTCATAGCAAGCCTCAAATATAGACACATCATTAACTATAGTCAGTGCTGTCCATTAGCTATTCAGATCTTGTTCCTCTTATAGATGGAGGTTTATAAGCCGGGCATGGTGGTGCACACCTTTGGTCCCAGCATTTGGGGGACAGAAGCAGGGGTATCTTTGTGAGATCAAGGCCAGCCTGGTCTGTGTAGTGAGTTCCAGGCCAGCTTCAGCTACAGGGAGACCGTGTCTCAAAAAGACAAATAAATAAAAATAAATAAATCGAGGTTTGTGTCCTTCCACTAACCTCTCCCTGTCTCTGTTTCTTGGTGGCTTGCGTTTCTTTGATGGTTGGTGATGTTGGACACTGTCATTGATCAAGTGGTCATTTGGTCATGTCGTTTCTGAAATGTTTATTCAGGTCCTTTGATCTTAGAAGGTGTGATGTGCTCCCCTTTTTACTACTGAGTCATTTGAGTTCTGTGCATTATTTATAGGAAACTCTTATTAGCTATGCAGACATTTCCTTCCGTTCTAGAAGTTGTCTTTTGTTGACGGTTGCCTTTGCTGTGAAGAAACGTTTCAGCTTGTTGAAGCCTCATTGCTTGCTTGTGTTTTTCATGTCATATAAAACAGTAATAGTCATTGAGCCTAGTCTGATCTACATAGCAAGTTCCAGGCCAGCCAGGGCTATACAAAAACAAAAATAGTTCATAATGATGTCTCTTTTCTTTTTTTAACTTAATTTTTAAAGATTTTATTTTATTTATGTGTATCTGTGTATGTGTCCTGCCATGTGTGTGCAGGTGTTTATGGAGGCCAGAAAAGGGCATTAGATGCCCTGGAACTGGAGTTACAGGTGGTTGTTTGCTGCCCAGTGTGGGTGCGGGGAACTGAACTCTGCTATCTCTGCAAGAGCAGCAAGTGCTCTTAACCACGAGCTATCTGGCCAACTGGCCTTCCTCCCTCCCTCCCTCCTTCATATATGTTGATACTTTTGAAGGCTGGAAAATGACTTTGGTGTAATTCTCAGAAATACCCTTCACCTCCTTTAAGATGGGCTCCCCTTGACCTGGAGTTCACCAATTGGGCTAGGATGGCTGGCCAGTGATCCCCAGGGATCCTCCTGTGTCCACGTCCGTCCCAGCCTTGGGATTACAAGGGTGTCCTCCCTGCCTGGCGTCTTTTCGTGGATCTGGGGATTGAACTCAGTTCCTCATGCTTGCCACAGAAGTGCTGTACAGACTCAGTTGTCCCTCTGATAGCTTGTTTCCTACCTTGTTCCCTCCCTTCCTCCTTCCTTCCCTTCCCCCCCCTCGGTATTTATTCATGAATGCTGACATTCAGTTTTCTTAAAGTACCATTGTCTGATATCAGGGTAATGTTGGCCTACTAAAATAAGATTAGACTTAATCCCCTTTCTTAAGATTTTTTGCATAAGTTTGTGAAGGATTAATGCTAATTCTTTAAATGCTTGGCAGAATTCAGCAGCAAAGCCACCAGGTTTGAAACTTTGTTGCGGGATGATTGTTACACTGATTCAATTTCCTTGTCATTATTTAGATTTTCTGTTCATTATGTTTCCATTTTGGTAAGTTTGTATTCATTTCTTACAGGTTACCAAATTTGCTGGTATTATATAATTGTTCCTTGCTCAGAATTTATCCACTTGGTACAGAGCATCTGATCTGTTGGCATACAGTTGTTCATGGTAGTGTCTACGGTCCTTAGGATGTTTGTGATATAAGTTTTAATGTCTCTGATTTTATTTACCCGTCTTCTTTCTTTTATATTAGTCTAGCTAGAGGTTTGTTAATTACCTAAAATTGTGATATAAGTTTTAATGTCTCTGATTTTATTTACCCATCTTCTTTCTTTTATATTAGTCTAGCTAGAGGTTTGTTAATTACCTAAAAAAAACAAAAACAACCAAAAAAATTTTTTATTGATCTTTTAAGGTTTTTCTTGTATCCATTTATTTTTAATTTTTTTTCCAAGACAGGGTCTCCTATAGCCCAGGCTGGCCTCATACTGTGTAGCTGAGGATGACCTTAGACTCCTGATCCTCCTGTCTCCACCTCCCAAGTGCTGGGATTACAAATGTGCTCTACCACCCTGGTCTGTTTACTGCCGCTCTGGTCTTTAGTATTTCCTCCTCCTTCTAATTTTGGCTTGGTTTTTTCCTGCTTGCTTTCATGGAGTGTTAGCAAGTTTTCTTTTTTCCCTCATTTGGTATTCATCACTATAAGCAACTTAGAATAGCCTTTACCACATCATGTAAGTTTTGATAATGCTGTGCTACATGCAGTCTCAATTTAACCTTCATAACATAGGTGTTGGGCCAGCAAGGTGGCTTAGTGGGTAAGAGCGCTTGTTGCCAAGCCTGATGGCCTGAGTCTGAGCCTTGGGACCCATGTGGTGGAGTGGGGGACCGACTTCTGCAAGTCATCCTTTCACTGCCACATGCATGGCATATGTGTGCACACATGTACACACACTCAACAAAATAAAGTAAAAAATAAGGTGGTGAGCAATATAGGAAGACACTGAACTTGACCTCTAGCCTCCCCATGCTTATGCATGTGCACACACACTGAAAATCAAGAACAATTATTTTGTGTTGTCAGGTGGTTTACAGATCTCCACTTCTCTGGGGATGGTAATGGGAATGTTCTGCTCTTTGGTGCTGTCATGGCTCATGACGGTTTGTGTTCCCTGACATGGTGCACTTCTGTCTACATTTGAAGTTTGGCTACTACCTCTGGTCTTTACTGACTGATGTTGGGAGAGACGTGTCATCACTAATTAGCCTGGCCGAGGATTCCTTTTGAAAATTTTAAAAATATTTGTACTGGCTTTTTGAGAATTTCATAAAATATATTTTTAGCATATTCGGAACCCCACCCCATTTTAACATTTTTTATATTTATTTCTCATGTGCCAAAGGCTCTTTCCTGGCAGTGGGTTATGCGCCACTGGGAGGGGATGGTGTGAGGCAAGTGACTCTGTCCTCAGATTTTTTTAACCCAGAAATATGCTGGGAGTTTACCACCATCCAACTCTCTGCCTGTGGAAAGTTGTCAGAAGTGCTGCCTCTGTGTAAACGGACTGTGTTATGGCACCTCCGCTCTGCTGTCTTCGTGTCCCTCAAGACTCGCAGCTTGTTAATGGCGTTGCTAACCATGTTACTGTGATTTCAGATATTCAGAATACTTTGATAATGATGCTGTCGTATGTTAGTCACTTTCTGCTGTTGTGAGGAGACATCTGAGAACAACTTTCTAAAGGAGGAAAGATTGATTTTTGCCTCAGTTTCAGAGCTTTCACTTGGCCCCATTGCTTTGGGCCTGAGATGGGGCTGAACATCATGGTGGAGAGTGTGTGGCCAGCAGAGCTGCTCACCTCAGGACAGCCAGGAAACAGAGAGAGAAGGAAAGGGCCTTTCAAGAGTGCCCCAGTGACCCTCTGCCTTGGCTAGGTCCAGAGACAAGATATACCCTTCAAGAGCATGTCCCAGTGACCCCCTGCCTCAGCTAGGCCTGATTTCCTCAGGGCCCATTTGGCTATGACTTCAGCTCACTTCTGTTGGTTAATCTACTGGTGAAGTTATCACCTGTGGTCCAGTCACCTCTCCATAGCTTCAGAAGCTGAGGAACAAGCCTTTGATCAGCCCTTCCAAGGGCACTTCATGTCCCTGTAACACACACGATTGACCTTCTGAGGGGCACTCATGTCCCTGTGACACACATGACCGACCTTCTGAGGGGCACTCATGTCCCTGTATAACACACATGACCGACCTTCTGAGGGGCACTCATGTCCCTGTATAACACACATGACCGACCTTCTGAGGGGCACTCATGTCCCTGTATAACACACATGACCGACCTTCTGAGGGGCACTCATGTCCCTGTATAACACACATGACCGACCTTCTGAGGGGCACTCATGTCCCTGTATAACACACATGACCGACCTTCTGAGGGGCACTCATGTCCCTGTATAACACACATGACCGACCTTCTGAGGGGCACTCATGTCCCTGTATAACACACATGACCGACCTTCTGAGGGGCACTCATGTCCCTGTATAACACACATGACCGACCTTCTGAGGGGCACTCATGTCCCTGTATAACACACATGACCGACCTTCTGAGGGGCACTCATGTCCCTGTATAACACACATGACCGACCTTCTGAGGGGCACTCATGTCCCTGTATAACACACATGACCGACCTTCTGAGGGGCACTCATGTCCCTGTATAACACACATGACCGACCTTCTGAGGGGCACTCATGTCCCTGTATAACACACATGACCGACCTTCTGAGGGGCACTCATGTCCCTGTATAACACACATGACCGACCTTCTGAGGGGCACTCATGTCCCTGTATAACACATGACTGACCTTTTGAGGGGCACTCATGTCCCTGTTACACACATGACCGACCTTCTGAGGGGCACTCATGTCCCTGTAACACACATGACCGACCTTCTGAGGGGCACTCATGTCCCTGTTATAACAAACAACCCATCATGATTTTCATTTCTAAGTATTTAATTACTGACTTCATCGATAGAACTTCTAAAATCTCCACAACTCAAGCATTTTACAATGGTAACTGAAGTAATCCCCTCTAGAAATGGGTTTATGTTGGAGAAATCCTTGAACATTTTGGGAGCTGCAATGCTTTGTGCTAAACAACTACATTCTTTCATATCAACAGTGTACTGGCCCATGTTGTGCTCACTGTGCAGCACTCTGTATTTATGTGCAGTTTCTAATTTAATTTTCATGGTTCCAGGAGGTAGGAATTACCTTGCTGTCATGTGAACTGTCTTGGTGAGATGAAGCGGTTGAGGTTTGGGTTCATGTGCCAAGGGCCACACATCTGTCACATTTTCTGGTCAGAATTTGAATCCAGATGCCAACACTGAGCATTAGTTACCCTTAACAATGAATTCGTGCTAGGATGGGGTTATTTTGTATAACTGTAGCCAGATGGTACATACAAAGTCAGGAATGTTCACTTTTGCTCATGGCATGTGTGTCTTCGTAACAGTGCATGTTTGCGGTAGGAATGTGGACGTTGGATGAACTTGACGCTCTGTCTTTTACTTCAGGTGGTTTTCTCGCTGCATCCTTCAGAGAACGACAGCTGAAGTTGCAGATTGCCTAAAAGTCTTCTTGACTGGTATTTAATCTGTAGCAATGGGGTGGGTCCCAGGGGCGGTTCCTGCACGTCTGGATTCCACATGCTTGTAGGCGACCAGGCAAGCGGAAGCAAACTCCTAAGTCTGTCAGCTTCCACCCAGTGGGAGAACCCCAAGTCTGTGTGCTGACTCGTAGGCTAGCACATGGTAGCATTTGTGTTGCATTGTGTATGATAATTAAGGCTGTGGCCACTGGAGGCCCTGGTAGTTTGTAGCCCAAAGAGACCTGTGCTAGGGAAACCAGCATGAGGAGGAAGTGTTAAGTCTACACATGGGAGACAGGCCTTTGGCCCTGAGATAGGAGTGCTGCCAGATAAAGCGTGGCACAGGAGAGGATGGGGAGAGAGTTGGTGAGGGAAGGGTCTCTTCACAGTGGGATGCAGTGGACCCACCCGCCTTGGGCTTCCTCATGTGATGCACAGCAGTTTGACATACACATGTACAGCTCCTGTCTGCAGTTTGCAGTCTGTACGTTTTGGGAAGTTGTAACATTTTTAAAGTGAATTTAGTGATCCTTGTTGATGATGTACTTAGATTACAATTATCTTTTATCAAACCAAAATGAATTCCCTAGACAGCCAAGTCTTCTAAAACAGATTATGCAATATGTACATGAAAAGGAATTGCTGTAGCTTAGTACTTATTTTAAAACCTGGTAAATATTTTAGCAGTTTTTACTGAAAGTCTCATGTGGGAGTTGCTGTCTGATGTCTGCTCTGAGGAGGTTTACAGTTAGAGTGGGTAGAAACGTTTCCCGCATCCATCCCATCGCTGAGAACTATGATCAAATTTGGGTGAGGCGTGTGAGGAACTATTTCTGGAGGAATGGCAACGCATTTCCTTGTTTTCATATTTGTTCTATTAGGAGAATGAAATGAACACATCTAGTCTTACTGAGGGGATCCAGGATGAAGTGGAATTGCTGTTAATTTGATTTTAGGCATTTGTCTGCTGCATGAATTAAATTTGATTTGTTGCTTAAATACTAAAATTTGACTAAAGAGATAATGTTAGATTTAGGAACACATGATGTCACTGCAAACCTTATGATTGTGTGAACTGTAGAGATGGAGGAAGGGCCCCAGTTATCCATCTTTGGTATTTCAGATTCAGCCCAAACTAAATATCACTGTGCTTTACCATGGTCTGAAATGACAAAATTATTTCAACCTTGAACTGTTCGGAATCCTATTTTTGGTGGCTTTGCACTGGTGAGTCTTATTAACACCACATTCTGCAGGTGCCCTCAACAAATGGTACAAGCTCAACCATGACTTGCCAGCGAGGATAATCGTGTACCGTGATGGCGTTGGGGATGGTCAGCTAAAAGCAGTTGTTGACTATGAAGTCCCTCAGCTGCTGAGCAGCGTGGCAGAGTCCAGCTCAGATTCCAGGTATTCAGTTCCTGTGCTCTGACATTTCGGATAACAGGTTCACCTTCAGTGACTGAACACACAGTTTGTGAACATGACTTCTATTTTTTTATGCAGTGAAGTTTTGCTGTGTTTCTGTGGCTTGCTAGATCATCTGAGTGGATTTTTCTAAGACTAGAGAGTTGTTCAGATGGTCTAACAGAATAAGGCCCCAAAAGAAGGTGTGCATCCTTCGGAGCAGCTGACACAGGTTGACAAACCAGCAGGGGTAGTGGACTAGCAGAACTGCACATACATACCAACATACCGTCAGGGAGGGAAACACGCTGTGATTACAAATCCAGATCATCACACAGGGCAGGACTTCTGAAGTTGGTCGGCAATGCTCGGGTGAGGTAGCGGAGAGGCGTGTGGGAGCCCGGAGTGTCGAGCGGTGGGTAATTGGCGTGCTCGAATGCCGCACCGTGCTTTTCTAGATGTAGTGTTAGAGTACTGAATTTTCTTCAGTGATTCTGTGGAGTGCAAAGTGCAAAACATACTTGGAGAGTGCAAAAAACTAATTTCACGTTGGTATCTTGAAAATTTCAGAAAGTGTCTTATCCCCAAGTAGTGCAGAGCTGTGTGTGGTCACCACCAGTCAAAATCTCGCAGCCACAAGCCACAGAGGAGTGGGCTTGACCTCAGATCATTACTGAGACAGAGGAGGGAAGAGGAGGGAAAGCCATACAGCTTGATGGTGGAATCACTTGCAGCTGGGGCCAAATGACTAGCGCAAAAATGTCTGTCTCTCCCCAGCCCCAGGTGAATGAATCTCAGATGACTGATTAAATACGTGGAGACAGGTGAATCCCACAGCTGACAGTGTTAAGGGGATAACATCTCTTGCTCTTAAACATCAACTTTTAAAAGTTTCAATATAGGGAATATTCACAATTATTTATTCATTGTTTATTTTTAGGAAGAACCACCTATTGATTACACTGTAAGGGAACAGTAGGCTGGGCAGTAACTAGAACCTGCAGCTCAGGATGTTTTTAAATCCTAAAACTGCTCAAAGTGAAGGTTCACAGTGATCCTTGATCTCCCGAGTTCCTTCTGTGATGGAGAGTCCTGGGATTTGGCCTTGGCATTGAAATACTTTCAGCACTTGGCTATTCAGCATTTGGCCAGAACATATGTTTGCTCTGTCCCTCCCTCCCTTCTTTCCTCCCTCTCTTCAGCCATCCCTCCCTCCATTCAGGCATCCCTCTCCCTCTCTCCAGCCATCCCTCCCTCCATCCATCCCTCCGTCCCTCCATCCATCCCTCCGTCCCTCCATCCATCCATCTGTCCCTCCATCCCTCCCTCCGTCCATCCATCTCTCCCTCCCTCCATCCAGACTCCTATCCATCCATTTATCCATCCATTTATTCATCCCTCCATCCATCCTTCTGTCCATCCATCCTTCACCCACACACCTAAACATGGGTTTTTAATGATTCAGAATAGATTATTTGAGGAGCAAGAGAAACTTGAGCCTTTCTTTGCTACAACAAAATAAATTTGAGAGGATGAGGGAAGTAAAAATGCAGTGACTGTTGCTAATGAGGGGTGGTGTCTCCATGGGTAATTCTGGAAAAATCTTTCCTTAAGAGGCAGTTGAAAGCTGAGTGACACAGGCCAACGGTTTCCTGGGGCTCAAGATGTCAGCGATAGAGCACTTTTCTAGTGCGTGTAAGGCTTCCAATTCCTGCATCGTCATCAAGTAGTTCAGTTGGTTGTCATGGTAACCAATCCTTGTGCCCATTTAAGTATTATAAACTAGGCAAATGACTATGCTTTTGCACAAATGAAGACAATCCCTAATCATATGTCTCTAGAGAAGAAGGAAGGGCAGGTGATTTTTTATCTTCTTTGTTTTGCAGTGATTTTATTTTACTTTATAATTTTATTGCAATCCGGGTCTCCCTGTTTACCCAGCTGACCTGGAATTCACCATGTAGAGCAGGCTGGCCTCAATCTCACAGAGACCTGCCTGCCTCTGCCTCCCAAGTGTTGGGACTAAAGGTGTGCACTACCACACCTGGCTCTTAGAAGTATCTGTATAATGAATTTCTGTTTACTTCATTTTACAAATTCACAAACAGCAAAACAACAGCCCAACTAAGTAAGGATGAAGCTGTGTGACTTGGCTGCATGCTCATTTTATGCTCTGGTTGCAGCAGCTGCAGGCTGTCGGTGGTTGTGGTCAGGAAGAGATGCACACCACGCTTCTTCGTTGAGACAAGCAAGACTGTGCAGAACCCCCCGCTGGGCACCGTGGTGGATTCAGAAGCCACGCGGCCTGCTTGGCAAGTGTCATTGGAAGACCGTGTGTGTCTTTGGCTTTTCTGTGTGTGTGTTCATATGCATGTGTGTGGTGTGTGTGCTCATGTGCATGTGTGCGGTGCATGTGTTCATGTAGTGTGCATGCACATGTATATGTTCATGTGTGTGATGTGCATGCATGTGCATGTGTTCGTGTGCACGTATGCATGCATGTGCATGTGTGGACTGTATACATGTGCATGCATGTTCATGTGCACACATAGTATGCATGTTCATATACTCATGTGCATATGTGTGGCGTATACAAGTTTGTGTGTTCGTGGGCACATGTGATGCATGCACATGTATTAATGTGCATGTGTGTGGCATGTATGCACATGTATATGTGCATGGGTGGTGCATGCACCTGCATATGCTCATGTGCACACATTCATGCACATGCAGGATTGTATGTATACACATGTTCATGTGTGCACGTGTTCATGTGCATACATTCATGAACATGTGTGTGCATCTGTGTGCTCGTGTTCTGCATGCACAGATGTTCATGTCCACATGTGTGGTGTTTGCATGTGTTCATGTACATATGTGTGATGTGTGCAAGAGTATTTTCATGTGCACCTGTGTGCTTATGTATCTGTCCACGTGTAAATGCATGTGGCATATGAATATGTATATGTTCATATGCATGTGTGTGGTGTATGAAAATGTATGTTCATGTGCACGTGTGTGTTCTTGAGTGTGCGTGCATGTGTGAGGCCAGAGGCTGCTCAGGTGTCTTCCTCAGTGGCTCTACCTTTTTATTTTTTTTGAGACCGTGTCTCTCACTAAACATGGAGATCGCTCATTGGCTAGACTGACTGGCAAGTCCCAAGATCCTCCTGTCTCTGCCTCCCCATGCTAAGATTATAGGCGTGTGACATCAGGCCTGGCTTTTTACATGGGTGCTGGGGTACAAGCTTGAGCCCTCATGCATGGATGGCAGCCACTTTGCTGAATAAACTGTCTCCCCAGTCCCTGGAAAATGATTTTGAGACCCATTGGGTGCTGTTTGGATCTGTCCTGCTCTGTGACTCCTTTCCTCCATTCCTCCACTGTTTCTACAGGTATGACTTCTACCTGATCAGCCAGACGACTAGCCAGGGAACCGTTAGTCCCACTTACTACAATGTCATCTATGATGACAACGTCTTGAAGCCTGACCACATGCAGAGACTGACGTTCAAACTGTGCCATCTCTACTACAACTGGCAGGTGAGTGACAGCTGTTCACTGAGGCAGCATGACCTGGAGGGCCTCACCTGGGAATTGCCATGTCCTCCCCTCCCCTGTTCACCTTCATAGCTTTGACTTCACAGGGAGGAGCCCACAGTGGGAGGAACCCGGTCTGTCACAGAAACAAAACAACAGTCCCAGGGGACTTGCCAGGCCAAGCCTGGGGGCAGCACAGCTTTGTTAATTCATGCTACACGTGAGGGATGTGAAGCCAGCACAGACATGCGGTGGGAAGGGGAACATGATGTGCCTGCCCCGTGCCCTTGCGCATCAGGCCAAGAGGTGCACTCAGAGTCCAAACCAGGTCTCCCAATTCCTAGTCTGTGAACCGGGACCACCCTCCAGGCTATCTTGCCAGTGAGCTTAAGCTCCCTGGTGAGGGTGCCCTCTGTTGGCTGAGTTTAATTATCTTTTACCCAGTAACACATTCTATTATATTAGCAACCAGCAGGTGAAAAAAAATCATTACTATCCCCCCTCCCCCCAGGGCTTAATCAGCATCCCAGCGCCATGCCAGTACGCACACAAGCTGACCTTCCTGGTAGCACAGAGCATCCACAAGGAGCCAAGTTTGGAGTTAGCCAACCACCTCTTCTACCTGTGACTGCTGAGCATCACTCCATGCAGACTCCATGACACAGTTGTGCTTTATACGAATCTGCCCAAAGCTCAGTGTTGTTGCTGCAGAAAGGGGACTGAGCTCCGTTTTAAACATCTGGTGAGCAGGTAGAAGACAATGAAAAATTGTCATCTGAAACAGCTCAAAAGAAATCTACGGCTTTTTCCCATGTCTTTTTCACAGGGTACTGGGTTTTATCACGGCTTTTTCATGTGTCTGCTGCTTCACTTGATAATCTTTGTATTTTACTATTTTTATTTCCTCTTCTATTTTTAAAAGTCACATTCTTGTGGTAAATTTTCATTACGATATTTGGAATATATCAATACCTGAGAGTCATAGAGTTAACTGTCTTCTTTCTAAAAAGTGTGTGGTAGTTTTATGTTGGACATGTGGGGTCTAATCCCTGTCCTGAGCTTTTCAGAGTTTTTCTTATTGTTCTAGAGTGTTCTATAGAGTGGTTTAAATAATTATTAGAAATAAAGAAAATCACAGCATCATCTGTGCGTTTATTCTTACTTGGATTTGAGGTTGGCGCTGTGTGAACCTTGCCAAAGTTTAGGTAGGTTTATTTAGCGAAGATACCCACTAGATTTTACTGTCGGACTTAAAGTTCTTTCTGAAACTGAGCTTGGCCCTGGTTCTTGTGAGGGGATTTCCTTTCACTGAGCAGCAATAGCTCTCAGTGGCTTTGATTCCTCACAGGGATTGTGGAAGCCACCAGGAGAGAAAACTTGGACAGGGGATGCCGCGTCCACCTTCACACAGCATCTTGTGCCTGTAGACCCCCCTGCTGTTCCCTGCACCCCGTCTTTGCCCTGTAAGGTGCTCACCTCTGCACCAGATCCCACCCTGCTGAGCTCTGAAGGGCACCTCTCCTGATTCTCCCTTTTCTGCATCACCAGCCATCTTGCTGACCTGTTCCCAGGACATTATAAGTAGGTTGTTCTCCCAAGAAACTATTTCCCTCTCCAGCTCCCACCCCTTCTTTTCTTGATAGAAATGCATCTCAGAAGGAGAATCCATGCCTGATGGACATAATTCCTCAGGCAGTTAGAATGTCACCACACCACCATATCAAAATTGCTCTAGTCAGGAACTCCCCTTGCTGAGTTCCACAGTCAGGTGTTGTCAGTGACGGCATTTGGTCACTTGATGCTGTTGTGCACCGAGCCCCTCTTCCCCCGGCCTCTCCTGCATAGAGCCTCGTTCTCTGCCAATTTCTCTCTTTGCTGGAGTCTCTCCTTCATCTCCTTTCCACACTGGAATGCCCCAGGGGTGAGAATAGGATGATGGTAGAAAGTTTTGATGCAGGAAAGGTCAGTTCCTAGTTCTGCCTATGGCAGAAGGGGTTGTGGAAAACTGCAGTGAGGGGATGACAGTGGGGGGAGAAGCAGGAGCCAGCCATCGGGACAAGAAGTCTTAACACATTGCCCCGGAAAGCTTGTTGTGCTCTCTTCCTCCCTCCCTCTCTCCTTCCCTCTGTGGTTGGGTTTTGTGATTGATTGATTGATTGATTGATTGATTGACTTTTTAAAGAAGGCCTTGTCATATAGCCCTGGCTGGCCCTGGTACTCACACTGTAGTCCAGGCTGGCACTGAACTTTTAGCAATCTTCCTGCCTCAGCCTCCCAGGTACTATCACTTGTGCCCCCCAACACTCTCTTTGGTGAGGATTTTGTTCAGACGTGTTAGAAACACAGTCAACTTGGTCCACCCCAGTGTCAGTGTAATAGCCCAAAATGCAGGAGGTGGAAGGTTAGTATATTCCAGACATCAAATCACGTACTTGGCATTCACATCTAATATTTACATTCATGAATTAGGCTTCAGTGACCATTTTACGAGAGAGAAAAGTAAGGCTTAATTACAGCAAGATTCCCCAGAGTTGATAAGCCTTAACAGGTGTAGAGCTGGGCTCTGTCCTCATGGTTGGCTGACAAAACCTGTGGGCTGGAACACTACTGCCTTGCTAAAAGGTACTATAAGATTAAGCAGAAATTCTGAAATTTCATGTAAGGAGGTGTTGTGTGTGAAGCTGGATTGTACACAGGAGTCTCTGGAGAGGCGGCACTGGCCTGGTGGAGGGGAGTGTTGGGTGTCACCGTTTCCTTCAAAGTCTAGGCGTAATCTAGAGCCCCCATCTAACCAGGTGGCTGTTGTGAACCTGCAGGCAACACTCTGCTCAGGGAAAGTGCAAGTAGGTCTGCCGTCTGGGGGCTCTTCAAGCTCTGCAAGGTCGATGTCCTCTTTCCATTTCAACCCACCAGGGGGCGCACGCACACCATCCTCTCAGTAGCATCTGCCTTCAGTGTTGAGACAACCAGTGGAAGAAAGGTAGGCTTCCCTCTCCCCAAATTAACTCCTAGAGGGCAATGCTAAAGAAATCTTCACCTAATCTCGGGTTCTAGCACATCCGTCAGGGGGCTGGGAGGCCGCCTCGTCTCTCCCTGGGACTTCATTACCCTGAGAAGACTGGGCTGGACCAGCGACACTCCCCTGTGAAAAGAACTTCCTACAGAAAAAGCCTTTTGTTCTTTTCAGTGCTGGAGTTGAACCCAGGGCCTCATGTGTGTTAGACAAGTGCTCTGCCATCAAGCTACATCCCCAGCCTCACAGTGATTTAACTGATCTGGGATGGCATCTGACCATCTGAATGGTTTAGACTACGCAGCCAGAGTTGGTAGTTCAGAACATGTAAGCTCCAACCTGCCTGTGTGATTACCTCCTAATCACCTGTATTAATTAGCTGCTCATCAGAGTACTGGAGATAAAGAGATAAAGCTCCCTGTGTGATTACCTCCTATCACCTGTATTAATTAGCTGCTCATCAGAGTACTGGAGATAAAGAGATAAAGGAGGGTGTACCTAGTTTCAGGACAGCGTGGGGTTTGTACCTTTGAATGACCACTGTGTAGCTATGAGAGCTTAGGCAAATTAACCACTGTGAGACTCAGTGGATCAACTGGTAAAAACTTCTCTGTCCATTATAGAGTTCTCGTAAGGATGAGAGATGTCAAACCTAGAGTATCTGGCTTTAATAAGGAGAATGACATTGTTAGTCCAGATGGGAGAAAAGGCATCATTTAGTCAACAGACACAAGTATGTGCTATATGCCAGGCACTGTGCCAGACACCAAATCCTACGGAACTGTGTATAGAAAGCATCACACTTTTTTCTAGGTATTCATTACTTTCTCACTGTTGTGACCAAATACTTGCAAAAAGTCAACTTAAGGGATGAAGGGTTCACTTTGGCTCAGTTTGAGGGGACATGTGCCATGGTGGGGGAGACATTGAGCTGTGGTGGATGGATGGAGAAGTGTCCACCTCTCCATGGTTCCAAAGCAGAACAGGACAGCAAGGCCCACTCCCCAGCATTCCATTTCCTTCAGCTAGGCCCCACCTCCTACAGGTTCCAAAACCTGTCAAAATACCACCCACTAGGTACAGGAGCCTGCAGAGCGCACTTCACAGTCAGACCCTAACAAGATATACTCCACCACTCGTTTTAAGGAGAGGGTTTTTAGGGGGCGGGGTTGCTTCAGCGGGGGACCAGAAGGAGACAGGAAGAAAACACACTTTCATAAATTTTTGTGGGTGCCGTGGAGGTGCAGTCACACATTTTTAATGAAAACCTTCGAAAGGAGCTTAGATTACAGGCAAGCTTCGATACCTGTGGAGGCCAAAAGAGGGCGTCAGTTCCTTGGGAACTGGAGTAGGGATGGTTGTTAGCACCAAGTGGGTGGTGGGAACTGAGCGGGGATCCTCTGGAAGAGCAGCCAGTGTACTTAATGGCTGTACCATCTCTCCACCCTCCCAATCATAAGTTTCAATAAAAAGTGCTCTTGGTCTTAAAACATCCATCAATCAAACACAGAATTTAAAAGAAACTCTGCCTTGAGGTACGATAACCATTTATTTTTTTAAATATTTTTGTGTATATGAGTGCATTGCCTGCATGTATCTTAAGTGCATGTATGTAAGGGCATCGGATCCTCTGGAAATGGAGTGACAGACAGTTGTTAGCAACCATGTGGGTGCTGGGAACCAAACCCAGGCCCTCTTTACGAGCGGCCAGTACTCTTAATCGCTGGGCTGTCTCTCCAGCCGTAACCTTTAAACTCTGAGTTTTGGTTTAGCAATTCTCCTTGAGAAAATGTACTCAGAAGCCCTTCCTAGCACACTTCAAGATCTCAAACACGAAGTATCAGCTGCTCTTGAGAACTGTTGTCAAATGCCAGAGTTTCATTGCTCAGGTTAACCTCTGCTTGGCAGTCTGGTTTGACCCAGTGCCCACTGGCCAAGAATAGCTCTACCACTGTTGCTGAACGGTGAGGAGACAGCACAGTCCATGAGGAGAGGGTAAGGACGGTCCTCCTGTGTGCTAAAACAGGCCGGGCTTTTGTCTGTGCATTCATTTTAAATTGTGAAAATGATATGTGTACATTATAAAAAATACAGAAAAGTCACCAATATAGTTATACAAAAGGGCACATGGTCAACGCTTTGATTTATATAGTTCTTAAGTCCTTTATACCATGCATATAGGTGTATAAACTTTATTTTCCACATAAGGTTATGGTATGAGTAGTTCTCTATTTTACCATGAAGCTTCTGTGGGCATGTTTGTCAATGACTGAGCAGTGTCTTACTGCTCTTGAGAACTGTTGTCAAATGCCAGAGTGAGGATGTAAAAGTTTCCTTTGTGGCATCTCTAGGCTAGTCCTAATTTTTCTTCCTGTAAAAACATGTTATAAAGATTTTCTCTCCAAGTATTTGGGATTGCTTCCTTAGATTAGAGTTCTAAAAGTAAAATTGAGTCAAAAGGTATAATACCTTTAAGACAGTTGAATTACATTGCTAAGTTCCCCCCAAGATGTGTCGTCTAGTAAAATCTGCATATCCCACCAAACCCGAAGGCTTGTTTCGCTGTGATGCTACGTTAGCTTCAAGCCTTTATTGGCATTTATTTATTAGTAAGTACAAACAAGTCGAAAATGCTTATTGTAGTCATTTATACTTTTTATCAACTTATAGAAAGCCTTGTGTTCCCCAGGGGTCCTGGCTCCTCCAAGGGGCGGGGCCTGCTGCAGAGAATTGACTGTGGAGAGGTAGCCTCGGAAGGAGGAGCCTGTGGCGCCATCTGAAACGGAGGGGCGAAACGCAAAGGGGGCTCAGCAGCGGGGCTGGTCAAGAGCGAAATGGCCTGGTACTTATGGACCTGGGCTGAGATGGCTGGCCCCTGAGGCGTGGGCGGAAGCTAGCGGTGACCATGAGTGTGCCACGGGAGTGATCTGGGATGGTGGGCTCTGAGCCAGCAGAGCTGGGCGGTAGTAGCTGAGCCGTGCACAGCTAGGCACTGGGTGTTCCTTTCTTTGTAAGTAACCCCCCCCAACGATAATAATAAATGTACATAAAGATATGTTATATGGTTTGCCTGATAGTGCAAGAGACCCTGCAAGCACTGGTAACAAGCCTTTTATAAAGAGCATAACTCTGGCAGGCGTATAATTTCAGGTCATTTATGTACTTTCAAACACTATGTTTGCTTCTTAAACTACATACATTGAGTGTTTCAAATTTTTGCTGTTTCCTAAATTATGAAAGCTGAACTGAAATTTGAAGTTTAGAAAAGAAACTAGCCGGGCGTGGTGGAGCATGCCTTTAATCCCAGCACTGGGGAGGCAGAGGCAGGAGGATCTCTGTGAGTTCAAGGCTGGCCTGGTCTACATAGTGAGTTCCAGGTCAGCTGGGGCTACAGGGAGACCCCGTCTCAAAAAGACCGGAAAAAAAAAAAAGAAAGAAAGAAAGAAAATGGAGACTAAAAACAGAATGAATAAATTGAAAAGCAGATACTAAGAAATCACTTGGAGGCTGGAGAGGTGACTCAGGTTAAGAGGAGCACTTGCTGCTCTTACAGAGGACTGGGGTTCCTTTCCCGGAACACTCCCCTGGTGGGCAACAACAGTCGGCAACACATGTTCCAGAGGATCCAACACTCTCTCCTGGCCTCTTCAGGCATTGCACATACATGGTGCACTTACAGACATGTGAACAAAGCATACACATAAAATGAAAATAAATCTTTAAAAAGAATCACTGGAATTAGTACAAAGAGATAGATATGGAGTTTCAGATCGAAGACCCCACACACGTTTGGTAGAAATTCCAGAAAGAAACAAGTGCGGAGAATGAGGTAAAAAGGAGGCGGATTTCAAGGACAGGACGCCTGAGTGTTCTGACATTACAAGTATTCACAGAAATACAAAGCTTCATACCTACCACATTGCAGTGCAATCTCAGAGACCAAATCAAAAAGGACTCTCTAAAGACTCCAGAGAAGGAACCCAGACACACCCTGCTGGCAGAGAAGCAAGGACCCTGATCCTGGGCTTAATATTATGAGACTAGAGCGGGAAATAAAACAGTATCGCTAAAAATCTGAAGAGAAAACATCACTGAAGGTAGGATTCTGTGAAGGGAATTGGTCTTTTAAGAACAAGCAATTAAAAAATGCAAATATAGCAAACGTTTACTGCTCAGTCCTGAAAGATTTTCTAAGAGTATGTTTCAGCAAAATAGAAGGTAAGCTCACTGAATAAAGGAAGCAGAGCAGAGAAGTATTTTGTAAAGCTCAGTTGTATTGCCTGTTTACAAAAATGTACTTTCAGTTGATAAAAGGTGGACTCTCAACATGCGCGATGGTTACCAGTGCAGAAGGGAGCTCACTGAGAGAGAAATTAAAGTGACTTAAAGTTTTTGTCATGTTAGGAAGGAGGCTGGAGGTATTGTTAAACTTAGAAGATGGAGATTTGGTTGTTTGCAATTATCTCTAGAAGAATGAAGATTGGAATGTTTAATTCAGTGGGAAGAAGAAAGGGAATAAAGCATTGCTGGAAGCTTTAGACAGAAGTATTTAACCAGTTTCCAAGACCTCCCCTGAGCGGTGGAGTGGTCCAAGGTCAAACAGAACCAAGCTAGAGAAACCATCTGTTGGCTGCAGCTGCCCGTCTTGAGCATGCGCTCATCAGTGGCTGTCTCTGATTGGCTGAAGCTCAGCAGTCTGTAATAGGCTGAAATCCTATGTGCTACAATAATATACCTATCAGACTGTAGTTCGTTTACACAGTAAGGTTGACTTTGATTCATAGCATAGGAACTCAAAGTGCAGAGACCATCTCAGGCTAATGCTTTGCTTACTGTCAGATCAGGAGAGGTGGGGAAGCAAAAACAAACAACATGTAAGATAGTGAAAATACAGAAAGGTAGACCTGATTTTTTTTGTCTTTTTGTCTTTTTGTCTATTGGAGATGGGGTCTTCTTACAGCCCCAGCTGGCCTGGAACTCACTATGTAGACCAGGCTGGCCTTGATCTCACAGAGATCCACCTAACTTCTGCCACTCTTGTGCTGGAATCAAAGGTGTGCACCACCACACCCGACTTAGAATTGATCTTATAAAGTTAACTATTATTAAGACTATGAGATTGGATCTTTAAAAAAAAAAACTCAAAAAGTAGAAATAAACTGTTGTGATGAGTAAGGTGGGTTCCTGAGGGATTAAGGTCAGGTATCCGGGTCTCACGATGAGCACACGCCTCAGTGAGCTGTTTACATTATAAAGAGGAACTTTTTGGCAGCAAGGATATGATAAAAGTCCAGACTATATTCATACTGTAAAAGCCATGCCCACTGAAAGGTGGGAAGTGAAGAAGGAGGCAAAGATGCTTTGAATTAATAAATAAAGCTTTAATAGCAATATAAAAAATCAAAAGCTAAAAGTAATGATATCACATATTCCTAGAAGTAGCTAAAGAGAAACACATGTCCAAAAAGATGTAATAGGCTTGAGTACGCGGGATGATTAGCCATGGCTCTGAAATCCAAAAATCAAAGAACTACAAAGAGAAGTTTAGTGATTTCTTTGATTCACAATAAAACAAGGAGACTTTATCACGTTTCTTAAAAACCGATCAAAGAGATGAAATCATGCAGGGCAGAATGGTACATGTCTGTGATCCAAGCACTCTGCAGGCTGAGGTCAGTGGGTGAGTTCAAGACCAGCTTGGGCTACATTGTAAGTTCAAGGCTAGCCTGGGCTACAGTGAGATCTTATCTTTAAAAAAAAACTTAAACCAAAAGATACATCTTAGAAGTTAGATAGATAACTATTTTTTATATATTTAAATTTTTATTGTGTGTGTGTGTGTGTGTGTGTGTATGTGTGTATCTTAATGTTTACAAGTGTGTGCTGGCCATGGTGTGCATGTGGAGGTCAGAGAACAACTTTTAGGAGTCAGTTCTCTCCTTCCACCATGTAGGTCTTACGGGTCAAACTCAGGTTGTAGCCTTGGTAGTAAGTACTTGCTGGGCCATCTCACTGATCGTAGATAGATACTTTTTGAGGGGGTCTTTTTTGAGATGGTTTCCCTATAGCCACAGCTGGCCTGGATTCCCTGTGAAGACCAGGCTGGCCTTGAACTCACAGAGATCTGCCTGCCTCTGCCCTAGATAGATACTTCTAAAAGCACCATGAAATGTGATATAGTGACAGACCCAAAGCCAAGTCTTCACTAATTTCAAATAACAGATACCATATGACAAATCTACGGAAAAAGCCCTATGACGGCATGGCTTAAAACATATCTTACTGGGAATTTCTAAAAATTGGAAAAAGAGCATTTCATATTAAAAAAACTTATGGGATAGCTGGAGGGATGGCTCAGTGGTTAAGAGCACTGATTGCTCTTACAGAGGACCTGGGTGTCAACTCCCAGCACCCACATGGTGGCTCACAACTCTAACTCCAGTTCCAGGGGATTGATGCACTCTTCTGGCCTCCACAGGCATTGCACACATGCGGTGTACTTACATATGTGCAGGTAATTAATTAATTAATTAATTAAAAAACTTGTAGGATAAAGTTAAATTGATATTTCCAGGAAAATTTGCACTCTTAAATGTGTCTACTATAAAATAAAATTGAACATTATGTTTTTTTCCTTGCATACTTGAGGTTGAACTCAGGGCCCCTAGCACACTAGGCAGACACTCTTCCACTGAACTATATCCTCCTTAGCCCTTAAATAAGCATTTAATTTAAAAAATTTATTATTTTTATTTTATGTGCATGTATATATTGCCTGCACGTAAGTAAGTGCTCCCATGTCAATGCAATGCCTGTGGAGGACAGAAGAGGCTGTTGGGATCCTCTGGAACTAGAGTTACGGACAGTTGTTAGCTGCCATGTGGGTGCTGGGATTCGAACCCAGGTCTTCTGCAAGAACAGTCAGTGTTCTTAACCGCTGAGTCATCTCTCCAGCCCCAGCATTTAATTTTTTTTAAAAAAGGAAAGAATCATTGAGAAAACTTAAAGAATTGGGAAATAAATATGAAATCAGACCCTATTGAAAAATAATTGAAATTTAAAAATCTGGCAGAAATTATGAAAAATTCTGATTCTGTTATTTTTATTTACTTTTCATTGTGGAAATTTCCAGACATTGATAAGAATCAGGCCTGATGTCATGAACCCTGTTAACTCAGCATCAGTGTGTTCATATGTGGACATTTTATTCTGAATAGTCTCCCCATTGGTTTCCTGGCCTCTGACATCTTGTCCTTTAAATTAGGAAGGGGAGTTTTGAGGGGAATCTAATAAAACAAAATTTTAGCATAACTTATGAATTTAAAAAGTAAGCATGGGGCCAGCAAGATGACCTCTCTATGGCATTCACCCACCACAACAAAAATAAATAAAAATAAAGCAGGCAGAAATAACATTGAAGATTTAAGAAATGGCAGGGGTCAAAATATGGAACTTAGAAAATTTTGCTACTCTTGTTGAAAATTTGAAACATAGGTATGTAGTTTGATGGTTGAGAGCACAGGGTCTGTTGGCAGAAGGCTGGGGCTGCTCACAGTGAACTTGACACAGTGGTAACCGGATTGTCCAGAAGACTCTTGTGCTGACTAAGTGAATGTACCTTGATGGTCATGGTAGAGTTGAGGAGCCGGGCACCAGGTGTGTTAATGACTGCGGGTAAGATAACAAAAAGCCACTCACTGCATTGTTATCCTAGACACCTATGTTAGACATCTTCCCTAAAAAGGAAACAGAGCCAGAAAGATTGCTGTGGTCAAAGAACAGATAATTTCCGTCTTATACAAGTTGTCCCAGAGTAACCAAAGACAAAGCCATTCCAGTCATTTTATGAGACAATATAATTTGATTACTAAACTAGTCAAAGACAGGATGAAAGAGAAAACTCTATACTACCCCATCTATAAACATCTACATAACAAACCTCAAATATTTGCAAATCCAGATTGGTACAGAGGAAATGTTTTAAAAACAAGGCCAAGTGTGATATACCCCAGGAATGCACAGGTTTACCTTTAAAAAACCTATCGGTGTCTCTTACCCACAGAGCAGATTAAAGGAGACAGGCCACAGGATGACTGCAGTAGGCACTGGCCAAGCATTCATGAATACTCAGCACTGGTTTGTGATTTTAAAAGACAATTCCTAACAGAGACCAAGGCAAAGAAAACTGGGATATTCTTGGTCAGAGCAAAAGGCATTTAGAACCTCCTAGACTGTGTAATAAATGTAATTGAATATCATAAAAGTCTTTAGGAGCTTTTCCATTTAAGTTGGGAATAAGAAGCTGGGTGATGGGCACACCTCTGTAATCCCAGCACTTGGATATAGAGGCCAGGAGTTCAGAGTCAGCCTTAGCTGCATCTCGTTTGAAGTAGCTTGAACTACATGAGATCCTGTCTAAAAAAGTAGAAAAAAAGCACACACACACACACACACACACACACACACACACACACACACGAATAAACTCCTGATCGAAGAATATACAAATGTACAGGGGAA